>NC_135330.1:200418894-200718894 GCF_023851605.1 Tamandua tetradactyla | reverse complement strand
GTGATCACACACCCACGCGCATGCATACATGTGCACACACACCATTTTTGCTTCCAATAGCACAGGCAAAGGGCTCATTTCTCTCATATACAAAGAGCTCTTCAAAGCACCAAGACGAACAACCAGAAAAATGAGCAGAGGTCTTGAACAGCATTTCACAAAGAAGAAACACAAGGAGAAGATGTGAAGTGACATTTACAACACAGAGTGAAGAAGGAAATCAAAACCATGAGATCTTTTTCAACTAGTGGTGTTGGCAAAGATGAGCCGTGACACGGGCTGGGGGCTGAGACGCTGCTGGAGGGGTGCCCCGCCTGGGGGGACCCCCGTCCCCGCTGGCCACCCGCCCTGCCCCTGACCCTGCTGAGCAGCCACCCGGCTCATCCGTCCCCCTCTCGAGCCCAGGTGGCCTTTATAGCATAACACCTGTGTCTCCTGTCACCATCTCAGGACAGAACACCCCACGCCCTCTTCCAGCTGCTGCCGCATTTCCTGGGATTCCTCTAGAACCGAAGCCACGCAAAGGGCATGAAGGCAGTCGGCGCCACTGTCTCCGGACAGGCCCGAGCGGCCAGCGTGTGTCCTCTGCACCCCAGGCCCACTGCCCCGGTCAGGAAGCGGACATGGCGCCCACCCCAGCACCGTGTCCCTGTCCCAGCCAACCCCACCCCTCCCCATAGACAGTGCGCAACAAAGCACAGCATTTTGCCTCTTTTTGAAAACTTAGTCTGGAATGACCGCGTGCATGTGTCTCCTTTGGCCGGCCATGATGAGTCGCTTCAGCTGTTGTGTGCAGCAGGGCTGAGCCCACGGCACTCCCCCATCCCCCAGGGAGCATGGAGCTTTTGGGAGGCCTCGGCAGAGGTGTGATGGCGTGGTGGTGTCTCCCCGTGCAGCCACCTGGGGAGAGCCGTGTGCTGGGGGCGCAGGAGTGGGCGGAGCGGCCAGCAGGTATTCCAGCGGCCAGCAGGTATCCCAGTGGCCAGGTGAGGGAGGGCGGCCCAGGGCAGGGGGCGGTGAGGAGGTGCTAGAAGCTGAGTCTAGATCCCCCCAGTTTCACCAGATATCAGATGCCTTTGTGGTAAGAAAACCATAATTTCATGTACTCTAAAGGAGGAAGAGCACTGAATAAAAGATGCCATAATGCTAGCTTATCTATTTCTTGAAAGAGCTTTTATAAACTTATTTAGACATAGATTCATATTATATATCACACTCGCATAAAAAGGAAAATATGGACAAACACGGGCTAGGTATCCCTAAAACTTGCCCTCACTCAGAGGGCGACTCTTCCAGCTCTTGTTTTGACTCAGGGTCATGTATGTTTGGGTTTTACTGAGTGTGACTGGAGTCTGCTGAGAGTGCATGGGCAATGCAGCAGTTTTGCAGTAAGGACCCCCCGCCCAGCTTTTCTTTCAAGTCTCTGCCACAGCTGTTAGCTTTGCTGCTGGCAGTTTAAAAATCTTTCTGGAAGGGCCAGTGGACGTGTTCAGCCTCAACAAGGACTCCTGTCCTCCAGTGGCCCTTCGAGGACCTGATGAGCTTGGGGTCACATCGAGCTGCCAGGATGGTGCCTGGACAGTGCTGGCCTGTTCCAACACCCCACAGAGCCACGCAGAAGCCATGCCTGGCCGGTGAGGTGACCCCTGCCTGACTCCAGAGGATGAGCCATCCCCAGGCTCTTCCTCCCTGAGCTCTGAGGTCACTTGTTTTTCCAGCTTGGAGGAAATCCTCTCCTTCCATGTTTCAAGAGCCCCTGCCATGCCGTGAGTCCCCTTCATCAATAGCAATTGAAGAGACAAGAGGCAGACACACTTTGCAGGCCAGACCACCACTGTGTCCACACTGCCACTGGCCACCCTGGGCAGTTCAGTTCTAGGACGTGTCCTGGCTAAGCCAGGGTCAGATGTGGAGAAGGTGCAGTCAGGGAGGGGCAGGGTGTGGGCTGCAAGTGGGGTGGCCGTGTGTCTGCTCTGGGAGGTGACCACGGGAGGGGCCGGTGGCCTGCAAGTGTGCACTTCCCTCGCTGCTGCCGACAGTGCCAGGGACCCCACAAGGGGGGTCCTGCAGGGACGAGCCTGCCATGCCCGGGACACCACACCGGGGGGCTTCTCTAGGCTTTCCTGTGACTGCAGGAACCTGCCGCGAGGGCGCGGGGCCGCCTGAACCCCCGGCCGCCTGACCCTAGGCCACCCTGCCGCCCGCTGCTCTCACTGTCTGTGCCGACCATGCTGCCACACCTGTGCATGCCCACAACACGAGGTTCTGGGGCAGGTCTGGCTTCGGCTGAGAGTCATGGGGTCCAGAGGGTTTTAACCAGAGCTGCTTCTGTGACTGAGAGGCTGGGACTCCTCCAGGGTTCTCGCTTTCCCATATTAATTTGTTGTCAATTTCTTCAAAAAAGCCAACTGGACATTGACTGGGAATACATTGGATCTGCATTTTAGGAAAATGAACCTCTTAGCAATATTGAGCCTAATGACCCAGGGGCACAAGAGCTCATCCATTTATGCAGGTTTCTTTTACTTTCTCTCAGTAATGTTTTGTGGTTTTAAGTTTATAGGTTTAGTATATCTTTTGTCAGATTTTTTCTCTAAGTATTTCATATACTTTGATAAATGTTCTGTGTATTTAATTTCAATTTCTGATGGTTTATTGCCAGTATACAGAAATACAGCTGATTTTTATATGTTGACTAGTGTCCTGCAGTCTTCCTAAACTCATTTGCTAATTCTAGTTACTTCTTTATAGAGTCCATCAAATTGATGCATCATGACTCTGTGGCTAGAAACCACTTGGTTCTTCCTTTCCAGTCTGAAATTGTCTTTCTTTCTCACACCTTATGCCCATTGGCTAAACCTCTAGGACAGTGTCGAATGGAAGCGGTGAGACCGGGCTCCTTGTTTTGTTCCTAATCTTAGGGGGATGCATTTCAGTCTTTCCCAGTTATGTATGATTCACAGATGCCCTTGGTCATGCTGAGGAAGTTGCCGTCTTTTCCTAACGAGCTGAGAGCTTACACTCGGCATGAATGAGTCGAGGATGGATTTTGTCAGATGCTTCTATTGAATCTTTTGATTTAATTATCTGGCTTTAATTCTTTTTCAAATATGGTGAAGAACATTGTTTGATTTGTGGAAATTAAACTGACTTTGTATCCCTGGGATAAACCTCACTTGGTCATGAGGTCTTATCCTTCTTATATATTGTTGGGTTTCATTTTCTAAAACTTTGTTCAGAAATTTTGCATCTATGTTCATGAGGGATATTGGTTCATAGTGTTCTTTTTTTGTAATGTTGTTATCAGGTTTTGGTATCAAAATCATGCTGGCCTCTGGAATGAGCTGGGAAATGTTCCCTTCACTTCAAATTACTGGAAGAGTTTATATAGAGTTGGTATTATTTCTTTCTCTAGTATTGGCAATAGTTGTCCACTAGCTGTCTAGACCTGGAATTTTTTGTGGGAAGTTTTTAACTACAAATTTTAACCACAAATTTAATTACTTTAATAGATCCATTTCTTCTTGAGTGAGCTTTTGTAGTTTTTGTCTTTCATGGAATTTGCTTTTTTTTTCCTCATGGAAGTTGCGGAATATATGGGCCGAAAGTTGTTCATAAAATTCCCCTATTGCCCTATTAATAACTGTAGAACCTGTAGTAGTATAACCTTTGCATTTCTGATATTGCCAATTTGTGTCTTCTCATCTACTTTCTTTTTATTAATGGTTTGTCAATTTTATTGACATTCTCAAAGAACCAGCTTTTAGTTTCATTGATTTTTTTTCTGTTTTTAAGTTTTCCTCTACATTAGGTTCTGTTCTGGTCTTTATTATTTTCTTTCTTCTGCTTGCTTTGGGTCTTAATCTGGGAAAGTAGTTAGAAAGACCCATGGTATTTGGTGAGGTGCCTGTGGAATTAGAAATGAGAATTAGTTATTCTAATTCATTCCATATATGGTTTTAGGAATAACAATGACAAGAAGAAATGACAAGAAGAAGGAGGCAGGGTATTGCAATTTATTTAACTTGTTCTGAGTGCTTTAAAGACTGTACTAAATTTAAAGTTCTAAATCTAACACTCTGAATTGTTAGACCCACTTTATTTGTTTGTTTTTGCATGGGCAGGCACTGGGAATCGAACCCAGGTCTCCAGCATGGCAGGCAAGAACTCTGCCACTGAGTCAACCGTGGCCCGCCCAGTTAGACCCACTTTTTACCAATGCGATGAATCATATAAATAATAGCCAACCTTAAGAAAAAAGGGAAACAAAGTAATTTCTGGCTTTTGGTAAAATTTCTTTACAAATATAGTAGTGGTTATCAGACAACTTTTTTTTGGATTGTTTTACTTACACTAGTTTTATTCCAACCGTGAATACCCCTGAGCACATTTATTTTTATTTTTCCCACCTCCTTGCTTTCTATTCCTTTCTCCTGAAACGCATTTGCTCTCTACGTTCTTTGATGTGTACAATGGTTATGTTTCCTGACACAGTAGAAGGATCTCCAGCTGTTGAGATAGATTTGCTCCCAAATCCTTATTCTGCCACTTGATAATTATGAGAACTTTGGAAAGCGATTTTACCTCTCAGTATGCATAATTTTCTTAAGTAAAAATGGAGCTAAAAAATCCTATTTCAAAGAGCTGTATTAAATGAGTAAACATATACTGAGTGGCTGCCATATAGCTGTCCTTTAGTATATGTTAATTCACTTTTCTTTTACATTAGACAATAATGAAAATATAACATTTGGGTCGGAAGTCATGACACAGTAGATTTAGAACCTGAGATCTTTCCTAGTAACTTATTTTTATCAGTGAATTTCAACATATTTGATTATCTACTTCAATCACTTTTAAACCCATAAGTCACACTTAAAAGGTAAACTCCTTCAGTGGGTTCTGATATTTATGGCAAATAAAGAATTTAAATATGGATAGAAAGATTTGGAGCCAATACATTTCACTCTTTTGGCGAGTTATGCCTTCTGATTAATACTCCTGTAATAGTGTTGAACAAGAAGCAACATAAAGGGTAAACATGGCATTTACTTTTATCTTACAAGTTCCATAATTGGGAATTAGGTTGGAAATAGGGGATGTTCTTTTCCTCCAACCCCCTCCCTACCTATCCCTCACACCTGAACTCTGGGATCACTTCCCAAATAAACTGTAAACCTAAATTCAAGCTGATTGCGTCATTGCCATTGTGTTCGTCCCGCACTTATCAAGCCCCTGAATTGGACACCTCTGCACGCGAGAAATCTCTCACTGCAGACAGCTCCTTGGAAATCAGTTACAAGGAGGCCTTGCCAGCTTCCTGCAGGTGTGGGCTGAGGGCCTGGCCTCAGCCTCCATGCCACAGTTTGCCTGACTCGGGGGTGGTCGCCCCAAGGCGTCTGCTCGACCATGCACAGTCCAGACCTGAGGACAAAGTCCCAGACATTCTCCACCAGTGATGGGCGGGAACCAAGGGGTGAGCGCTTCTACCTTCGCTGGGCAGGTGTTCAGAGGGTGAGTTGTTGGGCTCCTTAGTTGCACCAGTGTCCGTGGTCATGTCCATCCTGATTGTTTCTCCCCATAATGAATCTCTTTCCTTCCCTGCTTCCCTCTCCTCATCCCTCACTCCTGCTCGCTTGGGTCAATTCCCAGATACACCACTTGCAAACGAGACTTTCTCCCAGGCTGCTCTTCAGAAGGAAGGTGAGCTGAGGGCACCTCTGTTGCGTACAATACCTTGCCCTGAATGCTGGGGAAACGAAGTGGAGGGCTCGCTCCCCGAGCATGGTGGGGGAGAGAGATGTTTAAAACTAAGATTTCTATGCAGTGTTTCTACGCTTTGTATTTGTGGAGTACGGATTGGCTCAAAACTGAAAGAATCTCGTGTGGGACCGGCATTTAAACAACACTTTCCTAAATAATGTGATTGTACAATTCGGCTTACTGAATTCTTTTCAGGGGGAGTTTGTCGTGTTTTTATGTGGTGGTAAAATACGTATAACGAAAAACTTGCCATTTTAACCATTTTTAAGTGTGTCATTCAGTGGCATTGACTACATTCACAGCGCTGTACAACCATCACCACTACATTCCCAATATTTTTCCTAATTCCAAATGAACCCACTAAGCAATAATTCTCCATTTCTGCCTGTGCCCCAAGCCCCTGGAAACCTCTAACCTACTTTGTGTCTGTATCAATTTGCCTATTCTGGACATTTCATATCACTGGACTCATATAATATTAGTCCTTTTGTGTCTGGCTTATTTCACTTAACATAGTGTCCAGGATTTGTTATTTTCAAGGTTAAAAATGCATGTGAAGCTATCAGAGCAGTCTCCAGCACTTAAGTACAACCATTTCTCTCCCTTTCAATTTGTGGAAGTGGCCCAGAAGTTACCTTATTATTAAACCTCAGGTTGGAAATGGCTCTCATTTCCAAGCCCCTTACTAGCTCGCTGAATTCTTCACAAGCAAATGGAAGCTGAAAAAGAAACCCCACAGGAGTCACTCACAGAAAAGCTTTGCTCTCAGGCTTGTCCTTCCTTTCATGACATCATTTAATTTATGCTGTTAATGTTCTAAAATAAATCCTTTCTACAAAATTTATTTAGATCGGAGCTTACTCAAGTGTTTGGACATTTACCATAAAGAATTATGACTCAATATACAATACAGGTCATCTTAATTCCAAACTTTAACCAATAACTTCATGAAAGTTGCTAAAAAGGACAAAATTTGATTATTTTGAGTACATTTGAATGTCCAGTTTTTATCAATCCAAACTCACTGTCCTTAAAATTTTTTTTATTTTTTATTTTTTAGGTGCAGGGTCTGGGAATCGAATCAGGTCTCCTGCAGGAAAGGCGGGCTCTCTACCACCGAACCACCGGGCACCCTCCGCTCACCGCGGTTTGAAAACACGGGCTACTTTAATAATGGTACGATGCCTCTTCTCAATTATTTTTATTAAATTTGAAGAATGAAGAATCAGTGTAACGTATGTGTAAGTGAAAACGATAACACAGCACTGTGCTGAGTTACTGGCCCTGCCCCCGCTGGGTAGTTTGAGAAACAGGCCCCCCCCCATGTTGTCTGTCCCCACCCCCGAGCCCATCAGCGAGTGTCCTCACGGGGCGCACGCTATTGGGATTTTACCATTCTCTCGCTTTTCTTTAACATTTTACTTCAGTGTATATGCTAAAAGATGCAGTTGTTTTGTTCAGTGTGTTTTTGAAATTTGTTTAGTGGAACCGTGCTGGATGTAGCCTTCTCTGATTTGTTTTTTTGCTCAACACGTTTGTGAGACCCCACTCAGTAGGGGCAGGTAGCTGTAATGCATTCATTTTAAACTGCTGCGTCGTTTGTCATTAATAAAGTCTGTCGCCTGCCTGATCCTTGTCTCTGTTGGTGGACGCTTGGATTACTGACCCTTTTTTTCTTTTATAGATAGTGCACTATGGACATTTGTTACCTGCTTTTAGGAATGCACATGCAAAATTTCCCTAAACTGTGGATTTAGAAGCAGGAATGCGGGAACATAGAATATGCTTATCTCCCATTTTACTATGTTATACCAAATTATTTTCCAAAGTGGTTGTACCAATACACTCCTTTTCCGGCACTGTGTAAAGACCCTGGTTTCTCCGTATTCTCTAAGCCCTTTGGGTTGTCAGGGTTTTTCATTTTTGCCAGTTTGGTATGTGCAAATTAGCAAATTCTGATTTAATTTGACTTTCTCTGACTACTAAGGAGAGAGTGGGCTTTTATATATGTTTATTGCCCATTCATGTTTCTTCTTTTGTGAAATGCTTGTTAAAGTCTTGTTTTGTTTTGTCTATTTCTCTATCGAATTGTTTTAGAGGAGGCTCTTTATAAATTGGATATTAATCCTTGGTCAATTATATAGGTTACAAATTTTCTCAATATGTAATTTATGACTTATTTTAATGTTCTTTATGGTATCTTTTTTTTTGGAATGGGCAGACTCCGGGAATCGAACCTGGGTCTCTGGGTCTCCCGCATGGCAGGTGAGAATTCTGCCACTGAGCCACTGTTGCACTGTCTGTGATATTTTTTAATGAGTAGAAATCCTTATTATAGAGATAGGTTGCTAATTTTTTCTTTTATTGTTTGCATTTTCTGTACCTTTAAAAAAAATCTTTCATATCCTACATCCTAGAGTATATTAACCAGATAATCAAAAAGTATTGGCAAAGTCCCTTGAGGGATGGGAGGAAAAATAGAGAACTATTAAATTTTACCACTGGGGAAACCCCTGTTAGTGTATCAAACATTAGGGACACCCAAATCAATAGGCTATGCCCTTGATCATGAGGCTTACTCTTGTGAAGCTTATGTAGGTAGCAGAGAAACTTAGCCTACCTATAGGCATGCCTAAGAGTTACTTCTGGAGGACCTGTGTTGTTGCTCAGATGTGGCCTCAGTCTCTCTAAGCCCAACTCTGCGAGTGAAATCATTGCCCTTCTCCCTACATGGGACATGATATCCAGGGGTGGAAGTCTCCCTGGCAGTGTGGGAGAGGACTCCCAGGGATGAGCCTGGCCCTCGCACTGTGGGATCAACAATGCCATCCTGACCAAAAGGGGGGAAAGAAGTGAAACAAATAATGTATCAGTGGCAGAGAGAGTTCAAATAGAGTCGAGAGGCTGCTCTGGAGGCCACTCTTTTTTTTTTATTTTTTTTTTTATTAACGGAAAGAAAAAAAAAAAGAAATTAACACAACATTTAGAAATCATACCATTCTACATATGCACTCAGTAATTCTTAACATCATCACATAGATGCATGATCATTGTTTCTTAGTACATTTGCATCGGTTTAGAGGAACTAGCAACACAACAGAAAAAGATATAAAATGTTAATATAAAGAAAAGAAATAAAAGTAGTAATAATAGTAAAAAACAACAACAACAAACAAACCAACAAGCAAACAAAAACAAAAAAAACCCTATAGCTCAGATGCAGCTTCATTCAGTATTTTAACATGATTACTTTACAATTAGGTATTATTGTGCTGTCCATTTTTGAGTTTTTGTATCTAGTCCTGTTTCACAGTCTGTATCCCTTCAGCTTCAATTACCCATTGTCTTACCCTGTTTCTAACTCCTGAAGAACTCTGTTACCAATGACATATTTCAAGTTTATTCTCGAATGTCCGTTCACATCAGTGGGACCATACAGTATTTGTCCTTTAGTTTTTGGCTGGATTCACTCAGCATAATATTCTCTAGGTCCATCCATGTTATTACATGGTTCATAAGTTTATCTTGTCTTAAAGCTGCATAATATTCCATCGTATGTATATACCACAGTTTGTTTAGCCACTCTTCTGTTGATGGAGATTTTGGCTGTTTCCATCTCTTTGCAATTGTAAATAACGCTGCTATAAACATTGGTGTGCAAATGTCCGTTTGTGTCTTTGCCCTTAAGTCCTTTGAGTAGATACCTAGCAATGGTATTGCTGGGTCGTATGGCAATTCTATATTCAGCTTTTTGAGGAACCGCCAAACTGCCTTCCACAGTGGTTGCACCCTTTGACATTCCCACCAACAGTGGATAAGTGTGCCTCTTTCTCCGCATCCTCTCCAGCACTTGTCATTTTCTGTTTTGTTGATAATGGCCATTCTGGTGGGTGTGAGATGATATCTCATCGTGGTTTTGATTTGCATTTCTCTAATGGCCAGGGACATTGAGCATCTCTTCATGTGCCTCTTGGCCATCCGTATTTCTTCTGGTAGGTGTCTGTTTAAGTCTTTTTCCCATTTTGTAATTGGGTTGGCTGTCTTTTTGTTGTTGAGTTGAACAATCTCTTTATAAATTCTGGATACTAGACCTTTATCTGATATGTCGTTTCCAAATATTGTCTCCCATTGTGTAGGCTGTCTTTCTACTTTCTTGATGAAGTTCTTTGATGCACAAAAGTGTTTAATTTTGAGGAGCTCCCATTTATTTATTTCCTTCTTCAGTGTTCTTGCTTTAGGTTTAAGGTCCATAAAACCACCTCCAGTTGTAAGATCCATAAGATATCTCCCAACATTTTCCTCTAACTGTTTTATGGTCTTAGACCTAATGTTTAGATCTTTGATCCATTTTGAGTTAATTTTTGTATAAGGTGTGAGATACGGGTCTTCTTTCATTCTTTTGCATATGGATATCCAGTTCTCTAGGCACCATTTATTGAAGAGACTGTTCTGTCCCAGGTGAGTTGGCTTGACTGCCTTATCAAAGATCAAATATCCATAGATGAGAGGGTCTATATCTGAGCACTCTATTCGATTCCATTGGTCGATATATCTATCTTTATGCCAATACCATGCTGTTTTGACCACTGTGGCTTCATAATATGCCTTAAAGTCAGGCAGCGCGAGACCTCCAGCTTCGTTTTTTTTCCTCAAGATGTTTTTAGCAATTCGGGGCACCCTGCCCTTCCAGATAAATTTGCTTATTGGTTTTTCTATTTCTGAAAAATAAGTTGTTGGGATTTTGATTGGTATTGCATTGAATCTGTAAATCAATTTAGGTAGGATTGACATCTTAACTATATTTAGTCTTCCAATCCATGAACACGGTATGCCCTTCCATCTATTTAGGTCTTCTGTGATTTCTTTTAGCAGTTTTTTGTAGTTTTCTTTATATAGGTTTTTTGTCTCTTTGGTTAAATTTATTCCTAGGTATTTTATTCTTTTAGTTGCGATTGTAAATGGGATTCGTTTCTTGATTTCCACCTCAGCTTGTTCATTACTAGTGTATAGAAAAGCTACAGATTTTTGAATGTTGATCTTGTAGCCTGCTACTTTGCTGTACTCATTTATTAGCTCTAGTAATTTTGTTGTGGATTTTTCTGGGTTTTCTACATATAGTATCATATCGTCTGCAAACAGTGATAGTTTTACTTCTTCCTTTCCAATTTTGATGCCTTGTGTTTCTTTTTCTTGCCTAATTGCTCTGGCTAGAACTTCCAACACAATGTTGAATAATAGTGGTGATAGTGGACATCCTTGTCTTGTTCCTGATCTTAGGGGGAAAGGTTTCAATTTTTCCCCATTGAGGATGATATTAGCTGTGGGTTTTTCATATATTCCCTCTATCATTTTAAGGAAGTTCCCTTGTATTCCTATCTTTTGAAGTGTTTTCAGCAGGAAAGGATGTTGAATCTTGTCAAATGCCTTCTCTGCATCAATTGAGATGATCATGTGATTTTTCTGCTTTGATTTGTTGATATGGTGTATTACATTAATTGATTTTCTTATGTTGAACCATCCTTGCATACCTGGGATGAATCCTACTTGGTCATGATGTATAATTCTTTTAATGTGTTGTTGGATACGATTTGCTAGAATTTTATTGAGAATTTTTGCATCTGTATTCATTAGAGAGATTGGTCTGTAGTTTTCTTTTTTTGTAATATCTTTGCCTGGTTTTGGTATGAGGGTGATGTTGGCTTCATAGAATGAATTAGGTAGTTTTCCCTCCACTTCGATTATGTTGAAGAGTTTGAGGAGAGTAGGTACTAATTCTTTCTGGAATGTTTGATAGAATTCACATGTGAAGCCGTCTGGTCCTGGACTTTTCTTTTTAGGGAGCTTTTGAATAACTAATTCAATCTCTTTACTTGTGATTGGTTTGTTGAGGTCGTCTATTTCTTCTTGAGTCAAAGTTGGTTGTTCATGTCTTTCCAGGAACCTGTCCATTTCATCTAAATTGTTGTATTTATTAGCGTAAAGTTGTTCATAGTATCCTGTTATTACCTCCTTTATTTCTGTGAGGTCAGTAGTTATGTCTCCTCTTTCATTTCTAATCTTATTTATTTGCATCCTCTCTCTTCTTCTTTTTGTCAATCTTGCTAAGGGCCCATCAATCTTGTTGATTTTCTCATAGAACCAACTTCTGGTCTTATTGATTTTCTCTATTGTTTTCATGTTTTCAATTTCATTTATTTCTGCTCTAATCTTTGTTATTTCTTTCCTTTTGCTTGCTTTGGGATTAGTTTGCTGTTCTTTCTCCAGTTCTTCCCAGTGGACAGTTAATTCCTGCATTTTTGCCTTTTCTTCTTTTCTGATAAAGGCATTTAGGGCAATAAATTTCCCTCTTAGCACTGCCTTTGCTGCGTCCCATAAGTTTTGGTATGTTGTGTCTTCATTTTCATTTGCCTCTAGGTATTTACTAATTTCTCTTGCAATTTCTTCTTTGACCCACTTGTTGTTTAAGAGTGTGTTGTTGAGCCTCCATGTATTTATGAATTTTCTGGCACTCCGCCTATTATTGATTTCCAACTTCATTCCTTTATGATCCGAGAAAGTGTTGTGTATGATTTCAATATTTTTAAATTTGTTAAGACTTGCTTTGTGACCCAGCATATGGTCTATCTTTGAGAATGATCCATGAGCACTTGAAAAAAAGGTGTATCCTGCTGTTGTGGGATGTAATGTCCTATAAATGTCTGTTAAGTCAAGCTCATTTATAATAATATTCAGGTTCTCTATTTCTTTATTGATCCTCTGTGTAGATGTTCTGTCCATTGATGAGAGTGGTGAATTGAAGTCTCTGGAGGCCACTCTTATGCAAGCTTCAGTTAGACCTTGCTACCTGTCAAAACTTGCCAAATCCACCCAAAACCATTCCAGCCAATCCTAAAGAACACCTAGGGCATTATATAAGATTCTACAAAGGTTCTATCCACTAGGGTAGCTTCCCAGAAACCTGTAACCTCCAGATGGGTCCCCGGACCAGATGAGTCCTGGAATGTAGAAGGCCCAGCCTTTCCAGAACATCAGCTAGTTCCATCCCCCTACCCCATAGTATCAACAGCCCCTTCCCACATGAAAAAGTTAGAATGGCCATGGCCCAAATACCCCTAAAGAGTGGGAGAAAGATTAAAGGTCCTGGTGGAGTTATAGAGAGAAGGTAGGGGTTGACAAATGAGTATGAGTGCTGAGTCATTATATTGATGTTTCATTTAGCCTCCAGGACCTTAGAGCAGCTAGAAGTAAAAAACCTAAATTATGGAATTGTAACCCATACCAAACTGTGAAATCTGTTCTACAACTAATTGTTGTGATGTACTTTGAAATTTGTTTTTATGCATATATGTCATTTAAAGAGAAAGAGGAGTATAACAGAGAGATAGGATTTAACAAATGAGTGTGACTGCTGAATCATTCTATTGATATTTCTGCTGGTCTCCAGTGTCTTGGAGCAGCTAGAAGAAAAAATGAAAATCATGGAATTGTAACCCATACCCAACTTTAAAATCTGTTCTATAACTGCTTGTTAAAATGTACTTGGAAATTTATTGCTTTTTGGTTTATATGTTATATTTCACAGTTAAAAAAAATTAAAGAAAAATGTTTCCTATCCTGAGGTGAAACATCCACCCCCCCCCCCCCGTATATTCTTCTGCAAGTTTGTTTCCTTATTATTTGCTACTCACATGGAAGTCTCCAGTCCACCTGGAATTGCTTTCTGAGTATGACATGCCCAAGAGGCTGAAGTTTTTCCCAACGGCCTGGACAAGCAATTGTCTCAAACACCATTTACTGAAAAATCCCTCTTTGCCCTCAGGTCTGCAGTGCATGATTGGCCATAAAACAGGCTTTTAGACACATGGTATCTGTCCCTGGGCTCTCTACTCTGTTCCACTTATGTGTTTTGTTAACATCGAACATCATAAATAATACAGCTTTTAGGCAAGTCCCCCTCTTTTTTTTATTTCTCAGTAGAGTCCTGTTGTTGATGCCTGACTGTTTGCTTTTCCATAGACAAGTGAGAATGACTTGTCGCATTTCACAAAACATTGAAAACAAAAGTATAATGAGCGTTGGTATTTTTGTATTGGAATCATACTAAATCTATAGGTCTCTTAGGAAAAAATTTGCATTTCCGTTCTGTAGTCCAGCCACGAACGTGGTCATCGCCATGTCTTTAGCTCTCTTTAGTGTCCTTCTGTGTGACTTTCTAATTGCAGACGAAGAAACCGTGCACATCTTTTCTGCATCAGTTGAAATGAGCTTGTGGTTTTTATTTTCTTCGTCCTTTGTTCCTCTTTTAACCACATTCAGATACCCAAGTCAGTGTGTAAAACGCATTCACCTGCTGTGCTGCCGTCACCACCTCCCATCACCAGAACTTTCCATTACCTCAAGCAGAAACAGGGCCAACTTAGCATGCACTTCCCTTTCCCCACCCCGGCCTGTAACTGATTCTGGTTTCTGACTCTAGGCATTTGGGTATCATAATTATTTCATGTCAGTAATACATGAAATGGTACAGTAATGGTCACTTTGTATCTGGCTAATTTCATTGAACAGGATATCTTCAAGTTTCTTCCATATTTTTGCATGTATCAGAACTTTATTCCTTTTAATGGATGAATAATATTCTGTGGTATGGATACACCACATTTTGTTTATCCATTCATCAGCTGATGGACACTTGGCTCGCTTCCACCTTTTGGCAGTTGTGAAAAGTGCCACTGTCCACATTGTATGCAAATATGGGTTCACGTCCCTGCTTTCAACTCTTTGGGTTAAATATCCGCAAATGGGGTTGCTGGGCCACAGGGAAATTCTATTTTCAACTGATTCTTTTATGCTGGACTACCTCTCACCTGGGAGGTAAATCCTGCTTAGTTGTAATCTATGATTCTCTTAACATGCTGCTGGATTCAGTCTGTTAATATTTTGGCAAGGATGTTAGTACCTATGAATTATTAGTCTGAGCTTCTTTCTTATGTCTCTGTCTGGCTGCAGGATCAGAGGAGTGCTGGCCACGTGGTGTGAGTTAAGTGTTTTCCCCTCTTTGGTATTTTGGAAGACTTTGAGACTAATTTGTGCTCATCCTTTAGTGTTTATTAAAATTCACCAGTGATGCCATCTGGACCTGGTATTTCCTTTTCTGGGGGAGGTTTATGATGACTGAGTCAATCTCTTTATTTGCTATGGATCTATTCAAATGTTCTATTTCTTCTTGAGTCACTTTTCCTACAGTGTGTGTTTCTTGGAATATGTCCATTTCATCCAGGTGTCTAATTTTTTTAGTGTATATTTGTTCATGTTTTTCTCTATAATCCTTTTTTTTCTGAAAGTCAATAGTAATGTCCCAGCTTTCATTTCTGATTTTAGTAATTCGAGTTCTCAGGTGTAAAGTTAGATTATTGATTTGAGATATTTCTTCTATTTGTGGAAGCATTTACAACTAGAAATTTTGGTCTGAGAAATCATACTGAAAGAAGAAATATGGAAAGTGTTCATTTAACTCAGGGTCATGAAAGGGTGCTTATTACAATAATATTCAAGCATGGAAGGCAAGATAAAGAAATAAATATTATAAGAACTGGAAAAGAAAAATCAAAATTGTCAGCATTCTTAGATATGATCATTTGAATAGGAAATTCAAGTGGGAAAGGGGCAAATTAGAATTAATAAGAGATTTTAGGAACGTTTATACAAAATTAACATACAAAAGCCAGTTGAATTTATATCTACTGACAAAATAGCATAACTAAAATGATATCACTTAAAATAGCATCAATAGGAGAGTTGAATCCTCCCCAAAATTGTGGAATAGAGACCTCTAAGAACATGTCACAAGCCAGAAACCTTGAAATAACAGGCAAAAACTTTCCAAATCAAGCTTATCAGGACTCCAATAGATAATCAAAGGTTTGAAGCAAACGAGGGAATGTCTATCCAGGGTTAGGGTGATTCAAACCTGGTAGGGGAGAAGTTACTGACGTCAACAAAATTAACAGCCAATTGCGCAGCAGAAAATATGGAAGCCCAAGGCGGTGGGAGGGAATATTTAAAATGTTGAAATAGAAAATAAAAACCATCAGCGGAGAATTCTAAGATTAAGGCACGTCCAGATAAACAAAAGCTGGGGACGTTTGGGAAGTCTGTTTCTGCTAACCCTGCTCCATTAGAAATCGAAAGTCCCCGCCGGGCTGAAGGGAGCGGCGCTGCAGCAGACCTTGGGGCAGAGAAAACACGGCAGAAGTAACTACAGAGGCAAACAGAAAAGACAGTGTTGTTGTATTTTTGATTTGTAAATCCTATTTTATACCAAATGATCTAAAAAGCAAACGTATAATACAATGATGATAAATGGTTGTTCGTGGGCACAGAGCGCACGCCTGCATCACCTGAGTGTCTAAGGGAAGGGTTAGGTTAGGAGCAGAGGTGCTGTTTGCTGCTGAAGTCAAGTTGGTGCGTTTCAAACCAGGTTAGAATAAGCTTAAGATGCGGGTTTACGCTCCAAAGTATCAAATGAGAAAATAAGTTTTAAAATATTAAAAAAAAAAAGGGAAATGAGAAGGGAATCAATACAATACCTACAAAACACAGCAGTAGTGGAGAAATTGAGCAAAAACGATGTAACACAGAAAACAAATGGCAAAATGACAAAAGTACGTCCTTCCTCATAAGTGATTATTTTAAATGTAAATTGATTCAACTCTCTATTTAGAAGACAGAGATTGGCAGAATGGACTTTTTTAAAAAATCCATCTAAACATTGTCTAAAAGAGACTAATTAAAGATCCAAAGACACAAATAGTTTGAAAGTAAAAAATATGGGAAAAGATACTCCAATATAACCAAAAGAGAGCTGGGGTGGTTAAAATAATTTCAGACAAATAGAGCTTAGGTCAAAATTGTTAAGAGACAAAAAAGGACATGTATTATTAAAAATATATTAAAAATTGAAATGCATGGGTTGTGAAACTTTACTTTTAATTACTCATTTTTTATTTAACTGCATTGTGGGAGAGAATATTGACTACATGATATTAATACTTTCAACCTTATTGAAGTATTTTCCATTTTGTTATAATTTTGTCAATTCTTGCCTTATATTAATGGAGTTGCATACTGATTTATAATTGTATGTTTTTGATCAATTAAATCTATTTATCACTATGTAAGGCTCTTATCCCTAGAAATAATTTTTCCCTCAAAGTATTTATCGCATGTTTGGGAGAGTTTATGTACTAGCATTTTTCCATCCTTATAGTTTCAATTTTATTATATCAGTATAATTTAGAAGTATCTCTTGTCAGCAGCAGATAGCTATATTTTACAAACCTAGTCCGGCAACTTGGCCTGTTAACTGAAATTTTTAGCAAAACATTTGTATTTTTGTAATTACTGCTCTATGTGTTTTACTTCTAGCATCTTACCTTTTGCTTTTTATTTGTTCCACCTGCTATTTTACTTTCCTTTTATATCTTATTCTTCAATAACTTTAAAAAATAATTCTATTATTTTGGAAATGACACTTTCTTTATTTTTGTGGTTGCCCTAGAAACCTAATCATTCAGGCTCCATTTGTAGTGTGTAAATTTATTGATATTTTAATTCTCCTTCCAAACTTAGCACACTCTTTAAACACTTCTCCCAAAATATGCTCTCTTGAATTTCAGTTCTATCTTTTTGTAATCCCACATTGATTTACACACTTAGAATTATCACTTTCTTTTCTGTTCATTCCTTTTGTCATCTGAATAAATTTCCTTATTCTAGAAATACATTGTATAGAATTTCTTTAAGTGAGAAATTATAGGTAGTAGACATTTTCACTTTTAGTTTCTCTGAAAAATATCTTTAGGTCACCCTCATTCTTGAGAATGGTTTTATTTGGTATGCGGTTCCAGGATGATAGTTATTTTCTCTTAGCACAACGAAAATATTCCACGTCTTCTGGCCTTCATTTCATTCCTTTTTAGGTAATTTGTCTTTTGTTTTCTTTTAAAATCTTACTCTTCATTTTTAGTGCTCTGCAACTTCGCTGTAATGATACAGGTGTGGGTTTCATTGATTTAAAATTTTGACGCTTGTTGGACTTCACAAATCTGGGGCTTACTATCTTTCATCGCTTCTTTAGAATTCTCAGCCATTTCTTCTTCAAATATTCCCTCTCCCTTTCGGTCTCTCTCCTGTTTGTGCGACTCTATTTAGATGATGTTCGACTTTTACCTTATTAGTTATGAATCTTAACTATTGTTTAATATTTTCTCTTTGTCTCTCTATGCCACATAATGGATTCTTTGGATCTAATTTCCAATTTGCTCAATCTTTATCAAATCTGTATCAAAATTTCTTAAGAGCCATCATTAAGATTTTAGTTTTCATTTTTTCAAGTTTATTTGATACCTTTCTTCAAATAAACAAGGTCTTTTTTATAATCCCCTGCTATTTGCTTGACTTTTTATTCTCTCTTCTTTTTCTTTAAGTATATTACAAACATATATTTTTAAAATCTCATGTCTGATAATTCCCTCTCAGAAGTCATTTGTGATACTGCTTGTATTTTCTGCTATTTTTTTTCTGCCTCATACCTGTGGTATTCTAACCGCAAGCCCATGTCCTTTGCGGTTGGGTGGTAGCCGTGTTTCAAGCCCAGAGTCTCTTCGGGGAGGGTTGGGTGCACTTCTCCAGGTGCCTGGACCCCCCCACCCCGAGCTGAACAGGAGAGTTTGAGTTTGGGCTGCAGATGCACAGGACGCCCCGTTTGTTATGCTGCATTCTTAGGGGTGATTCTTCTCCTTCAGGGAACCGCAGATGTTGCGACAGGTGGCTGCCCTTGCTGTCCCCAGGACGTGGCTTTATTTATTTCTCCATGGGATGGGTCTTGTGACTGGGATCAGCCCTCAGGAGAGAGGCAGGCCTGGGGCCTTGGGGGCGTGTCTGCAGCTTGAATCATGTTTGCTGAGTTTTTAAAATAATAACTTGGCTTCACATTTTATTAGAACCAAAAAAGATAGGACCATTGGTTTTTACGCATTCCCCCCCCACCAGAGTTTGGTTTAATATGAATACACACTAAAATAGTACTTGTAGAAGGAAGGAAAACAGACTTTGCTTCATCCTGTGTGCAATCTTCAAATGCCCTTTCTGAAATTTTCTTTCCATGCTTTAAAAGAAATATGTATTTTTTTGCAACAAGACATTGAACATGAAGGTACACACAGAAAAGGAAAGCGAATCTTTGCACCCCCCCATTCCACTCCCCAAGCAAACTAATATTAACAATTTTCAATGTATCTTTACATATAATTCTCTAAGCTTATATGCAAACAGATGTACAGTAGGGCTTTCTTTCTATTTTTATTTCCAAATAATGAGATCATAATAGAAGTATTGCCTTTTCATATAGCAAAATATCTTATTCATCTCCAGATGAATACACATAGCCAAACTCACTTCTTAAACAGCAGCACACTATTTTGTAGTATGTATAAATGTACCCCAATTATTCAGCCATTTCCTTATAGTAAACAGTAGGTTTTCCCCCCAGATTTTTACTGGGCAAACAGAAGGACCCACATTAACACCCGCATGAATTGACCCATGCCAGATTCCCAAAGAACGCCGTGACGCAAACAAATGTTCTGTTTGTAATTTGCTTCTAAAAGCCACATAGCAGTTGTCTGAGCCCCCTTTCCCACGTCCTCACCAGCACCACATGTGAGCAGTCTTTCCAGCAGATGCCAGGTGAGCAGGTGAAGGTGCCTTTCACGCCTGTGGTTTGTATTGACCTGCCCTCAGGAGGGCATGCCCCTGTGCCTGAGTGCTGATGTGAAAACTGCGCACATATCACATACTTTTTTAAAAATTTATTTATTAATTAAAAAATTAAGAAACCAAATAAAACATCAACATATATAATCAGTAATTCACAATATCATCACTTAGTTACATATTCATAATTTCTTAGAACATTTGCATTAATTCAGAAAAAGAAATGAAGACAATAGAAAAAGAAATAAAACGAACACAGGAAAGGAAAAAAAAAAAGATTATGCCTACCATACCCCTTACCCCTCGCTTTCATTGATCACTAACAGTTCAAACTAAATTTATTTCAGCATTTGTTCCCCCTATTATTTATTTTTATTCCATATGTTCTACTCCTTTGTTGACAAGGTAGATAAAAGAAGCACCAGAGGGCGGGCTGCAGTGGCTCAGCAGGCAGGAAGGCTTGCCTGCAATGCCAGAGGACCCGGGTTCGCTTCCAGGTTCCTGCCCATGTTAAAAAAAAAAAAAGAAGCCTCAGACACAAGGTTTTCACAATCACACAGTCGCATTGTGAAAGCTATATCATTATTCAATCATCCTCAAGAAACATGGCTACTGGAACATGGCTCTACATTTTCAGGCAGTTCCCTCCAGCCTCTCCATTACATCTTGAACAACAAGGTGATATCTACTTAATGCATAAGAATAACCTCCAGGATAACCTCTGGACTCTGGAATCTCTCAGCCATTGACACTTTGCCTCATTTCACTCTTCCCCCTTTGGTCCAGAAGGTTTTCTCAATCCCTTGATGCTAAGTCTCAGTTCATTCTAGGGTTTTTCTCAATCCCTTGATGCTGAGTCTCAGCTCATTCTAGGATTTCTGTCCCATGTTGCCAGGAAGGTCCACACCCCTGGGAGTCATGTCCCACATAAAAAGGGAGAGGGTGGTGAGACTGCTCGTTGTATCACATACTTTTTAATCACATTTTAAAATATTTACTTATGAACTTCTATAGCTCACTGTAAGTTAGGAATAGCAACCTCTTGTTTGTCATACATATTTAAAATATTTTCTTCCATTCCATCATTTGTCTTTCAACACTGCATTTGCCATATAGAATTTTAAAAATAAGCTCTATTGAGTCATAATTTACATGTAATAACGTTTACCAATTTCAACTGTACACTTCAATGAGCTTTGACAACTGGGTGCCATTGGGTGTTTCTGCCTCAATGTCGATCTAGAACATTCTCACCATCCCAGATTTCACTCAGGCTCCTTTGCAGTCTTGTCCCCTCATCTCTAGCACCTACGTCCCTGACCAGCCTTCTTAGCCTTTTCTGGAATTTCACATGCATGGAATTATATAGTAGGGAGTCTTTAGTGTTCCTTGTCCTTCATTTAACATGATCTTTGAGAGTATTGCATGTTGAGATATCAGTAGTTCTTAAATTGCTGACTAGTGTTCCGCTGCATGGCTGGTCCACAGTCTGTGTATCCAACACCAGTCGGTATGCATGTGGACAGTCTTAGCAATGATAAATACAACTGCTATGAATATTTGAGTACAAGTCTTTGTTTAAACACTTTTCTTTCTCTTGGATACATATCTAGGAGTGGAATTGCTGGGTCCTAGAGAAGATGTATATTTAACTTTCAGTAAATTGGCAAACTATTTTATATTCCAAATAGTAACAATGGAGAGTTCTAGTTGCTCAACATTCTCACCAGTGCTTGGTCTCATCAGTGTTTTTTTTTTAGTTATTCTAGTGTGTGTGTAATGGCATCTCATTGCATTTCCCTATTGATTAATGATGTTGAATATCCATCTGTATTCTGTGGCGAAGCATCTATTCAAATTTTTTACCCATTTTGTTTTTCTCCTTAATTGAACTATAAGGGTTCTTTATTCTATTTGTGTTTTGCAAATATTTTTTGCTAGTTCATGGCTTACCTTTTCATCTTTTTAATAGTCCTTTGAACAGCAAAAGTTTAAAAATTTGATAGCATCTTACTGACATCATTCTCTTCATGTTCCATGATTTTATGTCTTCTCTAAGCAATCTCTGTATAACCAAAGGTCAGAGAAATTTTTTCCTATATTTTCTTCTAGAGTTTTATAGCTTTAATTCTTGCATTTAACTTCATATTAAATGAAAAAATGTTGCAACATATACATTAGCATCCCATTTCTCTCTATTTATTCTGGTGTGTGTATATGCATGAAAGAGTGTACAAGGATATATATACCAAAACCCTTTTTTTTTTCCTTTTCCACTTAGAAGATTACTAACCAAAGAAATTTAGTTAATTCTTTCTTTGTTTGAAAGATTATACCTTTAAGCATCCACCTCCATCCCACCACCCTGCCCCAAAATCTCTTTGGGATTCATTAAAAAGTTGCAAAGGTTCTTTGAAGTCCTTGTTGGAGTTAATTAGACCACAGGAACATCTCCTTAAAGCCATCAGTGCTTCCTGAGATATAAATTCAGATTAAAAAAAGAAGTTAGGTGTCCTGATGAAGTCTGCCACATTCCTAGAGAAATAGCAAAACTGATATAACTGCTTGAGTATTTGTGTCTCACAGAATCAGTATTTGTGTCTCACAGAATCAGTGAGAGCTTTTGGAAACGAGAATTTTAAAAGTGGTACATTTTATGTGTGTCCTAATAAATATAAAAGTCAAGCATTTGTTTACTCAAGAAACTCCTGGAAGAAAGACACAAAAAAATAAACCTCTCCTTGAATGAGTTTCAGCAAAGATGTCTATTTTTGAGGTTTATTTTAAGATCCTAATTAAAATCCCCATTATCTTTTCAGGACTCCCCCCTGTCTGGGCCAGTGGTAGAAGTGAAAACATAGAGGATTTTTCTGAAGTCGCTGGATCCATAACAGCCTGTGATTCCAAGCAGCTTGCCCTCTTCCTTTGGGGCTGCCATATGCAGCCCCAGGACTAAGAGCCATCATGGGCACGGGCCCTGTCGGGCTCACAGCATCGCGCCCAGGCCAGGGGGGAATGCCTATCCCCCTCCCCCTCTCCAGAATGCCCCAATGGCAGGTCGAGAGGCCAAGTGGGCTTTTTAAAATGCAGGTGTGATCTTACCACTTCTCTACTTCAATTCCTTCAGTGACTAAATGTGCTCTTAGGACAGTGTCCTCCTTCCCTACTGTGGGGGACCCACCCCCCAGCCCTGCCCCACCCCCTCTGGGCAGCCTCACAGTGCTCCAGCTGCCCCAGTTACTCCAGCTGACCGTGATACTCCTGAAGCCACAGCAGCCCCAGGTACTCCAGCTGTTCATGATGCTCCGGCTGCCTTCAGTGCTCCAGTTGCCCCGGGTATTCCAGCTGTCCCAGTTACTCCAACTCACTGTGATACTCCAGAAACCCCAGGTGCTTCAGCTGCCCCTGGTACTCCAGCTGCTCATGGTGCTCCAGCTGCCCTGGGTATTCCAGCTGCCCCCAGGTACTCCAGCTGCCCCCAGGTACTCCAGCTGTCCATGATACTCCAGAAGCCCCAGGTGCATTCAGCTTCCCTGAGTGCCCAGTTTTCTCAGGCGTACAGCTGTCCCAGGTACTCCAGGTGCTCCAGCTGCCCCGGGTATTCCAGCTGTCCCAAGTGTTCTAGCTGTCCTGGGTAATCCAGCTGTCCAGGTGCTCCAGCTGCCCCGGGTATTCTAGCTGTCCCAGGTGCTCCAGCTGCCCGCCCATCTCTTTTCCCCTGAGCTGCTGCTTCCACTCAGCCTTCAGGGCTCTCTTTGCTGGGCATAGTCCCCTTCCCCTCCTAGCCTGGCTAACTGCAGGTCTCAGCCAAATGTCACTTCTGCAGGGAAGGACACCCCCTCTGAAGCTCTTTGTTCTGTTCCTGCACAGTACTTAGCCTTGTTGAAACTAGGAAATGCTGCGTGAGCCTGTGCTTCACATCTGCCTCCCTAGGCTGCCGAGGCCCTGGGTGCAGGAAGCTTGAAGGCTGTACCACGTTGCTAGTTTGTAGCCCGGTCCCAGCCCACTGGAGACCTTTGGAGACCACATATGAATGGTGAAAGCCTGTGTGTCTACAAGCCCTCACTAATGTCATTGAAGTCAATGGTATCACCCAAGGTGTGAAAACATGAGTGTTTGCTGTTCGCTGGATTTCCGGGTACTTATTGCTGGGGGACAGGTGAAGCTGCAGGTGACCCAAGTGCATTCATTGCTGGTCAGCTGCTGTCACCTGTCCACCTGGAAGGTGGTCATGGGCAGAGCCAGCCATGGTTGGGCTCCTGCTGGAAGCTTCCATCAGCACCCGAAGATGAGGATGCTGGTGCCTTGCTGGTAGGGCTGGAAGGGCCCTGGGGGCGGGGGGCACTCACGTGGAGGGGTGGAATGTTTGTCCCAGTGGAGAAGGGCCCCCCAGCAACACCGTCTAATAGGGGAGAATGCAGAGCACTGCGCTTCCCCCAGCCCATTTCCCCACAGATGAGAGGAGGGGCTTTCAGAGTGAAATGTGGGGGAAGCCCAGGGTATGAATTCACTGGGCTATCAGCAGCTTGGGCTGCCGGCCAGAAAGGTCCATGTGACGCCAGACCCTGGAGTAGCAGTGAGAGCCCAGAATTGCCCTGGCTAGATGCCCACAGCACTGTGCCTCATTCTGGAGGCAGAAGTCAGGGGAGAAGGTGACAGCTGTGCCGTCACAGGACTGATTTTTGGTCATGTGTGCAGAGTTGGGACAGGGTGACGGGGCTGCCACTGGGCGTGACCCCACAGGTGCAGAGGGACGACCTGGGACCACGGAGGGCACAGCGGGTCGCGCTCCGTTTAATCTGCGTCCTGCCTAGGGCCTCCCATTACTAGGGGCATTGCACTTAGGAGAAAGAGAGGTGGTGTCTGGGAGCGTCTGTGGTTCCAGGGGCACCTTCTGTGCATGTCCACAGCCTTGGAATTTGCCCCCTCACGGTGTCCGCTGTGCCAGCTCAGGGACAAATGGTCAGCTGCAAACTGTCGTCGAGGCCATTCCACGAGGCAGAAGACCCCGGTCTATCTGGCCGACGAGAATCGTCTTCTCCGTACTTTGGCCGCATGTGCCCACCTTAGCAGCAACAGCATGCAAATGGAAGGCCTGGCAGTGGAGGGGTCTCGCGCTGCTGCAGGTCTGAGATTCCAGTGGAAGACCGAGCTCCGGGTAGGGAAGACGTGGTAAACTACACGGGAAATGCCATTACGTCCTCATCATGGTGGAGATGAAAATTAGAATGGTGATTGTGTTCTAGAAGGATACTCGGTGCCACTGTGGCCCCACCAAGTATGTCCAGTGCCCCAGCAATGGAGGGTCTCACAGAAAGGGACTGGACAGAGAGGGTGAACTGCAAGTGCATGTCCGCCTGCTAATATCCCTCACTCTGGAATTCTCTGACTCTACATGATTGGAGCCTATTTTCTATGAAGAAACCAGTAAAAGATAGATGAAAAGACAGACACTGTCAATTAAAAATTATTATTCTTTGGTTTTTCTCTCTTCCCTGGTGCACATCTGAAAACCTACTTTCAAGAAAATGAGTACTTATAGATAAGATTGTCAAAAAGATCAATCCTGTGCTAGACGGTAACGTGCAAATGTTCTCATAAGAATGTTGCCCAGAGCCGATGTGGCGTGCAGGGCTGGGGGACATGGCAGTCATAAGAGCAATGCATTGCTTACCACCCTCTTTTCTAAAAGAAGTAATAAACTGCTTTGATTAAATGAGTACATTTTCCAAAAGAGGTTACCCTTCCCCCGAGGCACTGCTATTGCTTTGTAAACTTGTGACTACAGCAATCGGAAAACTCTTCAATTTTAGAATATAGGAAATTTTAAGGAATGGAGTTGGGCTCTACATTCATTAGCCATGTGACTATGGACAAATGATGTGAGCTCCCTATGCCTGGATTCCTTCTTCTGTAGAGGAGGATGGTATGCCTACTTGTATGGTTTTTGTGAAAATGTAATAAGAAAATGCATGAATGCTGCCAGCACATCCCAAAGCAAGCTCTGGGTTCCTGGGGACACTGGTAGGGTGGAGGGCACAGCTGCCTGGGTTCCCTTGGGGCACATCTTTCAACCACATTCGTTTTGGGGTGCTACTTCAGGTTTTCATAGGGGAAAAGATGAATTAATTCCAGTTGCTTTGATTAATGCTTTAGTGATATAAAGGAAACATCAGCTTCGGAAAATTACTTCAATTAGGAGTTTCCTGGTTAAATTTCATTTCAATTAGGAATTATTATTGAACAGGAGTTAGATTCGCCAAAAGTTTAAGCTACCCTGGAAGTAATAGGCACTCTCCTAAGTGGCATTCCTTCCATTTAGTCCAAACCTGCTGTCCGGGATGAATGAAGAAACCTAGTGGCCGTGGGTACTGCTTAGTCCCACATCTGCTTAAGTACCCATTGCCCGCCCCCCATTTCCAGAAGGGTTGATGCTGCCCAGCTCTCTCTAGCGAGGTGCTTTGCTGCTGAGAGAAGCTACACGAGGTGCTTCTGTGAGCAGTTACCTGCCTGTCCCAGGTGCAGTGGCCAGCAGAGGAAAGTTGTGGTTGGGTTACTTAAAGTGCTGAAGAAATGCTGCTGATAGCTTGTCCACAGGGTGAGGGCGGGAATTAATTCCCTGGGTTAGTATTTTGGCAGAGATTACTTGGTGTCTGTCACTGGAAAGATAAACAAAAGCCTTGATATCCATTCTGAGAAAATATGCAGGGACCCTTGGAACTGTCTGCACCCAGGAAAGGTGTTCTTAGGCTGAGTCCGCCCGGGGCGCACTTGGGGAAGGCCCGTGGCAAGGTCACTTCCTGAAGGCGTGGCCCTCCCTGGAGTGGGGTGGGGGGTGGGGGGAAGCTGGGAGCTGGTGGTCAGAGGAACCAGAAGAGAAGGGGGAGGCCGGGAGTGGCCGCCGGGGTCCCGGGGACCAGCAGCCAGCCCTAAGCGCCAGCCTCGGGGGACAAGACGTTGCTGCTGAGCCTTGGCGCAGACTTCTCGCCCGCGACCGGAGGCGCAAGATTCCGGATGTTTAAGCCAAGCCATTTGCTTTAGGGAAGAGGAAAGGGGACGCACCCTCCTTCCGCCACAGTTACCCCTAGCTCTCATTCCACATCAGAATTGAGAGAAATAGGTGTAGTGCTTTACATGTAGTTAATTTGGCCACATTATTGTACTCTCATCCCTGGACTACTGAATAGGTCAAAAATAAATATTGCAGCACTTATTGAATTTGTAACATGAATCTCATTTGAGCTGTTTTATAACAACTGGTAATTATTCAGTATTTACCTAATATTTTAGAATAGCTCTTATTAGGAATAAGTAGTCAGATATGTAACTGTGCTTAGCAGGTAAGAGGAAAATGAATTTTTGATTTTCCATTGAAAGGTATAGGGTCAGGAAGAGAGAAGGGACATGGTCACCCCAAGAACTGGAGCTGAAAGCTGGGAGAGGGGTTGGGCAAGGCCCACTCGAGAGGCTCCTGGCTGGGAGGGCGCGGGGTGCCCGTCGCTGACCGCCACGCTGGCAGCCTTGAGGGCTCCAGAAGGGACGCTGGTCTTATGATGTTAGGTCTGATGGACAGATCCGGCTCCTAGGACGGGTCACTCTCAAGGCTGACTCGTGTCTTGGGGTCAAATGGTGAAGGGGTGAGTCCCGTTGTAGATCTGACCCCTCCCAGATGGGGCCTGAGGGTGACAGGGGGTTGAGGAGCCTGGAGGGGCCGCCGCGGGCTCTCCCTGGGGTCACTGCGTGGGTACCTTTGACCAGAAGTGATGTGGCAATCCTCTGGCTTCCAGCACTCCGGGAAAGACGTCAGACCTGGAGACCGCCTGGGAGCCAGGGGAGGGGCCAGAGGGGAGGGCCATCCTGCCCCTCGCAAGTTCCCTGGCCAGGCGTTCGCCTGGCCGCCCTCTTCCGCGGTCGCCAGGTCCCCTCGGACCCCATCTCCAGAAATCCTCTGCTTGGGGCGGGGCCGAGGGAGCTTTGGGGGTCGGGTCGCGCCAGAGACCCCGAGTGGTGGTGGCCGGGCCGGGTGCGGGGGCGGGAGGACCCGGGGCGCTGCCGTGGTGGGTGCGCCCTGCCGGGGAGGGCGGGGGCCTCGGGGCGCGCACGCGGAGCTGAGCCGGAGCGGGCAGGAGGGCGTGGGAGCGAGCAGGCACCGGCGCAGGGAGCGCGCTCGCCGCCGCCGCCCTCCTCGGGAGACGCAGGCAGCCGCGAGGCTGTGCGCAGAGCCGGTTCCGGAGGACCGGCAGCGCGCCCCCCGCGCCCCCGCGCCCCCGCCGCCGCCCCGGTCCCGCCGCCCCGGCCGCGCCCAGCCGCGCCAGTCCGCGACAGGAGGCGGCCCAAGCGCGGCCACCCAGAGCTCCGGCGGCGTCTCTCCGCGGACCCGGTGCGTGGCCCACCTTGGCGGGGAGCGCGGGAGCAGGGCGGGCACCCACGGGCACCCTCGACCAAAGGCGCGGCCTGCCGGGGCGCCGATTGTAACCGGCGGGCGCGGGCTCTGGCCCGGGCCTCCTTTGTCTGACGCCGCGGGGCTGGAGACACGGGGGTGGGCTGCGGGGCCGGGCCGGAGGCGCTGGCGGAGGCCGGCGGCCTGGTCGCGGCTGGTGGCGGCGCGGGGCCGGGCCCCTCATTGTGTGAGCCTTAGCCGGCAGGGCGGCGGGCCGGGAGGGTGGGGCGAGCGGCCCCGGGGCGGTGCGGCGGGTGCGGGGCCGCCTCTGCGGGGTCTCGAGAGTCCTCGGGGACCGCGAGGCCACCCTGGTGCCCGGGATCCCTGCAGCTCCTGCCACCCGCGGAAGGGACGCGGCCTTTCCTCCTGGTGGGAGCGCACGGTCGGCGCGTGGCGCCCCACAAAGGAGGCCGCCTGCGGGGGCAAGGCTGACGCGGGATGGCGGCCCGGTTCGGCCGGGGATGCTGGCAGCGGAGCGGGCCTGAAGGGGCTTCTTCTCCGCCCTCCGCCCCGCGCCCGGGATGCGTGTCCCGGCTCGGCGCGCACGCGTTCGGCGGCCGCGGGGCCCGGTGTTCCGGGAATGCGTTTATGGAAAGTAGGGCAGCGGTTATGAGGTGCTGCAGGAGGGCTGGTCAGAAGGGGTTCTGCGGAGGGGCTGTGTTGTAAGAGTGCGAAGGCGCGCGCACCCCGTGCAGTCTCCACCCGCGGCGGTGCCGGCACTCCCCACGCGCCACCCTGAGGAAGGCGGGTGCCTGTCGGTCCCCCTCGTAAAACGGACCTTCGTCGGCTTAGATGTGGTACCTTTGGTGCCAATTGCTTCTTGGTGTGTGTGCGTTCTCGTGAGCGTGTGTGAGAGCAGGTGCGCGCAGGTGGAGTGCACTGAAGCGGGATCCCATGCGCTCCATCCGAATGGGCGACCCAGAGCGCCCACTAAGGACGATCGAGGTGCTTGCTTCCTGGCATGGCGGTGTTGGGGGAATCTCTGGTCTCCACCCAGGTGTCTCTGCGGCTAGGACAGTGCCGCCCCCATTCGGGCGCCCCTGAGGGGTCCTTGAGCCAGAATGCCCCGGGGGCCTCCTGCGCGGGCAGCGTGGGCTGTGGAAGCCAGTGAATCTTCCTGGGGAGTGGAGGTGCGCTGCCTTGGCGCCGGGGCCTGAGCGCTTGGCAGGGAGTCGCCAACACCAGGGGAGATGACCTATTTTGGTGCCTGCTGACGGCGCTAGGCGCGGTTTTGGACATTCACGTGGCAGCAGCTGTAGTCTAGGGAATGATTGCACGTGGAGTGTGGCTTTTCTTGTGGCCACATCTCCCAGTCACTGCTTTGCGGCAGGTCAGTGAAGTGCCTGACCTGGGTGGATATGTGCCAGTTTGGGCACAAATGCAAATAAAACACACCCCTCTCTAGTCGATGTTGATTGCTTTCATTTGGTGTGCAGTTCTTGGTCTTAGAGGCCAGGCCCCGCTGGGAATTCGTGCACTCACTGGAGCCCCTCGGAACTGGATTTGCACACTCTGGGGAGCACAGTCGTGCCATCCCTCAGTACAATCCTATCTGGTTTTCTTTCATTTTATATAAATGTAGGGGGAAAGCCCTGGGGTCGAGGCAATAATCACTGTCTTTAAAAAGACAAAACCTTCAAAATCCCATCTTGACTTCAGAGTCCAGGAAGCTTTTGAAGACTTCTTGAGTTGGCTTGAGGCTCAGCAGGGTCCCTCTCTCCTCCACCCCAGCCCCCTCGCTAACCCCTTTTGGAAGACAGAGAGCTCCTTTTAAAAACAAATAAAAAAGGAGGAGGAGTTCCGTTGTGAAATCCGGGGGAAATCTGGGGGAAACGTTGGCTCTTTTGCAATTAATAGCTGTCCCAAGGGTTGACATCAACTGATAGGTTTGTGTCAATTTTTTGAAGCCCCTTAACTTTAAAATCAGTGATGCCCACCTATATAAGGTGTAACTTTTTCTAGGAAGTGCAAATGTAAGCTATTATGAATTATTTAAGAGGAATAAAGTAGTTTCCATGCTTGGAAGAAAAAACAAGATACATTGAACTCATAACTGCTCCAGTTTTAACTCACATTTTGACCTCCCTGGTCCGCGGCGGGGGAGGATCTGGGGGCCTGGGGTCAGCGCCTCCTCTCTGGCAGTGGGTCTCAGGTGGCCGTGGCAGGCTCAGAGGGCTCAGGGGACACAGAGCACCCAGCTTTGGAGTCAGAGTGAATCTGGCTCAAGCCCCAGCTCTCTCGGTGAAGACTTGGGTAACCTGGAAGCACCCCACAGCCGCCCTGCATCTCCCGAACTCTCCCTGGCTCATCGGGTTGTTGCCAGGTTTGTCAGTTACAGTGCAGGAGCTTGGCGGGTAAATGATAGTTTCCTCCACTGCCCGCGTTTCGGGACTGACTGTACCCAGATGTCCAGAAGTGCTTCAGAGCCTGGACTTCAGCTGCTCTGACTGGGTTCGAGGCTGGTTCACAGAGGGTGGAGCAGGGGCGCTGACGCAGCAGCTGGGCTGCCCTTTCCATCCCGGCCTTTCTCCGCTGTGTTCCCTTGGGGAATTTCCGAACTCTTTTTTGGTGCCTTGGTTTCTTGACCCGTAAGCGGGGCCCCCTCGCTGAGAGGCAGTCATGGCCGTTGGAGACGCTAGGATGGGGCCTGCGTGTGGTGGGAGTGCTGGCCGTGCCAACCCTGCCGGGGCAGCCCCGCGGGTTCTTCCCAGTCTCCCGGGACCTGCGTGGCCCCCAGCCGCGCACAGGCCGAGTCCCTCCTCCCTACCCGGCCCTGAAGTAACGCAGCGTCCGCTTTGTGCTGTGGCTTGCAGGTCGCACGCCGAGCGCGGCATGTCTTTCGGCAGGGACATGGAGCTGGAGCACTTCGACGAGCGCGACAAGGCGCAGCGCTACGGCCGTGGCTCGCGGGCCAACGGGCTGCCCAGCCCCACGCACAGCGCGCACTGCAGCTTCTACCGCACACGGACGCTGCAGACGCTCAGCTCCGAGAAGAAGGCCAAGAAGGTGCGCTTCTACCGCAACGGGGACCGCTACTTCAAGGGCCTCGTGTATGCAGTCTCCCCGGACCGCTTCCGCTCCTTCGAGGCGCTGCTGGCTGACCTGACCCGGACGCTGTCGGACAACGTGAACTTGCCGCAGGGCGTGAGGACCATCTACAGCATCGACGGGCTCAGGAAGATTTCCAGCCTGGACCAGCTGGTGGAAGGTGAGCAGGGAGCGAGCCCCAGGTGACCCCGCCCAGGTGACCCAGCCCCAGTGACCCAGGTGACCCAGCCCCAGGTGACCCAGTCCTCAGGTCACCCAGCCCAGGTGACCCAGCCCCAGTGACCCAGGTGACCCAGCCCCAGGTGACCCAGTCCAGGTGACCCAGCCCCAGTGACCCAGGTGACCCAGCCCCAGGTGACCCAGTCCAGGTGACCCAGTCCTCAGGTCACCCAGCCCAGGTCACCCAGCCTCAGTGACTCAGGTGACCCAGTCCTCAGGTCACCCAGCCCAGGTGACCCAGCCCCAGTGACCCAGATGACCCAGTATTAGGTCACCCAGCCCAGGTGACCCAGCCCCAGTGACCCAGGTGACCCAGCTCCAGGTGACCCAGTCCAGGTGACCCAGTCCTCAGGTCACCCAGCCCAGGTGACCCAGCCCCAGTGACCCAGGTGACCCAGCCCCAGTGACTCAGGTGACCCAACCCAGGTGACCCAGCACCAGGTGACCCAGCTAACCCTGCCCCAGGTGACCCAGCCCCAGTAACCCACCTGTGGGCCACGTGGCTAAGCTCTTTATCATCTCCCCCCTTTGAGGGCTCACTTTGCCTCACTGTAGTGCTAAAAAACAAACCAACCCTAACAATGAAAGGTATGAACCCAGGCAGCCTATGGAAAGAGCTCAGGAGAAATGTATAACCCCACAGTATCTCTGTCTGCCTTTTCACGCACCTGAGACTTCAATTTTTGTTTGAGAATAATTTCTTTTTATTGAGGTAAAAATCACATAACACAAAATTTACCATTTTAACGGTTTTAAGGTGTATGCTGCAGTGACTTCCAGCACATTCTCAGTGTTGTATGGCCATTGCTATCTAAGTACAGAACATTTCATCACCTGGAAAAGGAAGCCTGTTCCCAGCAGGCAGTCAGGCCACTACCCCTTTCCCAGCCCCTGACAGTGGCTGGGTTTGGCCATGTGGGCAGCTTGCAGAGGTGGGCTTCCTCTTGTGGCTGGTCCCGTTCACATAGCACGTTTTCAAGGTCCCAATGACCCACTCCTACTTACGGCTGAATAATATCCATTTGTATGGGTATGCCTCCTTTTGTTTATCCATTCATGAGCTAAGGGTCATCTTTCTGGTTGTTTGTGAGAAATGCGGCTATAAATATATGTGTACAACTCTCTTTTCAGTTCTCCTGGGTGTAAATTTCAGATTGGAATTTCTTGGTCTTGGTGTATGATAATCCTTTTTATGTGCTGCTGTATTGTGTTTCCTAGCATTTGGTTGAAGTTTTGTGTGTGGACTTGTGAGGGACACTGGTCTGTAGTTTCCTTTCTGGTGCTCTTCGGTGTTAGGGTTTCATGGTTTTATAGAACAAGTTAGGAACATTCCCTCCTCTATTTTTTGGCAGGGTTTGAGAAAGACGTTTTTTATGATAGAATCACCAGTGAAGCTGTCTGGTCCTGGACCTTTTTGTTGTTCAAAGGTTTTTGATTATCTTTTGTAGACCTATTCAGATTTTCTAATTCTTCTTGAGTCAGATTTGGCAGTTTGTTCCTTTGACTTTATCCATTTTCTCTAGTGCCATTTCTGATTTGATGGCATACAGTTGTTCATGGAATTCTTTTATATTCCTTTTTAATTCCCGTAAATGTTGATAGCAATGCCACCACTTTGATTTTAGTAATTTGCATATTCTTTTCTTCTTGGTTAATCTAGCTAAAAGTTTGCCAATTTTGTTGCTCTTTTCAAAAAAATAATGTTTGGTTTCATTGATTCTACTGTTTTCCCACTTCATTTAGCTCTACTCTAAGCTTTATTTCCTCCCTTCTGCTGGCTTTGAGTTTCCTCTTCTTTTTCTGATTCATCAAGGTGGAAGGTCAGGTTATTGATTTGAGATCGTTCTTTAATATAGGCATAGCTATAAATTTCCCTGAGCATTGCTTTTGCTTCATTCCATTAGCTTTTGATATGCTTTCTTTTCGTTTCCATTAACTGCAAGCATTTACTGACTTCTTTGATACACTGCTTAAGAGTATATTTTTTCCATGTATTTGTCAATTTTCCTTCTATTGATTTCTAATTTCATTTCCATTATAGTCAGAGATAATAGTTTGTATGATTTCAATCTTTTAAAGTTTATTCTTCCTTTTGTGGCCTAATGGTCTGTCTAGAATATTCTATGTACACTTGAAGGCCCCCCCATTAGGGCTGCTTTAATTTTAAGACCACTTTCACTTTTTATCTTTAATTATGGAGTTCATCTTCATTTCTAGATGCAAATTGAACTTTTGTATCCCAATATCTGAAAGAATTGGAGCTGGAAATATTTAATGAATCATGGAACTTTGGAGTTGAGAGCAACCTTAGAGAGCTATCTATCCACTAATTTTATAATTGGAAACTGAGGCCTGGAAGATTCAAGTGACCTGTTTGTGGCACATGGTAAGTTAGTGGTAATGCTGGACAGAAAATAAAAATAAAAATAGGTTTTATGACTCCTTTTCTTAGGGAATTAAAGCCCAATTTAGATCAACAGATTATCCTTTCTAAACATTGGCCATGGAAATAGGAATATTTGAACCCACAGCTGAGGTGCAGTCTCTTGTGTGGATGAGTTTCCTCGGGACCAGCCCAGCTTGAACAGGCCTAAAGCCCCTGTCACCTTAGGGATAACAACACAGCTAAGATGCCTTGGATGAAGTGGTCACGCTAAGTGTGAATGGGATGGCAGGCTCTCGGGCAGAGTAAGTGGGTTTTCCTAAGGCTGAGTATTGGAGAGCTTTGTTTTGCCCGGGGTTCTTTGCTCCACGGCTATTTGTCTCATGGTGCTTGGAAGGTATTACCAGGCCCCCTCTCCGGGCTGCTCCCCTTCTCCGGGCTGCTCCCCCATCTGAGTTGCTCCCCCTCTTTGGGTTACTCCCCCTCTCCTGGTTGCTTCCCCTCTTCGGGATGCTCCTGCTGTCTGGGTTGCTCCCTGGTCTGGACTGCTCCCTCTCTCTGGACTGCTTCCCCTGTCTGGGCTGCTCCCCTGTCTGGACTGCTCCCCTCTCCAGGCTGCTCGCCCTCTCTGGCTGCTCCCCCTGGGCCCATGCTGCCAGAGCCCTGCTGCCTCCTTCATGACCTTTGGGCACGACTCAGGGCTGAGGTCCTTGTGTCACCCCACCCCCCTTGGCCCCCTTCCTCCTTTTCAGATGTTGCAACCTCCCATGAACTAAGGGGGAAGAATGGACGTGAAATCTTCCTGCTTTAGCTTGAAGTTTTGTGCCCTGCCCTTTGTATGACCCTGGAAGGTGTATGGATAGAGTAACAATTTCAGGGAATTTTCAGAGGGATTGGGATGGTGTTCCAAGGTGAAGTCTTCTCAAACCAGGTACCTGAGTTGGTCACAGAAAGCCCCTGCAGGGCTGATGGTTTTGTGGGGAGAACATGCCAGATGTGAGTGCACCCACAGGATGGGGCAGCCGAGTCCTCCCCCACCTGGGGCTGGCCCACGCCCCCTACCCTCCCCCAGAGCCACCCTGCCTTTCCCCACCGGCATTGCCCGCTCTGGGCCGTGCTGGCGCTGGCTGAGGGGGACAGTGGCGCCCACATCCGGGAACACGTGCCCTCTTCAGCCTGAGCCTGGGTGTCCCGCGGCGAGGAGAGTGACCTGCCCAGGGTCACACCGCGTGGCATGGCGGGTCGTGCTCCCAGCGCTGTGCAGGCTGAAGGGCCCCTGTGCTCCTTTGTACAGCGTGGGGTAATTCTGACACTTGCAACAAGAAGCCATTTTAGTGTAAAGTAAACTATGAGCCTCAAGTTCCTCCTGTTGCTGTTCGTGGTTTTGAGGTGGAATCTTACTGTTTTAGCTTCTTGAAAGCCAATGTTTTTAACTTGACTTAAATCCAGGAATTACAGGAGCTACTCCCAGAAACACTTTAATATTTTCATTTACTTTTCTTCCCGATCACTAAGTAACAGCAGCTTTAATGTTCTGATGTTAAAAAATTACTTTTTGGGTGCTCACTTTGGCGGCACATATACTAAAATTGGAATGATACAGAGAAAAGTAACATAGCCCCTGCACAAGGATGACGCACAAATCCGTGAAGTGTTCCATATTTTAAAAAAAAAATTACTTTTTGGACAAAAATACTTTCTGAAGGAATGAATGGCAATGCGTTCAATACAGTATATAAGTTCACATAGTGGCTGCATTTTTAAAAATAAACTTTCCATTTAAGAGGATTTTTTTCTGATTCATAACACTGACAAATACCACGCAGCTGCGCTGTGTGTTTGGATAGCTGGAAATTCATTTAGATCTGCCTCTTTGCCATTGCATTTTTGCTTAGTCGGATAAAACGCAAACCCTTGTTTCATATTCATCATTAGTCTTTATCGCTCACTTTACATACAAATTTTATATAAATGTCAGTGCATATTATTAGCATTTATATTCTCCTTCCAATATGATGATGTTTGAGTTTTAAGTTAAATCCTTTTAGTGAATGGAGTGACAAGTGTACTTGACTTGTAACTGTTTTTAAGTTTGTTCTTTCTCACTTGATCTCAAATGAAAATTTCTTTGACCAAAAATTCTTAATTACAATGACATATTTATGGGTTCCTTTATTTACGAAGGTCTCACTGTCACTTTTACTTTTTATCATTAATATGTGCAAGTTTTTGTGCCTGAGTTGTTCCAAGTGCATGTGGATAGAGCTGGCTTCTGGGTTTCATTGTATAGCTGTGAGTGTGAGTGTGTGAGTGTGTGTGTATGCATGTGCACTAACACACACACAGGTATGGCACAGATGGCACTCTTAATTGTTTGCTTTCGCAATGGCCTTAATATGCTAAAAAGAATCATGATGCTTAGTAAGGACAGTTGACTTGCAGGTCTGTCTCTGCAGGTGAGTCAGCTGGAGACTTGGCCTCATTTGCCTCATTTCCCCCAATTTGTTCCATTTATATTCTACTGTGTGTAAACGTGGCGAAGATAAATGGGAAGACTTTGAGCTCATAGGAGAAAGATGTGATATCAAGTCCCCTGCAGTTGCCAGGTGGACAGTGGCTGTTTCCAACCCCTGTGTGGCTGGAGTGGACAGGGGAGGGCAGCAGGAGAGCATTGGTCTGTGTGTGGGTCCGTGAGCCTGTGCATTGGACGTGCATGGACTGAAAAGGAGCCCCCTTCTCTCCGGGCCCCAGACGTGGGTGGACCCTCCCCAGCCCGCTGCGGGCACTGGACGGCTTCTTCCTGTCCAGCCTGCCCTCTCAGCCCACACTTCACCCCCCCTCAGGGGAGCTTCTGCCCTGGCTCCCAGGTCACCTCCTTTCCTACCTCCTCACCTGGCGCCTTCTACTTTCTTTCCTTGATTTACAGGCTTCCACTGTACCTCTCCCGCTATACTGCCTTAAAAAATTAACCCAAAAGTGACTTCAAAAATAGATATAACCTTTCATGTTTTAAAAAATAGCTGTATGGATGGGCTATACGATGACTCAACAGGCAGAGTTCTCGCCTGCCATGCCGGAGACCCGGTTCGATTCCTGGTGCCTGCCCATGCAAAAAAAAACAACAAAAAAAAGCGAGATAGTGATACATTTTTTTCCCAGGCTGCCTGCCTCGGTTTTAAACTTGTTTATTTTGAAGAAGTGTTGTAAAGTGGGGCGTCCCATGGACCCTTTCCCCAGCTGCCTGCGAAGTTGACGTCCCGGGCACCACGGTCTGCGGAGCGGCAGAGGCGTCTGCGCCGGGAGTGTGCAGCGAAGCAGCCCCCAGCCCCGGTCCGGTCCCCCTGGCGGCCCCGCCCTGTGCCGGCCCCGCCCTGTGCCGGCCCCACCCTGTCCCCCTGGTAGCCCTGTGCTGGCCCCGCCCTGTGCCGGCCCCACCCTGTCCCCTTGGCAGCCCTGCCCTGTGCCGTGAGCCCTGTACCAGGCCCCTCCAGGTGCCGGCCCCACCCTGCGTCAGCCTGCGCTGCTCTCAGCGCCTCGGCCTTTCCTGGTCCTTCATGCTGTGGCCAGCTATGACGAGCACTGCCCAGTGTTTTGTAGAACGGCCCTTAATCTGGGTCTGTCTGATGAGGAGGTTGAAGTTGTATTGTGGGCAAGGACTGCGCGGCAGCATCATCGCTGTGCGTGGGGTGTCGGCTGTGTGAAGTACTGGGCCATCCTTCCAGCTGGCCATGGCCTCCTCACTGTTCCCTTCATGCCCGCAGCCGAGCTTCCATATACGTTTTCCCCTGAACTCCAGGCCTTTCTGCTAATTTTCTAGCACTTGCTGGAAATCTCCCAGGATCGTTAGATCCCATGCACACACAATCAAATTAATCTTCTTCCTTGCTGTTGGGTCCACCTGCTTCTCTTCTCATTTCGTCCACTGTGGTTTGGGGTAAATGGACTGGACTTGATGGTGCACGGAGCCAAATTGTTCCTTAAAAAAGATGTACCAAGATCTCATAGAAATCCCTTTACTGTGCCATGTGGAGCGTATTATTAGTTTATTTTTAGCTGATATGTGCTCATCTTTCTTTTTCTGCAATGGAAATTGTACCCTTATGCCCAAGGCCAGAATGAACTCTCGTTGCTCCCCAGTGACCACTCAGTGGGAAGCGGGAAGCATTTCCTCCTCCTCTGAAGTATGGCTCCTTGGACCACTATTCATACTTTCCACTCACTGCTTCGTGGGAGAATCTTTTCACATATGTGTCTGGCTTTCCAGATGAACCCTAAGCTCTGAAGACAGGCTCATGACTTAACTTTCCTCTCCTTCCTCAGAGTGGGTAATTCAGGCCTTGCCTCTGAATATCATTTGCTTTCACCTGCGTGGCTCACGGCCCAAGGAATGGAGGTGTCCAAATAACCAGCATTTCTGGACACAGCTACCTTTTCCACTGCCTAAGGAAAGCCAGGCTGACCACTGACCGTGCTCTCAGGGTGGGGTGGGGGACTTTTCCCGTATGGAAAGAATTGGGGTCAGCAGGGCAGGCCATGCAGTCTCTACACCTCTTTTCAATGGGGAAACCCCTGTTTCGGTTTTCTTAAGCTGCTGGAATACAATATACCAGAAATGGATAGGCTTTTACAAAGGGGATGCATTAGGTTACAAATTTACAGTTCTAAGGCCAAGAAAATGTCCAAATCAAAGCATCAACATGATGATATCTGGACTTGGAATAAAAGCCGCTGGTGTTGGAGTTTCTCTATCACATGGGAAAGCTCCTGACAAAGTCAGCTGTCCCTTCTCTCCTGCTTTTGAAATGGCAGTCTCAGCTGCCGTGGATCCTTCTGACTTCTCCTGCGGTGTTTTTCTTTCTTTGTGTCCTTTGCTTGGTTTCATCACTTTGCTCTCTGCATCAGCTCTCTTAAAGGACTCCAGCAAACTGATTAAGATCCAACTTTAAATGGGTGGTGTCACATCTCCATGGAAACAACTAATCAAAATCTCAGCCTACAGTAGCTCTGTCTCACGGGATTGGATTGAAAGAACGTCAGCTTTTCTGGGGCACATAACAGATTCAAACCAGCACACCCCATTGCACCTATTTGATTTGAGCTACCCCAAACATGACTTTTAGTGGCGGTGCTGCTTCCCTCGCCCATTTCCAGCCGCTCTGTCCCTCAAGTGCCCATGAAGCAAGGTGCATTTATTCAGTTATGGGGTGTGCAGTTACAGAGTCCCTCTGGTCTGAGCACAGGACACAGGGCGAGTCCACACCGCGTACCCGCAGCAGCCTGCTTGTTCCGTGGCTTCCTTTCTTCCTGACCCACTTGTCTCCTCGCTGTATGAGTGAGGTACGCAGTGCGGAGCTGCATCGTTGTTTTCCTTTGGAGGCTTGACTTTCATTGTCCATTTCTCGTGGGTGAGAACTCCCTCTGTCTGCCCTTCCCTGGGGCACTTACATCAGGATTTGGGAAAAGGGCTTTGGGATCTCCATTTGCTACGGTGACTCACAGAATTTTAAAAAGTATTCGCCTTACGGGCTGCTCAGGAGAGGAAGGGCGACCCACGCATCCCCCTTCTGGGGTTTCCGCCCTGGGGCGAGGGGGCAGCGCAGGCAGGGCTGGGAGGGACTTGGGGCTCGAGGGACGAGGGGGCGCTTCTGTTCCTGCAGAAGCGAGCTGCAGCCAGATGGAGAGCTGCTCCATCGCCTTGTTCTATGACTAAAACAGGATCATTACATGAAAAGATTTTGAAAAAAGAAAGATATCGCCCACATTCTCACCACCTTACATCAGCTGCTATTTTTGTTTGTCCATTTGCATGCTTTTTACTTTGGATTCATAGTGCACCTACAATTATTTTCTATTTTTTCCATTTAACATACGGTGAACATCGGTACGCTAGTGCATGACTCATTTCCATAACTTCCTTTGTTTTTGTTTTTGTTTGTATAATAATTGCATCAAGTTCTTCTCCCCTGAGTTGCCTCACCCTTCACCTCTACTGCTGTGCGTGTGGGAGGTTGTTTCTGGTAATGTGTTTCATGGCTTCTGTTGTGTGTACTTGTGATTTTATTTCTTCCTTGTTGAAGTTGACAAGATGATTTTTAAAAATTATTTATTTTTATCTATCTATATATATAATATACCCACATACCATGTAATCATCCAAGGTGTACAGTCAGTGGTTCACAATATCATCCTATAGCTGTGCATTCATCACCACAACCAATTTTTTTTCTTTTTTGTGAAAAATAACATATATACAAAAAAGCAATAAATTTCAAAGCACAGGCAACAATTAGTTGTAGAACAGGTTTCAAAGTTTGGTATGGGTTACAATTCCACAACTTTAAGTTTTTTTACATTTAACTGCTCTAAGATACTGGAGACTAAAAGAAATATCAATTTAATGGTATAGCAATCATACTCATTTGTTAAACCGGACCTTCACTGTATAATTCTACCATCATCATTGATCTTCCCCCCACTTTTTAGGGGTGTTTGGGCCATGCCTATTTTAAATATTTCATGTTGGAAGGGGCTGTTTATAATATGGGATAGGGGATGGAACTAGTTGATGTTCTGGAAGGGCTGGCCCCTCTACATTTCAGGACTCATCTGGTCCAGGGATCCATCTGGAGGTTGTAGGTTTGAGAGAATTACCCTAGAGCATGGAACATTTGTAGAATCTTATATAATGCCCCAGGTGTTCTTTAGGATTGGCTGGAATGGTTTTGGGTGGGGTTTGGCAAGTTTTGATAGGTAGCAAGGTCTAACTGAAGCTTGTGTCAGAGTGACCTCCAGAGTAGCCTCTCAACTCTATTTAAACTCTCTCTGTCATTGATGCTTTATTAGTTACACTTCTTTCCCCACTTTTGGTCAGGATAGCATTGTTGATCCACAGTGCAAGGGCCAGGCTCATTCCTCGGAGTCATCTCCCATGACACCTTCACCCCTGGATATCATGTCCCATGTTGGAGGAGGGCAATAATTTCACTTGCAGAGCTGGGCTTAGAGAGAGTGAGGCCACAACTGAGCAACAAAAGAGGTCCTCCAGAATTAACTCTTAGGCAGGCCTGTAGGTAGTCTAAGCTTCTCTGCTACCTACGTAAGCTTCACTAAGAGTAAGCCTCAAGATCAAGGGCTTGGCCTATTGATTTGGGTGTCCCTAATGTTTGGCACAGTATCAGGGGATTCCCTGATGGGAAAGTTTAATAGTTTCATACTTTTTCTTCCATTCTTCAGGGGGACGTTGCCAATACTTTTTGATTATCTGCTTAATATATTCTGGGATGTATCCAGGCATTACATTAAACAAAACAGAATTAAAGGCTCTCATTCTTATTGTGGGCTCCCTGTGTTTCAGTTATTCAAATGATCTATCCAAACAGGTTGAGTTAGATTATGTGCTACAGAAAATTTAGGTTCTGGACAAAATAAACCTTTCTTCCTTTGGTCTCAAAGAGTGGGTGAAGTTCTAAAATATAGACAATATTTTCCTTACCCCTATTTTCTGAATTACCTTAAACCTGGCCTGATCAGCTTCGTTCTTATCTCTAAATACAGCTTCTCAAAATCCAGAAATATCAATTACCATTCCGGACTAAATGTGACTGCTATAAGAGCTTACAATCTAGACCCTAGTTTACATATAGGTATTTTCTAAATGAGACCATGCAATATTTGCCTTTTTATTTCTGGCTTATTTTGCCTCACCAAATGTCCCACAGGCTCATTCATGTCATTGCATGCCTCACAGCTTCCTTTCTTTTTATAGCAAAACAATGTCTACTTCTTAGTGCATCCTTCAGCCACTTCTGTTCATTAGACCTCGTGTGTAATGTCCAAAGTCAACAATCCATCAACACTGTCAGTTTTAGATAATTTCATCATTCCCAAGAGAAAGATAACCAATAAACACACCTTCACCAAATAGAAAATCCAAACCTCCCCTTAACTCTTGTCCCTCCCCTCATTATTAACCCCTGGTGTTTCTGTGGTACTGTCGATGTTTTCCTGTTAAACAGCCCACAGCATGCAATAGCAGTTTTCCCCATATACCCCGAGCTTATACATTCTTTGTACAAGAATCACACCTTTGCAGTTCATGTAAGAAATTGTTTACATTTATAGTGTTAATCAGTGGGACAAGTGGGTCTTTCAGTCATGTTCACCTTCAATATGGAAATATTACTTACAGACCCACTAGAGAAACGCCTTCACTTCTGTCTGTTCCCTTACGTTTAAGTTCAACCTCATTAGCTAACCGTTCACCCATCTGTGGCTTCTGTGTATTCTGTATTACAAGCCTCTGATTTTACCTTTTCCATGGTCATAAAAGTGGAATCATACAGTGTCTAGCCCTTTGTTTCTGGCTTATTTCACTCAGGGGGCACGTGTGTGCTGGGCGGGGGCTATGTAGCACAGGTGCGCCCGTGAGCACCTGCCAGGTGTGGGAGCAAGGTGCTTGTGCCGGGGGTGGGGCCCTGGTGTATGGGCCTGGGGGGCGTCCGGGGGCGGGGGGCGGGGCGCAGACCTCAGGGGCAGCGGCCAGGATTGGGCCTGCGTGGACTGCAGGCGGGTGTGGCGAGGTGTGGAGGTGAGCGCCCGCAGGGGGCGGGGAGGGAGGAGGGGCGCCTCCGCGGGAAAGGTGGGGCCGGCGTGTGCGCGCGCGAGCAGGGTGGGCTGTGGGGTGGTGTGTGAGCGGGGGCTTTTGGAGCACGGGGGGGGTCGCGGGGCTGTGCTGGGAGGGAGGCGCGGGCAGGACCGCAGCCTGGCCCCCTTCCCGGTCGCGTGTCCATTCGGGCCTCCTGTGGGTCCGGCCTCCGGTGTGCACCGGCCCGGCGGGTTCCGGCTCTCTGCGTCCAGCCCCTGTGACCCGAGCCGCCCTGTGGGGTGCAGACCCTGCCGGGTCACCTCACGTGGACTCGCTGTCCTGGCCGTTCTTCTGTCCCCTCGGGCTGTTGCTTGGAGCAGGGCTGGGCGCGACCCACCCTCCCGCTCCGGCCGTGCGCGCTGCAGTTTCCTTCAGGACTTGGGGCGAGGTCGTGCCGAGGACGGGAGCATCCTGTGGCTCCAGGACATTTCACCAGGTTCTTTCCACGGGGGCCTTGCCAGTGGACCGTCTCCCAGCGCTGGCCCAGCAGCTGCCGGTTTTCATGATTTCTCTGTTGCTATTTTAGCAGGTGTGTTTTACGGCTACTTTAAAACTTTGATGACTATTTGAGTATTTACCCAAGTTTTCAATTTATTCTGATTTCACTTTTATGCTTTGCTGTATGTTTCAGTATCGTGTTTTTCTCAGCTGTGACGAGTGCCACACATTGTCTTAAGCCATTGTCGTGACATTGCCCCAGTCGGTGGCTTCCCTTTTATTTCAGTTTCCTTCAATTATATACTTTTAAATTTAAAAAAAGGATCTTTCAGGTTTTTTTGTTTTGTTTTTTGTTTCCTTTGGATTTGAGTAGGTCAGACATACACATTCAAATTTATTTCCTGTAAGGTTGATTTTCTGTGCTCTGACATCATGAGCGACTCCACGATCCTTAAGTGCCTTTGGGAATCCTCTCGCCCCAGGGAGCACGGCAGGTAGCTGTGGCAGCCGGAAGGGACTTTAAGGTGTATTATTCGGAAGTGATATCTTTCATATTAATTAACTCCGTTCAGTTTCAGAGGTTTCACTGTTTACTTGAGTCTTTCCCACATCGTACCTAATTCACAACAGTGAAATCTGTTGCCAGAGTTTTCAATGAGAAAATAACATGTACTTCACGTATCTTTCACTTAAAATACTTTTGAATATGCTGCATTTGGGTGCTGGAGGGTCCTGGAGGTGCCCATCCGCTTTAGGGTTGTGAGTACTGGGGATTTGGGCATTTTCACACAGAACTCAAGGGGTGTCAGAGCTGAAATGTACCAGCCACGACTCTTGGCGGACGGCAGGACCCAGCCGCGGGGACATGTGTGCCTCCCGCGTGGCGCCTGCAGGGGCTCAGACCGGTGCCCAGGGCGCGGGCGCCTGGCCGCCTGCTCTGGGTTTGCGTTACTGCCTAGAGCATTTTTAAAAACGGGAATCCTACGCTACTTTCATGATGGAAGCCAGTAGCAAAGTAGAATTGGTGTTGCAGATTTTTAAAGTAATAAACTTTGTGAGGGTAAATTGATTGCCACACTTTGAAGAATAATGGCAAATAGAATGCTTTTAAAACGTATAGGTGATTCTTTGGGAAAAAAAGCAACACAGACTTTCTGGTGTCTTAACAATAGCCTAGTATGCTTATATTCCGTCCTCCAAAGTCATGAAAATAATATGCTTAAGTCTTTCAGGGAAGTCGTTATTGTGTTCTGACATTTTAGTAGGTATTGGTTGGATGCAAATATAATTTCATGCTTTATTTCCTTAACTTTTTTTAAACGTTATTTTCTTTACCTCACTTTTGCTTAAAAGCAAATGTTAGTTGTGTTCTTTTTTTTTTTTTTTTGGCCTCTGTAAATGCCACAGCTAAATTCAGGCAGTTCTTATCATTTTGGGGGAATCTTGCACACCCATTGTATTAAATTTCGAGGAGAGGGGCAGTCTTAACATAGATGTTTTGCACTTGAATTGACTGGAACAAAACTGACTGCATGATACTTTCACATTGTTGTTAAGTTTAGCATTTTCTAACACCACCTCTAGATAGCTTTTTATTTTCTTTAAACCTTCTAAGATCCTTGAAGTTCTGCCGCCCTGTGTTTAACTTCACTAGGATAAGTAATACAAAACTTTCAGAGCAAATTTTGGGTAAAATTTACTTTTATTTCATTGTTTGAGTAGAAGTTACACCAAAAGACTTTGGGGTGACTTAGTGTATCTAGGAAGAAGTATGTTATGGTATTTATAAATCTTACTTTATTTTGTTATTTTTGAGTGGCCCTTAGTGCATTACTCATGTCAGGACTTGAAAGCAATATATTGATGATTCTCTAATCAAGAATATAACTTACCTCAACTCCACACCCCATTAACGAGGGGCTTTAATGGTGGGTACACAGAGTGATAGGGCCAAACCGAGACTGTATTCTCCCACTGAGAACAATTACATTTGTTAATTTACAAGTACCAATATTATTAGCCTAATAGTTGAAAAGGCATTTGTTACAAATCAGAAAATTCAATCAACTGACTTAACTGGGTTAAGGCAGGAACCACATCTTGAGTAGCGCAGATGTCCAGAATTATGCTTCCAAAGAAAGTGGTCAAAAGGTGGGGTTAGAAAAAAAGAGAAAAAAAGAGTTCAGATTAATAGATTTGCATAATCAAGTAGAAACTTAGATATCTAGTCCCCCACTGTTCTAATTTGATAGCTGCCAGAATGCAACACACCAGAGACAGATTGGCTTTTAATAGAAGGGGATTTATTTTGTTCTTCAGAGGAAAGGCAGCTGACTTTCAACTGAGGTTCTTTCTTATGTGGGAAAGCACGGGATGATCTCTGCTGGCCTTCTCTCCAGGCCTCTGGGTTCCAACGACTTTCCCCGCGGTGATTTCTTTCTGCATCTCCAAAGGCCTGGGCTGAGCTGCGAGTGCTGAGATGAAGTATGCTGAGCTGCTTGGGCTGTGCTACTTTAAGCACCAGACAATGAAGTCAAACGTCATTCATTGCAGCCGGCACGCCTCCTAGCCAACTGCAGACGTAATCAGCAACAGATGAGGTTCACGTACCATTGGCTCATGTCCACAGCAACAGAACTAGGTGCCTTCACCTGGCCAAGCTGACTCCTGAATCCAACTACGGCACCCACCTTGCCTTTTCTATATTCCGTAGGACTAAACGCTGTCGGATCTGTTCTGCAGGGTTTTCTGGGCAGCATCTTCTTCCCCTTTGCTGTCTCTTTCCTCTTAGCATCGGCACCCACTGGAGCCTCACTCTCTTCTTTAGGTTCCTTCCCTCCCATCCCATTCTCTGAGTCTGATAAGAAAGGCAGAAAGGCACTTCACAGGCACAGCCCAGATTAAACACAAATTTCTTCTGACTGTTTTAGCTTGAAACTTTCCTTCTGAAAGTTGTCATAGTGGGACTTTTTCATGCTTTAGAAATTTTTGACATACTTTATATAAGAAGATGCAAAAGAAAATTTGTTTTCTTTTCAAATCAAAAAGCGTTTGTCCCCCATTCCACATTGTTTTGCAAGATTTTAAAATTCCTCCGTTTTCTAAAAACATTTTCTTAGTTAAAATGTAAACTACTCTATGCTTTTCTCTTGACTTTAATTTTTAGCTTAGTATATAAACTTACAAATAATGGGAGAGTTGTCCTTCCTGGATTAGCACAGGATTCTGGCAGCTAAACCCTGGGCCCCTGCCTTGCTGGAGGGTTTGGGGCACTGTGTCATCGAGAGCTCATCAGGGCCTGGTGAGACACAGTTGTCACGTCACGAAAGGCTCGCAGGCGACCTCCAGGTTTTCCTCTCAGAGTTTCTGCATGGCGCAGGAAATCACTTGTGTAGCCATTCTGAATTTGAGATCACTTTGATCTCTGCGATCTGATATGATCTTCCCAAAACCCTTATGCGGAAAAAGATACAGTGCAGCGGCTGCCATTGATGTCAGCAGGCTGAGGGTGGTGGTCTCGGACCCTGGCAGGGGCCTGGAGCCAGGGCTTGCGGCTCCTCTCCCCACACTCAGGGCCCACCGTCCTCCAGGGACTGTGCTGTGGTTGCTGGGCCCGTGGGTACATTTGGATGTCTGCACAGATCTCGAGGGAAACATCGCTGGGTGAGGCAAGGTATGAGGTGACCAGAAGGGGGGGCGGCCAGTGAGAAGCTGGACTGCTTCAGACACACGCTGGCTCCACACACATGTGGAGGGCATATTTTTAAAACCTTTGCAAGGTAAATGATAATATGCATAACTGTTGTGCAGCCTTGGATGCTTGCTCTATCAGTTGAGTGTAAGTGGACAGGGGCTTCGATAGATGTCAGTGGGCTGTTTGCCTGCAAGTGTGCAGGCTTTTCCACATCTTTACCTGCCCACAGCTGTGAAGACTTGCGTTGTTCACAGGGAAAAAATCTGTCATCTACTGTTGCACGTGATCCACAGCTAGTAAGTATTTTCATTAGAAGAGTCTCTGTTAAGGGGTCATTTTTAGTAAAAATTTAACTTGAATTTAGAGCCAGTTTTTGAAGCTGCACACTTCATTTGTGTTGATGACTTGAAACCTTTTACATATGAAGAAGCAAAAAATGGGCTCCGCGCTCAGTGCTCGGCTCTGTGTACATGGGATGGGCAGATGGCTTTGCTGTTTGTTCACTTTGGGAATTTCACTCTACACAATGTTTAGCACATACCCTCATCAAACTTATGAAGAATGTAACTATTTTAAGAAGGTGTTTTTCATCCATTTTCAGTGTTTAAATTACCTCAGTATATGTGGGTGCCTCTGCTTTTGAAGCTCTCTACAAATATATATCCCCAAGAATACCTTGTATTTTGAATCAATTTCATACTTTCCCAAAATGTATTCATGTAGACATAGATTAAAAGTTGAAGTCTTTCTTTTCCATTGATTTTTTAATTTGCCATATCTAACACTTATGCTTAATTAAAATTCAAGTTCAAGATCCAAGGGAATCTTGTTTCTTCCTTAACAAAAGGCGAAGCTCAACATCGAATAAGGGTCAGTTGGCGTGATGATCTGTGCGGCCATCGGGCTGAAATCTGCCTCTTCTCCCGCGAGTGGTGGGCAGCACGGGCGGTCGCTGTCATGGGCCGGTTTGTGTTTGTCGTGGCCACAGGGCCGTCCTCGATGGCCCGGCCCCTCCCCGGGCGCCCTCTGCCCTCAGGCTCCTGGGCTGCTGAGGCGGGCAGTGCCTTCACCATCTGCACAGCAACCTCATCCCCCTGAGCCTCTCCTCCTGTCGCCATCTGCAGCTGCCGTCCCCTGGGGGCACTCAGGGGCCCGGGCACCATGAATGCGCAGCCGTGCCCTGCGGCCACGCCCAGGGTGGCTCCCTGAGCCCAGTGCCCCGCTTCGGGTGGGGGTGGACGTGCGGCCTCGTGCTTGATGGCTTCCCTGGGCGGGGACAGTGAGCCCGCTGCCATGCAGCCAGGGCAGAGTGGCCCATGGGGAGGTGGCCGTGGCCCTGACTGTGTCTCTTCCCGCAGGAGAGAGCTACGTGTGCGGCTCCATCGAGCCCTTCAAGAAGCTGGAGTACACCAAGAACGTGAACCCCAACTGGTCTGTGAACGTCAAGACGCCCTCGGCTGCCCGGGCTGTGCCGTCCCTGGCCAGCGCCAAGGGCAGCTCCGCGGAGGGCCGGGAGAACAAGGACTTCATCCGGCCCAAGCTGGTCACCATCATCCGCAGCGGGGTGAAGCCGCGGAAGGCGGTCAGGATCCTGCTCAACAAGAAGACGGCGCACTCCTTCGAGCAGGTGCTCACCGACATCACCGACGCCATCAAGCTGGACTCGGGCGTGGTCAAGCGGCTCTACACGCTGGACGGGAAGCAGGTAAGGGCGCCCCGCGAGCTGGGGGTGCCTGGGGGACCCCCGGAGGTGCTGTGGCAGAGGGAGCTGGTCAGGCATGGAGAGGGGCGGTGTCCGCCCCTCCCCCCCAGGCCGTCCACCCTCCTGCCCTTGCTGCGTGGCTGCCGGTGCCTCTCAGACCCCCGGGGGGCCTCTGCAGCGGGGAGGCACCCAGGGACCGTGACCCCATCCCTTGGACCCAGAGAATATTTTGTGATGCTAAGCCTCGGTGACGCTCGCTGCCAAGACTGACTTAAGTTTTGTGGCTGTTCCATGCACGTGTCTAAGGGACGAAAGAGTTCCTTCGGAATGAAGGGACAGGCGTGTTTCTAGGGTAACATCACCTGAGAGCTGAAATGAAAGCAGGTCTCTTTAGCCCTGCATGACGGGCGTTGACTGGGGGTGGGTGTTTGGGGATGAGTCGGGGGCCGGACCTGCAGGATGACCGGCTGCCGGGTTGCATGGTTCACTGTCACTGAAGATTATAATTCCTAGTGTGCAATCATGGTGTGAAATTTAGTATTTAATGTGGATCTATCAAATACTTGTTATTTTGAGAAGTAATTGGATTATTTATATATTAAAATCAAACATATTCATAAATTAAAGGTTATCTTAACTTTTGAATCAGAATACTCCTACTTCATGAATTAGAAGTAGATGCTCTTCTAGGAAAGTGTGTTAATCGTGAAGGAATTCCTATCCTAGGGATTCAGTCTACCGCTCTAAGTTAAGAAGTTCGTTAGGAGAGAAGGAGTGTGTGTGTGTGATGTTGTTCACTAGTCTTCTGCTTTCTTTTAAAACTCCCTGTAATGTCACCTGGCTAAACATGCTGAGGAATGAAATTCCTCATATCTGGGCCCCGAGAGGCTGGATGCCACCAGTGGGCACCATCAGAGATGCCCTGCTGGTTGCGTGTCGCAGCAGCAGGATGGCGAGCTTCAATCAAACATTTCAGCCCTTCGTGATTTCTGTTTGCAAACAGCCGCTTCGCCATTCTGTAGGTCTGAGTTTTCTGAGAGGGGTCTTTGCCTGTTTCATACAAAGTGGAATTCAGATTGAAGAATACAGATTGACAGCTCTTCCTCCACCCTCCCGCTTCAGGATTTTGGAGATCCACACACTAAATCTAAAAATCTGCTTTAATTGCTTATCCCATCATTCCTTCATTTAATTTTGTTTATCCCAAAAATGAATTCCTGGAATTGGTACTATGTTCCCAATTGTTTTCTCTCTTTTTAGAATCTTTTACAGCCTGTACATATAACAGTTATTTTTTTGCTGTGGTTTGAATGTAAACAATCTGATGTAATGGAAAAGAATCCCAGGTTTATTGCTAAAAGATGAGGATTCAAGTCGTGGCTCAGCTACAGATTATTTTACTTTTACCCACTCACTCCCCTGGCCTCATTGTGCCCGGCAGGAACTGTGGCCCCTGTCCCTCTGCTGTAACTGGGCATGGTGGATGTGGCACTCGGACTCCCGTGGCAGTGGCTGCGTGGAGGAGGTCGTGTGGGGACCGCTGGCCCAGTTTGCATGTTAAGCACCATGAGCCCTTGTTTCACAGGCGAGGGCACGGAGGCACACACTCACGCTTGCGCGGCACTCAGCTGAGCTGGGACTGGCTGTGGTTGTGCACGGCAGCCGCCTGGTGTGAGCGCCCTGGGAAAAGCGCACCAGCTGAGCCCCCGCCGGGGTCCCCTTGTGCCCCTGCTTCAGGCTCCGTCAGTCCCCTGCCCCTTCCAGGTGCTCGGTTTGCACTCGAGGCCTCCCTGGGCCAGTTCCTGTCGTGGCAGGAGGGTGGAGGGCTGCAGGGGAATTAGAAGAATAAAGAGACTTTCTCTCGGCTGCCCGCTGGGACCCAGCTGCCTCCCTGGGGGCTCCAGGCGTCTTTAAACCTCCTCTCGAAAGGGCCGCTGCCGGGGTCGCGGACGGTCTTGGCCCATGGTCCCCCACCTGCCCCTGGCTGCTGTGGCCCGTGGGTCCACAGCTTATGAAGATATCTCTCTTATGGGCACTTGCCCCATCTCTTATTTTAAAACAGTAGTTAAACTGAACCCTTGCCTTAATTCCAGAAATAAAAGGATAATTCAGTGCCCCATAAAATACTATTAAAGGTAACAGTTTTATTGTATCGAGGAAATAGAATTGTTTGAAAATGGAACACTTGAGTGCTTAGGGTAGAAAGCTGGGCCAGCAGGTGTTTTTCCGGTGTCTCCTGCCAGCCTGCAGGTGCAGCCCTGGGATGGAGCTGCTGGCACGGGCCCTTGGCTGGGGGGAGTGGGGAGGCGGCGCAGGGGCTGGTGCTGCGGCTAAATGCGCTCTGCAAGCCCCTCCCCCTGCTGCCTTGTTTCTACCACCTGTACGTCCTGGGTGCTCTGTGCCTGGTTCTGCAGGGCTCAGTTGAGGCTGGGGGCTCTGGTGGGAGGTCTGCACCTTAGAACCCATGGGGGTCTGCACCTTAGAACCGGTGGGGGTCTGCACCTTAGAACTGGTGGGGGGTCTGCACCTTAGAACTGGTGGGAGGACCGCACCTTAGAACCTGTGGGGGGTCTGTACCTTAGAACCGGTGGGGGGTCTGCACCTTAGAACCTGTGGGGGGTCTGCACCTTAGAACCGGTGGGGGTCTGCACCTTAGAACCTGTGGGGGGTCTGCACCTTAGAACCGGTGGGGGGTCTGCACCTTAGAACCGGTGGGGGGTCTGCACCTTAGAATCGGTGGGGGTCTGCACCTTAGAACCTGTGGGGGTCTGCACCTTAGAACCGGTGGGGGGTCTGCACCTTAGAACCTGTGGGGGGTCTGCACCTTAGAACCTGTGGGAGGACCGCACCTTAGAACCGGTGGGAGGACTGCGCCTTAGAACCGGTGGGAGGATCGCACCTTAGAACCGGTGGGAGGACTGCGCCTTAGAACCGGTGGGGGTCTGCACCTTAGAACCGGTGGGGGTCTGCACCTTAGAACCTGTGGGGGGTCTGCACCTTAGAACCTGTGGGAGGACCGCACCTTAGAACTGGTGGGAGGACCGCGCCTTAGAACCGGTGGGAGGATCGCACCTTAGAACCGGTGGGAGGACCACGCCTTAGAACCGGTGGGGGTCTGCACCTTAGAACCGGTGGGGGTCTGCACCTTAGAACCGGTGGGGGTCTGCACCTTAGAACCAGTGGGGGTCTGCACCTTAGAACCTGTGGGGGGTCTGCGCCTTAGAACTGGTGGGAGGACCGCACCTTAGAACCAGTGGGGGTCTGCACCTTAGAACCTGTGGGGGGTCTGCGCCTTAGAACTGGTGGGAGGACCGCGCCTTAGAACCAGTGGGGGGTCTGTACCTTAGAACCTGTGGGGGGTCTGCACCTTAGAACCGGTGGGGGTCTGCACCTTAGAACCGGTGGGGGTCTGCACCTTAGAACCAGTGGGGGTCTGCACCTTAGAACCGGTGGGGGTCTGCACCTTAGAACCAGTGGGGGGTCGTGCCTTAGAACTGATGGAGGACCGCACCTTAGAACCTGTAGGGGGTCTGTACCTTAGAACCTGTGGGGGGTCTGCACCTTAGAACCTGTGGGGGGTCTGCACCTTAGAACCGGTGGGGGTCTGCACCTTAGAACCGGTGGGGGTCTGTACCTTAGAACCGGTGGGGGTCTGCACCTTAGAACCTGTGGGGGGTCTGCACCTTAGAACCGGTGGGGGTCTGCGCCTTAGAACCGGTGGGAGGACCTCACCTTAGAACCGGTGGGGGGTCTGCACCTTAGAACCGGTGGGGGTCTGCACCTTAGAACCGGTGGGGGTCTGCACCTTAGAACCTGTAGGGGGTCTGCACCTTAGAACCCGTGGGGGGTCTGCACCTTAGAACCCGTAGGGGGTCTGCACCTTAGAACCGGCGGGAGGACCGCACCTTAGAACTGGTGGGAGGACCGCGCCTTAGAACCGGTGGGGGGTCTGCACCTTAGAACCTGTAGGGGGTCTGCACCTTAGAACCCGTGGGGGGTCTGCACCTTAGAACCCGTAGGGGGTCTGCACCTTAGAACCGGCGGGAGGACCGCACCTTAGAACTGGTGGGTGGACCGCGCCTTAGAACCCGTGGGGGGTCTGCACCTTAGAACCCGTAGGGGGTCTGCACCTTAGAACCGGGGGGGGACCGCGCCTTAGAACTGGCGGGAGGACCGCGCCTTAGAACCATTGGGGGGTCTGCACCTTAACCTGTGGGGGGGTCTGCACCTTAGAACCGGTGGGGGTCTGCACCTTAGAACCGGTGGGGGTCTGTACCTTAGAACCGGTGGGGGTCTGCACCTTAGAACCTGTGGGGGGTCTGCACCTTAGAACCGGTGGGGGTCTGCGCCTTAGAACCGGTGGGAGGACCTCACCTTAGAACCGGTGGGGGGTCTGCACCTTAGAACCTGTGGGGGGTCTGCACCTTAGAACCTGTGGGGGGTCTGCACCTTAGAACGGTGGGGGTCTGCACCTTAGAACCGGTGGGGGTCTGTACCTTAGAACCGGTGGGGGTCTGCACCTTAGAACCTGTGGGGGGTCTGCACCTTAGAACCGGTGGGGGTCTGCGCCTTAGAACCGGTGGGAGGACCTCACCTTAGAACCGGTGGGGGGTCTGCACCTTAGAACCCGGTGGGGGTCTGCACCTTAGAACCGGTGGGGGTCTGCACCTTAGAACCTGTAGGGGGTCTGCACCTTAGAACCCGTGGGGGGTCTGCACCTTAGAACCGGCGGGAGGACCGCACCTTAGAACTGGTGGGAGGACCGCGCCTTAGAACCGGTGGGGGGTCTGCACCTTAGAACCTGTAGGGGGTCTGCACCTTAGAACCCGTGGGGGGTCTGCACCTTAGAACCCGTAGGGGGTCTGCACCTTAGAACCGGCGGGAGGACCGCACCTTAGAACTGGTGGGAGGACCGCGCCTTAGAACCCGTGGGGGGTCTGCACCTTAGAACCCGTAGGGGGTCTGCACCTTAGAACCGGCGGGAGGACCGCGCCTTAGAACTGGCGGGAGGACCGCGCCTTAGAACCATTGGGGGGTCTGCACCTTAGAACCTGTGGGGGGTCTGCACCTTAGAATGGTGGGAGGACCGCGCCTTAGAACCGGTGGGAGGACCGCGCCTTAGAACCTGTGGGGGTCTGCACCTTAGAACCTGTGGGGGGGTCTGCACCTTAGAACCGGTGGGGGTCTGCACCTTAGAACCTGTGGGGGGTCTGCACCTTAGAACCTGTGGGGGTCTGCACCTTAGAACCTGTGGGGGGTCTGCACCTTAGAATCGGTGGGGGTCTGCACCTTAGAACCGGTGGGGGGTCTGCACCTTAGAACCGGTGGGGGGGTCTGCACCTTAGAACCTGTGGGGGGGTCTGCACCTTAGAACCGGTGGGGGGTCTGCACCTTAGAACCTGTGGGGGGTCTGCACCTTAGAATCGGTGGGGGTCTGCACCTTAGAACCTGTGGGGGGTCTGCACCTTAGAACCAGTGGGAGGACCTCACCTTAGAACGGTGGGAGGACCGCGCCTTAGAACGGTGGGAGGACCGCGCCTTAGAACCGGTGGGAGGACCGCACCTTAGAACCGGTGGGAGGACCGCGCCTTAGAACCGGTGGGAGGGTCTGCACCTTAGAACCGGTGGGGGTCTGCACCTTAGAACCTGTGGGGGGTCTGCACCTTAGAACCGGTGGGGGTCTGCACCTTAGAACCTGTGGGGGGGTCGCACATTAGAACTGATGGAGGACCGCACCTTAGAACCTGTGGGGGGTCTGCACCTTAGAACCGGTGGGGGGTCTGCACCTTAGAACCGGTAGGGGTCTGCACCTTAGAACCTGTGGGGGGTCTGCACCTTAGAACCTGTGGGGGGTCTGCACCTTAGAACCGGTGGGGGGTCTGCACCTTAGAACCGGTGGGAGGACCTCACCTGAGAAAGGTGGGAGGATCGCACCTTAGAACCGGTGGGGGGTCTGCACCTTAGAACCGGTGGGGGTCTGCACCTTAGAACCTGTGGGGGGTCTGCACCTTAGAACCTGTGGGGGGTCTGCACCTTAGAACCTGTGGGGGGTCTGCACCTTAGAACCGGTGGGGGTCTGCACCTTAGAACCTGTGGGGGGTCTGCACCTTAGAACCGGTGGGAGGACCGCACCTTAGAACCAGTGGGAGGACCTCACCTTAGAAAGGTGGGAGGATCGCACCTTAGAACTGGTGGGAGGACCGCACCTTAGAACCGGTGGGGGGTCTGCACCTTAGAACCTGTGGGGGGTCTGCACCTTAGAACCTGTGGGGGGGTCGCACCTTAGAACTGATGGAGGACCGCACATTAGAACCGGTGGGAGGACCTCACCTTAGAACTGCTCCCCCCACTTACGAGACTCTGCAGCAGCTGCACTTTGTCCAGGTGACCTTGTGTCCTGAGGGAAGTTGCTGGTGAGCAGACACTTTCTGCTTGGCCCTTCCTTGTTCAAGGGCAGTGAAGCTCTGGGAAGAGGTTCTTCCTGCCCCTCACCCTGGGATTGGGGGTTTTGCAGGCAGAGGTGATGGTTGAAGGGAAAAGGCACCATATCTTGTTATCAATGACACATTATTTGGGCTTTGATTAAGGGAATTCTTGTGGACGGTCCAAGTCATGCTCCCTTTCCCCACCTCCAAGGGGAGCGTTTGCAAGATCTGAAAGTCTGGGAGTCTCTTCCTTGCGTCCAGGCTGAGGGTGATGGGTCTTTCCTGCTGGTGGTTGCTCACCTGCCAGTGGCTACCCCCACATGGCAGTTGCCGTGTGACTGTTTTTAAAGGGATTCTAAATAAGCCCCAAAGCTACAAACTTTGCATCAAAGGCCCTTGCCCGTCTCCCGACTCAGCGGTGTGGACTGCGTTTATGGAAGAGCACATGTAGCTGTGCTGAGTTGCTAAAGCTTCTGGATCTGTGATTCTTGAGCCCTCCTCAGAAACATACAGAACGGTCAGCACCTGTGCAGGTGATTTAGCCTGTAAAGATCACAGGTAAAGCAGTTTCCAAATGAGTCTCCCCTGAAATATAACAGATTGTTCTGCAAGTAGAAAACATATGTGCATCTTCCTCTTCTCTAGTCTTCCACATCAGGGGTTATGCTACATAAATAGCAGCACGTTTTAGCAGTAAGGGGTGGAATTCAGGGATGTTACCTGTAGAGATTTAGCACAGGTCATGCACTTTGTCACGTCCAAAGCTGCGAGCATCCTAGAGGGACTAGAGAAGGTGTTGTCTTCCTAATATGGGCAGCATTTGGAATCATTCATAAACTGATTTGGATGGTCACCTGTGAGAACTTCGGCCCATGTAAGGAAGCCCCAGTCGCTGTCAGTAAATGAACCGGTTACTGGTTCTTCTCTATATCTTTTCCCCATTGAATCCCCGTTACCTGTTATGCACATAAAGCTCAAGGGTTTCCTGTAACTGAGTCACAATAATTGCAGCCATTTATTTCAAGTGATTGGCACGTGGGCTTTACTGGAATTTAGGAAGTGGTAAGGATGATCCCTGGGAATCTGTGATTCAGAGATCACAAAATGTCTTCAGCTTTTCCTTTGGGTTTTGAATATCTAATTACAATCTGAAGTAAAAGTAACTTGGTTCACTTGGGTTTATAGGGACTGGGGTATGTCTTCCCCTTAGAAGTTAAAACAAGTGGTACATATTGCTGCCTCATCAGAGCGTGTTTGTGGCGATTGCTGAGTAGAGAAAAATGTGGAAACTAGACGTTTCCAAATGAAAAATAAGGAATTTAGGATGTAATTAGATTTGATTGGAGTGGAAAAGGAGATTTCTGGAGCTGTTGGTAATGGTGGCATTTTTTAAATAAAATTTTTCTCTGACATATCTAATTCACTTGTTTAAGCTTATCTAAAATATGGTTTTTTTTTACTGTTGTGATTTGGTACATTATGTTGTGAAAGTAGATGTAATACCTTTTAGGTTTTGCTTGCAATGGTGGGGAAAAAACAGTTGATAGAAATAATTTAGTTTACATTTTAAATATCAAATGAAAAATTTCTGCAAAAGCTCAGAGCACATGTTAAACGAGGCTCATGATTTGCTGGAGATCTGAACTGGTGGAAATATCTTAACTCCCAAAGCAGGGAGCTTAAGAATGATTATGATGTTTCACCTGGAGAGTTAAAGTGTTCCGAATAGAAGGTGCTATTTCGGGTTGCAGGTCTTTGGCTGACTTTCAGGACCTGTGAGCCACACCTGTCCTCAGGTAGATACGAGCTGTGCCAAACTGGGAGGAATTAAGCCCTTTCCTTCCAGCTCCAGTTCCTCTGACAATTTAATTAATTATGGTTGCCTGCAGTGATGTGTATTCTAAAGCTTAGCTTAGTCCCGGCAAAAGTCAGTTTTCTGTAAATTGAATTTTAATTTCCTGTAAAGTGAGCTGTGAGCACATACCACGTCCCACACCCAAGCTGGAGGTGAGTCCCCTGGCCCTGCGCCTTCTGCTGCCTCCATGGGCTCCTCACCCGCAGAGCTGCTGGCTGGGGATGGAGGTGGGGGAGGGATGGGAGGGGAGGGGAGGGGGAGGGGTGAGGAGGGGGGTGAGCTTGGACTGAGCCTCTGCTGGGCCAATGCTCAGTTTCAGTCCAGGCCTGGGTTTCTTGTTCGAGCCTGGAAAACTCAGTTCTTTTATTTAAGGTGAAAAATATTTTATATTGAATTTACTCATAAGAAGGGATTTAAACGTAGATACAGGGAGAATGTCACATACAGGAAGAAAGCACCTTGCCCAGCTCTGCTAACTTGAGCTCTGCCCACCCTGGCAGAACCCCTCGTTCGCTGGGAACGGTCACCCTCAGACGGGCCTCAGCTCCTCGCCAGTGTCATGGGGACATCATCGTTGACGCAGGACTCGGCCACCTGTGCTGTTTCCAGCTGACCTGCTGTGGCTGCGCCGCCATCTCCATTTAGCCAGTTGCGCGCAAAATCCCAGATTTTCTTCGCTTGCTTCTTCAGTTGTGCTCCTCATTCCTTAGGGGTAACTATGGGCAACCGTCATCCCTCTGCAGTGGTGGTGACGTCATTGCTGTCACTTGTCACCGGCCCTTTCTGTACGAGTTGCTGTGCGTGTATAAATCCTGTTGTGTCATCAGCGTCACTCTGCAGAGAGAAGAACCTGCTCATTTCTCAAGATCAGCCCAGAGGCGGACTTGTCTATAGACACCTCCTGGGTCCCTTCTTGGGGAGGTCAAGTGTGCATTTCACCACCCTGGCCAGACTACCCCGCCTTCCTGCGTGAGAGGGTGGGGCAGGAGGGGTCTCCTCGGCCTCTGCATCGCCAACGGCCTCACCTGGTAAAGGCCTGGCCAGTGGAGGTAGCACACGGCCTCCAGTGTCCAGCAGGGCACAGGTCACGGCCACGGAGATGCTGGCACTGGCCCAGGTGGCATGGCTGCAGCTGGAGGTGAGGGCACTGTGGGCAGTGTCACCACGGGTGCAGGGATGCACCACAGTGGGTGTCTTCTAGCTCAGGCTCCTGGTGTGTTAAAGAGTCTGGGCTAATTTAAGAAAACTTCATTTGCCAATTTTAGAGCATTTTCTCTTTTGTAATAACATCTGCCCTGTGGGGAAACAATAGATATTTTGTTAGAAAAATTTCACCATGTGAGTCAGCAGAATTGCTCTAAATGTTTCTGACCTTGTCCTGGCATCCAATGTGTAAAGAGAAGATGCATCGATGTGTTCCGTGGGTTTATAAATTGGTGATAGATTAATAAAGACTCGCATGGAAGGCATCTGGCCCAAATATTGCAGAGATGCCAGCCTTCTGTGTTCAAGAGCATTTTGGTGGGAGACCACAATACGTGGCAGCAGATTTTTCTGATTAGTTTAAATCCTTGAAAGTAAATTAAATGAAAGAAGGCAGCTTCAGAAATTAAATGGAATATAAAACATTCCAATTTTAAATCAGAGCTTTGTTGTAAACAACGTGGCCTAGCAGCAAAATTCAGATGGAGGATTTATTTTTAATTGGCATTTCCTATTGTGAGATTAATGTATGATCATTGAAACAAATGGAAAAATGGGAGAATGAATTAAAGTCACCTGTCCAATTGACTGGATGGCCCTTGGTAGTATGTGGGTCCATTTCCCTTGCCTTTTTCATACTCTTTTTTAACGTGATGTTATGCAGTTATGTGGGAAGCATCTCAAGTTATTAAGCCATCTGCTGCCAGTGTAGCAGGTGCTTGCGCAGGTCAGAGCATCTGAAAGCATGTCGTCCAGGTGCTTCCGTCCACGGGACCAGGGACACTTGTCGTGGGCTCTGCCGATGCCGCGCGTCCCCCAGGCAGAATAGGGAGCAGCCAGGGTGCCGGCCGGGGCCCCCAGGGATCGGGCTGAGGTGTGGGATGGACTCGTTTGCACAGCACCAGACCCTTTGGGAAGATGTAGACGCGTTTCCAGCCTGATTAACACATGATGGCGGCAGGAGGGCAGCAGTGCAGTGCCCACCTGTGCCCGTCCCGCTTGGCGCTTGTGCCTGCTGAGACCTGCGCTCCTCGGGAGGCTGCACGGGCTTGGGGTGAGATGGCATTCACCTGGGACTGGATTCTCAGCAGCGGCATCTTAGAATTCTAGGCGTGCCCCCATTTTACTCTCATTTTCTCCACTTGGAAACCATAAAGTAAACGTACCTTGGCAGGTGGTCAAGGCCGTGAATGGAATTGCTGGCTCCATAGATTTGGCCCGACGCCACGGGAAGGGCGGCCGGACACCTGTGAGCCCTGCACACATGCACTTCACGACCCTGGGCGCCCCGTCCCCACCGGGTGGGTGGCCCTGCGCAGGTGGCCAGGCAATGGCTGGGAACCGCAGGCTGCTGCGTGGAAAGTAGAATTAAGCATTAAATCCGTGCTTTGTCCCGTCAGCCCCCGCCAAGTGCAGCGTGCACACTGGGTGCCAATGACGCGGCGCTGAGGGTGCCCGGGGTGCGGGGCGGGCCCTGAGCCTCTCCACACAGGCCCACCCAGAGGCTGAGTCCATGCCTCAGAAAGCTTCGTGGTGAAGAGAGAATGCCCGAGGCACCACGTGTGGTCTGCACGTATGGAGGGGACCCCTTCGTGCCTCCCCGCGTACCACGCAGAGTGAGCGTGTCCCTCGTGGCTCCTGGACAGCCCCCGTGGGGACAGCTGGATGTTGTCAGGCTGGTCCTGATGCTGACATGAGCTTGTCAGCTGCCGTCGGATGGATGCCCTGATCTGAGAGAGAACATTCTCAGTGTGCAAGGGTGCAGAAGCACAAGCAGGAGTTTGGAGTGTGTGTAGGAGATGCAGGGGTCACTCGGGAACACGGTGTCCAGCTAGCAGCCCAGGGTGGAGTGGACTGCAGGCTCCATAGCTGGGAATAGCACTGGGTAGGCCTGGGTGTGCAGCAGCTACACAGTTGTGAAGCTGCATGGGTGTGCAGCAGCTGTGTGGGTATGCAGCAGCTATGCAGGTGTGCAGTAGCTATGTGGGTGGTGCAGTGTCTGTGCAGGTGTGAAGCCATGTAGATGTGCAGCAGCTATGCAGGTGTGCAGCCACCTGGGTGTGCAGCAGCCCTGCGGGTGTGAAGTGGACATGCAGCCATCAGGGCTGACTGGAGCAGCGCCTGCTTCACCCCCGCGAGTGGTGGTGGCTGCCTGTCCCCACATCACAGGGCTTTGCCAGCAGCCCGTGCCCCGGCCAGCAGAGCCCCATGCGTGGCAAGGCCAACCCTTTCTGAGGCTGTAGCTGCAAATTGGGGAAAGGTTAATGTTAATTCTAAAAATAGGTGAAAATCCTGGGCGATGCAGTAGAGGATCCGTGCCCTGGGAGGGATGAGGTTAACACACTTCTCAGATACTGCAACGTCGGAGTCCAATGAAGGCAGCTCCAGCATCTTTGTGGCATCACCATTTTCTTCTGTAACAAAAATCCATCTTCCTTCTTTTACGTTTCATATCAGGTTGGTAGCTAAGTCACTGTGCATGGAAATAATACACCTATTATACTGTAGTTGCAGTTGGTAAAAGTTATTTACATTTTTTTATTTATTAGAGAAGTTATAGGTTCACAGAAGAAAAATCATGCAGAAAATACAATGCTCCCACATAACCTCCCCCATCACTGAGTGTGCATTCGTAGGGTGCCTTTGCTGCGAAGGGCAGGATACTGCTGTAATTGCACCATTAATTGCCGTCCACAGTTCACGTTGGTGTTCCCTGTTTGTGTTGCACAGTCCTATGATTTTCTTAAGAAATTTTATTCTAGTAACATATGTACAACCTAAAATTTCCCCCTTTTAACGATGTTCAAATCTATGATCTTATGGCGTCAATCACCTCCATGATGTTGACCTCCCGTCTCCGCTGTGCGCCGCAGAGTGCTCCCATCACCCCCACAGAAACGCTGCACCCGACAAGCACCCCCGTCGACCGAGCCCCCGGCAGCCAGGGCTCCAGGTCCTGACTCTGAGTTTGCGTATTCTAATTACTAATGAGAACATGCAGTGTTTGTCCTTTGTGTCTGGTTTGTTTCTCTCATCCATGTTGTTGCAGGTATTAGAACTTCGTTCCTTTCTATGGCGGAATATAGTTTTGTGCATATCCCTCATTTTGTTTGCTCATTTGTAGTGGACACTGGGTGGCCCCATCCTTTGGCAGGTGTGCACATTGCCTCCAAGGGCACCGGTGTCCCAGGCCACGTCTTCAGCCCCTTGGCGTGTTTACCTGGTGAGGGCTTGCGGGTCACGTGGTGTTTTTATTCCTAACTGTTGCACACTTCCACCCTGGCTGCAGCTTCCCATTCCTAGCACTCTGGACACGTGTCCCTGCTTCTCCTCATCCCCACATGTTGTTCTCCACTGCTAGGGGTGGCCCTCTAAGCAGTGTGCGGCGGTATCTCCTTGTGGTTCGATGTGCTTCCCTCGCGGCAAGTACGGTGCAGCATCTGGCATTGGTTCTGACCTTGTGGGAAAGACTGGCCCCCAGAACCTGGCGGGGTGCCTTGGGGATGCCTTAGATGAGAGGCCCTCAGAACCCTATGGGGTGCCTCGAGGGTACCTCAGGGGTGTCTCAGGGGAGAGGCCCCCAGAAACTGGCGGGGTGCCTTGGGGGTACCTCTGTGGGGGTACCAGCCCCACCCAGTATCTCATTGTGTGGGGCCCAATGCTGACAGGGGCCCTAAGACAAAGGCCTCTTGGTGAGTCTGTTAGGTGGGCAGATGCTCAGGTGGGATTTATTGAGATCGATGGTCGTGCTTTACAGTTCGGACTTCATGGCCTTTTTATATCGAGAGCGTGCCTGCTTTCATAGGTTTGCTTGATGTGAAGCTGTTTCCTGAGCATGGACGCTGCTGCACACCTCGGCAGGTGTTGGGCACAAATCACTTTCTTTCGGGGGACCGTGGAGAGACTTGGAAGAATTCCTCACAATGGAATCGTAAGGATGAAGGTCCTTTGAAGGACTCATTGGGATCCGCCAGCAAGACTTGCATTTTCACGTTTGTGTGCGCATGTAAGGAGGCGACTGATGTAGTTAACCTCTCCTGTAGGAAATATTAAAAAACCAGTTGAGGAGATAGTTTGGAAACATGACTGTCAAAAATCTTACGTGTTTATTCCTGTTTTAAATAATTGAAAGGCATGTTTTCTACTTTAATAGCACGTCTACAGCCTTCACAGTCAGAATAAGTAAAATCCTACTTTTGTGTTCCTGTGTGCTGAGTTTTACACTTCAGGTGGTGCCTGTGCTCAGGGCTCGTGGCTCATTTTGGAAGCCTTCAGAGCAGGCGTTACAGGCTGTGGCCCTCAGGCCTGTACTTCCCCCCGAGGTTTGCTGGTGAGCACATTGGTAGAATCACCCTTGGTTCCCACGCATCACGCAAAGTGAGAGGGGCAAGTCAGGACAACTTTATCAAGATGTATTGGGGCTTGGCTTTGGGGATTTTTACATTCATGTGTGAACATCTCAGGGCACAAGAGAATTCAAGGAAATGTTGATGTGTTCTGAGCAGTGGCACATGTGGGATGTCTTCGTCTCGTGTGAAAGGCAGAGATGTAGCCCTGCCCCCTTTAACTATGGCACCTCTCCACCTTGCCATCTTGGTGCTTCTCTCATTTGAAGGTCTTTACGGTCAGGGCCCCTCTCAGCAGATTCTGTCCATCTCTCTTTTCCTCTCTGATTTGGTTAAATGGGCATTGAGCAGCAGCTCCGGGCTGGAGATGAACCACGGCACATTGTGGAAGGGATCCAAAGCTGCAAGATACTTTCTGTCACAGCCGCGGAGACACCTGGCCTGGAAGCTGCTGAGTGCTTGGCTTTCCAGAAAGGTAAGGGCGGGAACCATCCCTGCGTGTGAGGCGTGGGAGAAGGAGCTAATTCTGCACGTTGATCCAGGGGTGGCAACAAAGAGAGCGGCACCAACTAATAATTTATTTTTACCTTTCTGACAATATGCCGTAGATACTGCTACCTCCATTGATTAATAAAAAACAGAGGAAAAGTGGCTGCAGGGATGAGTCCACAGTGTGGGGACTTCTGCCTTCCCAGCCACGGTGAATCCTTTGCTGTAAATGGTGCTCACATGGTGTTTTAAGCCCATCCCATCCATGTGTGTCCCGTTTTTTCCCGAAGCATAGCTCATGATATGTTGCTATGCTTTATCTACTTTGCCCACCATAAGTTAAAAATGCTTTTGTTCTGATGGTCAAATTCTCGTCACTCGCCAACATTTAAGAACATTAACTTTAAATGTACTGCTCTGTTACAAAGCATAATTGAATTGGCAAAAGAGTAGTAAATGTTGAAAAACTACTGAAACATCTTTTCAGTTTCTTGTTGTATTTATCTACTGTTTGGATTGTCAGTGATTGTGAAATTAATCCATTTAGAGTAAATTAGACCTCAGAGTCTTTTTTTATGATCATGAAACATTTCCATCCCAGCAGTGGGAAAGAACATCCTTGATAGAAGCCATCAACCAAAAATGCAGCCATACAGAGAAAGGGGGTGTGATGAGCTTTTAAAGCATGTTGACTTCCACTCACAGAATGGCTGCAGCTTTGTAAGGTACTGTTGTGTCATAAGCACACTATGCAGTGATTCCAGTGAACGTGTGGAGTCCTGTGGGCTCACCATGGCCTTGCGTCACTTTCGGCACAGGCGGCCCCATCCGCCCTGCGCATACCAGCATTCCACAGCGGGCCTGTCTTTCCCTTTACATATTTACTGGAAAGATGTGTGTCTGGCCTTTCCGTCCTGCATGGCGTGGAGCTGGTGTGGGTTTGCTGAATTCATCCTTGGTGCACCTCTCCCACTCGCGGTGGCCAGTGCAGGTTCTGCCAAGGGTCGACAGCGACGATCCTTCTGCCACTTGGATTTAGCACATGGGTGTTTCTGAAGGTGGCCAGGAGGAAGGGCCCAGGGGCTCGGCGAGGGGGGCCCAGGGGCTCGGCGAGGGGGACCCAGCACCCTAGAGCCGCCCCCATGCTCTGTCTGCTGGGTTTTCTTTATCACAGCCCAAAATACTGTTCAGAGGCTGATTGTGTTTGGATGATATGAGCATATTTGAAGCCATCTGTCTTTTTCCTTTTTCATCATTAAAGTGTGGTTCCTGGGTGCTCTGTCTGTTGGGTGAGACCAGATTATTTGTCTCCCTCACTTCCCCTCTTCGAGGCCATTTTCCCCTGGGTCCTCTCAGCACTTTACTCTGAGAAAGTTGGAAAACTTTTCCCTGGCCTGCTTCTCTGTTCTCAGGGAAGGAGCCTTCAGGGTGAATCCCCACATTTGCCACACAGGAAAGCTACTTGGGGGTTCCTTCATTTGAGTCGCAATGAATGCCTTTGCAATTCATGGTCACGATTGCGCTGGCCCTTGGAATCCAGGGGAGTTTGTATTCTTTGCATAGGGCTACTTTTCATGGTTGTTTAAAACCATCTCTAAACACAAAACACAGCGTAGTCTCACACACCAGGCTTCTCACAAGTGGGGAGAAGCTGCCCCTGGCCGAGGCCCTGAGGCCCTGAGCCCTTCTACAGCCTGAGGCTCCGTGTTGAGGCCCCTTCCTCCTTCCCCGCCCACTCCTTGGCCACCTGCCTGTCCACAGGCCTGAAGAGTTCACCGTGGACTTGGCTACATGGAGAGGCTCAGGTGCAGGGACCATCTGCAAGACCAATGGAACTGGGTTTATGCTAGTTCCTGTGTTAGTCAGGGTTCCTGTCTTAGTCAGGGTTCCCGTCTTAGTCAGGGTTCCTGTCTTAGTCAGGGTTCCTGTCTTAGTAAGGGTTCCCGTGTTAGTCAGGGTTCCTGTGTTAGTCGGGGATCCTGTGTTAGTCGGGGTTCGTGTGTTAGTCGGGGTTCCCGTCTTAGTCAGGGTTCCTGTCTTAGTCAGGGTTCCTGTCTTAGTCGGGGTTCCTGTCTTAGTCAGGGTTCCTGTCTTACTCAGGGCCCCTGTGTTAGTCGGGGTTCCTGTGTTAGGGTTCCCGTGTTAGTCGGGGTTCCCGTGTTAGTCGGGGTTCCTGTGTTAGTCGGGGTTCCTGTGTTAGTCAGGGTTCCCGTGTTAGTCAGGGTTCCTGTCTTAGTCGGGGTTCCTGTCTTAGTCAGGGTTCCTGTCTTAGTCAGGGTTCCTGTCTTAGTCAGGGTTCCTGTCTTAGTCGGGGTTCCTGTCTTAGGGTTCCTGTGTTAGTCAGGGTTCCTGTGTTAGTCGGGGTTCCTGTGTTAGTCGGGGTTCCCGTGTTAGTCGGGGTTCCTGTGTTAGTCGGGGTTCCTGTGTTAGTCGGGGTTCCCGTGTTAGTCGGGGTTCCCGTGTTAGTCGGGGTTCCCGTGTTAGTCGGGGTTCCCGTGTTAGTCAGGGTTCCTGTGTTAGTCAGGGTTCCTGTCTTAGTCAGGGTTCCTGTCTTAGGGTTCCTGTCTTAGTCGGGGTTCCTGTCTTAGTCAGGGCTCCTGTGTTAGTCAGGGTTCCCGTGTTAGTCAGGGTTCCTGTGTTAGTCAGGGTTCCTGTCTTAGGGTTCCTGTCTTAGTCAGGGTTCCTGTCTTAGTCGGGGTTCCCGTCTTAGTCAGGGTTCCTGTGTTAGTCAGGGTTCCTGTCTTAGTCAGGGTTCCTGTGTTAGTCGGGGTTCCCGTCTTAGTCAGGGTTCCTGTGTTAGTCGGGGTTCCTGTCTTAGTCGGGGTTCCCGTGTTAGTTGGGGTTCCCGTGTTAGTCAGGGTTCCCGTGTTAGTCAGGGTTCCTGTGTTAGTCAGGGTTCCTGTCTTAGTCGGGGTTCCTGTCTTAGTCAGGGTTCCCGTGTTAGTCAGGGTTCCTGTGTTAGTCGGGGTTCCTGTGTTAGTCGGGGTTCCCGTCTGAGTCAGGGTTCCTGTCTTAGTCAGGGTTCCTGTGTTAGTCGGGGTTCCTGTCTTAGTCGGGGTTCCTGTCTTAGTCAGGGTTCCTGTCTTAGGGTTCCTGTGTTAGTCGGGGTTCCTGTGTTAGTCAGGGTTCCTGTCTTAGTCGGGGTTCCCGTCTGAGTCAGGGTTCCTGTGTTAGTCAGGGTTCCCGTGTTAGTCAGGGTTCCTGTCTTAGTCAGGGTTCCCGTGTTAGTCAGGGTTCCTGTCTTAGTCAGGGTTCCTGTCTTAGTCAGGGTTCCTGTCTTAGTCGGGGTTCCTGTCTTAGTCAGGGTTCCTGTCTTAGTCGGGGTTCCTGTCTTAGTCGGGGTTCCTGTCTTAGTCAGGGTTCCCGTGTTAGTCAGGGTTCCTGTGTTAGTCAGGGTTCCTGTCTTAGTCGGGGTTCCCGTGTTAGTCAGGGTTCCTGTGTTAGTCGGGGATCCTGTGTTAGTCGGGGTTCCTGTGTTAGTCGGGGTTCCCGTCTGAGTCAGGGTTCCTGTGTTAGTCAGGGTTCCTGTCTTAGGGTTCCTGTGTTAGTCGGGGTTCCTGTGTTAGTCGGGGTTCCTGTCTTAGTCAGGGTTCGTGTCTTAGTCGGGGTTCCTGTCTTAGTCAGGGTTCCCGTCTGAGTCAGGGTTCCTGTCTTAGTCAGGGTTCCTGTGTTAGTCAGGGTTCCTGTCTTAGTCAGGGTTCCTGTGTTAGTCAGGGTTCCTGTGTAGTCGGGGTTCCTGTGTTAGTCGGGGTTCCCGTCTGAGTCAGGGTTCCCGTGTTAGTCAGGGTTCCTGTCTTAGTCAGGGTTCCTGTGTTAGTCAGGGTTCCCGTGTTAGTCAGGGTTCCTGTCTTAGTCAGGGTTCCTGTCTTAATTAGGGTTCTCTAGAGAAACAGAATCAACAGGAAACACTCGCAAATATAAAATTTATAAAAGTGTCTCATGTGACTGCAGGAATGCAGAGTCCAAAATCTGCAGGTAGACTGTGAAGGTGACAACTCCGATGGAGGGTTTGGACGAACTCCACAGGAGAGGCTCGCCAGTCGAAGCAGGAAGAGAGCCTGTCTCTTCTGAATCCTGCTTAAAATGCTTCTTGTGATTATATTAAGCATCACTCATTGCAGAAGAAACTCCCCTTTGACTGATTACAAATGGAATCAGCTATGGATACAGCTGATGTGATCATGATTTAATTCTATGAAACGTCCTCATTGCAACAGACAGGCCAGCACTTGCCCAACCAGACAAACAGATACCACAACTTGGCCAAGTTGACACATGTCCCTGACCATGACATGCCCCTTTGTTCTATTTCTCTTGATTTTTTTTTTAACTTTTTTATTTTGAAATAATTTCAAACTTACAGAAAATTTGCAAGTATAATACAGAACAAACATAGAGAATCCCAGTACCCAGTTCCCAGGTTATCCAGATCTACCAACTTAACATTCTTCCTTCCTTCCTTCCCTTCCTTCTCTCCCCCTTCCTTCCATCCATCCACCTCCTTTCTTCTGTCTGTCTGTCTATCTACCTTCTTATCATCTGTGCATCCTTATTTTCTAAATATTTGAGAGGAGGCTGTGTATACCATGCTCCTTTACCACTTAGTGATCCCATCTGTATTTCCTAAGAATAAGGATATTCATTATGTACATAGAGTACATTTTCCAAGTTGAGTTGTTTTATTATACTTCTGTTTAGCTCAGGCCAAAACAGGAACTAAAAAGATCAAAATGAAAAAGTTCAATTATGGGTAAAACAAAACAAAGCCCTTTATCTTAAACTGTAGTTTTCTTGTTTTAACTGTAGTAATGGCTCTTAAATTTGGGGGAATACTTTCCCATTTGAAGATTGTATGAAAGCTATTACCATATCCCCAGGAAAGTTCTGTTTCACAGATGGGGTAGCATTTACTTTTTTCTGTTAAGTATTTATCAACATTCAGTCTTTTATTCTGTTCTGTTTTTGAGATTTTATATGTCCTTGATACTTATTAATCATGTGACATAAATCAAACTTGTTTAGATCTTTAATTTCCTTACACTTAGTACTGCTTTCCTTGAAGCAACCAGGAGGGGAGAGAATAAGCCCAGAAAATGAGACGAGAGGATTCATTCTGCCACCTGTGTCCTTTCATGTCTTGATTGTCAAAAGAAAGTTCTGGTTCTTGACCAGCATTTCCAATGCATAGAGAAATTGCTGAGTTCCGTGGAGCATGGGCTGCTTTCTTCCCTTGCGAGGACCAGGGCTTTTCCCAAAGGCACATGCAGACAGAGGTCCTCTTTAGCCTTCCCTGCAGCCTTCCTCACCTCCTTTTCTCGTCTGGTGGGCACTGACTCATCCCACACAGAATCTGCATTCCTGTGGGGGAGCCCATTTCTACAGAAGACCTTGTGGAGATGTGGTTAATAGGCAAGACGTAGCTAATCCATATACCTCGAGGCCTTGTAAAGAGAGGAAATTTGGATGCAGTGAGTCAGATGAGGCCAGAAGCAGAGGAGAGGGAGATGGCCCTGTCCTGGAGGGCTGCCAGGGCTGGACCCCCCAAAGGAGGAGTGGTCTGGCCAACATCTGAATGGACTTATAGCCAGCAGTGCGAGTGTCTGTCCTAGCAGCTCTGGCAAAGTGAGGCTCCTTCACAGCTCCTCTCTTCCTCTCATTTGAGCCTTTAATCTGTGGGAGGTGAACTCACTTTTCCTCTCATCTCATCCTTTCTCTGGCTTTAAGATGTGTCTTCTCTTACTGCAGGGGCTCTCCAGCACTCGTCAGTGCTGTGCAGTAGTTTTCACGATGGCGTTCTTCGGTGGATGGTGCAGGAACAACTAGAGGAGCCTACGGATGTGTTCCTGGGATGACACTTGTTGAGATTGTCTTTTGTGAACTAGAAATAAAATTCTTGCTTGAATTTTTCCCTTATAAAGGAATCCATTTTAAAGCCACCAGGCATGAGCCATGCATGCGTTAGCAGAGATGAAGTGAGGCCGTGAACGCGCCTCAGGTGGTTTCGGAGTTCACTGAACATCTCGGATGTGTGTATTCCTGTATTGTGTTTAATTTGGGAAGTTTTCAGCTACTATTTCTTTGAATATTCTCTCTGCCTCTTTCCTTCTTTCTTCTTCTGGGATTCCTGCTAATGTGCATATTGGTCACTTGATGGTATTCCATGGTTTCTCAGGCTCTCTTCACTTTTCTTCACTTTTTCTTTCTTCTTCTCCTTAGACTGGAAGATTTCAGCTGTCTTATTGTCAAGTCCTCTGACTCTTCATTCTGAGTGTTTCAATCTGCTGTTTAACCCCCTAGGAAAGTTTTAATTTCTCTTGCTGTGGTCTTGAGCTCTGTTTGGTTCTTTTCACAATTTCCATCTCACTATGCATATTGCTGTTGTGGTCATCTGTCATTTTCCTGATTTCCTTTAGTTCTTTGTCCATGCTTCTTTCAGCTCTCTGAGCATGTTGTAGGAGCATTTTAAAAAGTCTCTGTCTGGACCATCCTGGGTCTGACCCTTTTCATGGATGTTTCAAATGCTTTAATCTTCTCCTTTGCCTGGGCCATTGCATCCTGTTTCTTTATGTTTTATGACCTTTTGCTGACACTTGGACGTTTTGATGTATTACTATGTTATTGCTGGGATTTAGACTCTGAGGTTTCAGTTCCTTAAGGTAGCCTCCAGCTAATGTTATGACAGAGCTTTCCCTGAATGCCAGGAGGTAACAACAGCAAAAAGGAGGACAAAGAAAGCCCCTTTCCCAGCCCTTGCTGACCCGTGTGACCTGCTTCTCCGGGGTTTGCGCATGCACTGAGCTAGAGGACAGCTCCAGGCCAGAGCGTGGCGCGCGCTGGTCCTTTCTGCACATGTGGTCGTCCCCTGTCTATGTGGCTGTCACTGGCCCCTCTTCCCTCACAGTCCAGAGCACTGTGCGAGTGACCTGTGGCCAGCAGTCCCCTCCTCAGGCAGCACGACTCGACCGCTCCCCCACAGTACTCAGCAGGAGAGCTTGGTGAGCCCTTTCTCTTCTGGAGGCACATCCCTCAGGCCACCGCCTGGCAGACTGGACCAGATGTCCCTGCTCCGAGTGCACGAGGGCCACTCTGCTCCCTCTGGGGCTGCATGTGGGCAGCTCGGCACCAAGGACACGTGGGGTGGGGGCCAGCCAGGGCGCTGTGGGACCCTCCTGCTGGCGGGTGCCTTCCCGTTTTCTGGGGCTCCTGCAGCCCCTGCTGTGTCCTGGGCTTTAGGGAGACGTTTCTCCAGTGCCGGCTGGTTGCTCAGAGCTTCTAGGGGGCGGAACCCCAGCTTCTTCTCCTCAGCAGGATGAAGCCCGACACAGCCGTTTCGGCCTCACAGAGCTTTAAAGTGGTGTTTTTTTTTTTTCCCAAAGCCATATATGGCTAATTTTATGTTCATAATGAACCACCAGTTAACAGAGTAGGTCTGAGTGGAGCAGAATGTGCCTTGCTGAGAGTGCCACGGTGCTGAACTTGGGCCTGTGTTTAAGTTGCACCAATTGAGTCAGGACTTTATGTAGCACGTCTTCTAATACTCAAGAAAATACTAGTAAAATAGGAATATAATGGCTATTTTATTCAATTCAGTTTTTTATTACTGGAATTAAAACTGTTGCACTCTATTAAATAAGATGATGTTTTATTGGTGCAAAACATGTCAAGTTAAAAAAAGGAGGGTTTTGTGACATAATATTTTAATTTGTCTACATTTTAGTATAAATTTGATACTAACACAAAATAAGAGATAGTCATTTAAACGTTCTTATGATTGAGTCATCATATTTACCTTATTAAAATTATTTAAAAATATATAACATTAATTGGGAAGCACAAACTTTGTCTTTATTTTTCATAAATATCATTCAAGTTGTATTAATGCCATTACTAATACCCTGATTTAACTTAAAATACTTTATTTAAAATGATGATCATTAAAAACATGTCAAAATTCATAAATTCCTTGGGGTGTTCAGGAGGTGAGAGTCCCGCATGGGTTCTTGAATTTACAAGAGAGAAGTTCTGAGCCCGCGGCACCCATGTTAGACTGGCCTCACGCTCTTTCGTGGAGCCTGGAGAACATTTGTCCGGCTGAGAATATAGTGAACGTGTGGTGCTTTCCGCAGATCCTGCCGCTTTTGTCTAAAGGGGCAGGAGCCGCAGCCCTCTGTGTTAAAGGCCCCTGGAGAGGTGCGGCCCCTCGGAAGGCCCAGTGGGGGGTCACGCTGGCCCACGTGCCTTGCCCACTCCCCAGCATGAACCCACGCTTGCTGGACGGAGCACATATTCCTTCAGGGACCCCAAGGCTGGGCGTTGCTCAGTGAAGGGGGTTTAGTCCCCGGAGTGGCTTCTGTCTGTCTCAGTGCTACGTCAGTCACTTTGCTGTCCACTTTATTTTTCTAGCAGACCCCTTAATTTGCCAATCTCTTCCAAATAAGGAATGCTGCCAACTCTAAAAGTCAACCGTAGGAACACTCCGTTCTCAACTGCTTTCAAATAAGATGGCGTAGCAGTTGGGGGGCGTGATTGGGGAGCGGTGGGGGGATAAACTGGCGGCCTCGGCCTGGCAGTTTTGAGCATTTTGCTCGTGGAGTCCTTCAAGCCGCCCGGTGCCGCCTGCTTCCTCTGCTTCTGCTCACGTCTCACGCATACCTACACCTCTGGGTTTCATGACTGAGATACATTTCCTAGAGTCTGTAAACCTACAGAGAAACATACAGAAGATGTTTCTCAGGAGTTTGGGTTGTCATTTTCCAGTTTTATGGCCCGTGTAGACTAAAAATTGAAGGTCAGTCGTTGTCGCATGGCCACGCATTCTGTGCCAGGTACTGGGGTCCAGGGATGAGGAGGTGCTGCTTGAGAGGCTCTGAGTGGAGAGGAGGCAGGCATTCGGGGTGATCATGATGCCACGTGCCTGTGGGGGTACCCCAAGGAGGGGGACGGCAGCGTGGAAAGAGGGGCTGGCTGCTGGCTGTGCCCTCCCTACTCTTTCTCCAAGTGTCCCCTCACCTCTCAAGGCCTGAGGCCCCCCTTTCCCTGACCTGCCCCCATATCTGGCGAGTCGCTCAGGACTCAGCTGATCTCCCAGACACTTTGGCAATCCATTCCTCTTCTCTTTTGGCAATCCATTCCTCTTGCTTTTGGGCCTGAACTCCTTTCCCCAGCTGTCCTTTTGCTCCCTGCCTCTCCCCTTCCAGCCTGTGGTCCGTGCTGCCTCCAGGCAGCTCTGCATGCCGAGTTTGTCCATCATCCTGTTACCTCCCAGCATGGCGGCTGCACCGGGAAGGGCCCCTTCTTTGCCGTCCTCATTCCTGGCCACTCCGCAAGCGTGCCCAGGTCCCAGCTCTCCAAACAGCTCCCCTTTCCTAAGCTCACGGGTCTCTCACTATGCCTGGTGCCTGTTCTGCCCGGGGATGTCGGGGTCTCAGTGTGCCGAGCTGCCAGCACAGACGCCACACTGCGGGGGGCTCAGCCAGCAGGCATTTGTGGGTACGCGGGGCACGGGCCCCCAGTCCAGACCGACGTGCGGCCGAGCCTGCCTTCCCCGGGCCTTAGCCACCTGTGCTGGCTCGCAGAGCCCGTGGGGGTCCTCGGCCCGTCCCTGCGCACGTCGCACAGCACGTCTCTCCTCTCTGGCCTCTGTAACTCTGGGTTCCCTTTTTCAGCCTCTAGTCATCTGGATTGGGGCCCGGCTCCCTCCTGCGCCAGCTCCATTCCTGCAGGGATGACGGCACGTGTCTGTGGGGTGCGTGACGCCCCACCTGTCCTGACCCCAGGAGCTGTTCACAAGCCTGCCAGCAGAGGCCGAGGGCCGAGGGGTCGGTGGGTGCCCCCAGTGCCCAGGCCCAGTGAGGGCCTCCTTCCTTCTTGGTCCTCGTGTGTCCCCAGACCAAGCACGTCATGTGGAGAGACCTTTGCTCTGCGTCAGTGCCCTCCAGCCAGGTGTCACCCCTTCTCAAGGCGCTGGGCCAGGCTGCTTGTGGAGCGTTCCGCAGCCTAGAGGCCGAGGTGTGTTCCGTTTCCGCAGTAGAAGGAGGCTGGCACCTGCGCTCATCCCCACAGGTGCGTGGCCTGGAGGGGTGATGGCGATTGAAGACCCACCACCTGGCTTACTAAGCCGTGTTCACCCGCCTGGCCACAGTGATGAGCTGGGGTTGCTCCTGGGGCAAGGGGGGCGCACTGGCATTAGGTGCCTCAGACGCAAAAAGGGTGTTAGAGAAATTAAATGTCCAGTGGCCAGAATGGCCTGTTTTAGGTTTCTCTGTAGAAAACATAAAAAAGGTGTTTTTGCTAGAGAGTGGGGCTGGGAAGCTGTGGTGACGAGAGGCAGTGAGCAAATGGCAGCCCGGGCTGCCTGGCAGGCGGGTGGGGTGAGGCCCTTGGGGGCAACTGAGAGAAGCCGAGGGAACTACGTCCAGCCCCGTTTCTGAGTGGCTCAGCGTCCGCTAACCTCCAGCTGGCCCCGAACCCCCGAGCCGCTGCCCCTGCATGACCCCCTGCTGGTGCTGTGGGCGTCTTTCTTCCTAGGTGGTCCCACGGGGGAGGAGGGTGTGAGGTGGGTGGGGGGCTGGGCCCCCTGAAGATGTGAGGAAGCAGGAGGCACTGCGGGTGGGCGCCTGGGGCCACTCCTGTTCCGTAATGTGGCGCTGATGGCGTGAGGAGACCAAGACAGCGTTCCTTTTATTATAGAAGAGGATTTTATTTCATTTATATGTTATTGGTATTTCGCCTTTTTAAAGATGGGAGCATAAAAACATAGACACCATGAGTTCAGTAAGTGACGGTGAGAAATGCCGGTGAGTGTGAGAGGCTGAGCTGACAGCTGTAGCCCAAACCTGGGCTAAGATTATAGGAACTGGGACATGAACGGGGCGCGGTTGTGAGGGCTTTCTCACTTGGGGGGACCTGGGGGGCGTCTCACTGTGGGGTGCAGCGTGCTGACCGGTGCCAAGATCCAGCAGTTCCCCCGCCCCCTGCAGAGCTCACCTCGGCCGGCTGCCCCTCCAGGGGGATAGCAAAGGCCGAACTTGCCATTTCAGAGAGCTTTCCAGAAGGCTGAAGGGGGACCTGCGCAGCAGGGCTGCGTGCCCCCCTCGGCCTGGCCCACTCTGGCTCTTGCTGTGGGCCTGTGCACCCCAGAGGGGCCTGTGCACCCCAAGAGGCCCGTGCACCCCCGTTCACCCCTGCGCACCCTTAGCGGGAGGCCCTGCCTTCTGGCCGCAGCTCCCCGGGCCTCATCCCAGAGCGAAGACGGCGTTTCCCTAACGCGGGCGTGGGACTGTGCCTCCCTGGGTCCCTGGTGCGTGCAGTAGCCCGCACCCCCCCAGCCCGCGCCCCCCCCAGCCCGCGCCCCCCCAGCCTGCGCTCCCCAGCCCGCGCCCCCCCCAGCCCGCGCTCCCCAGCCCGCGCCCCCCCCAGCCCGCGCTCCCCAGCCCGCGCCCCCCCAGCCTGCGCTCCCCCAGCCCACGCTCTTGGAGGCTGGAGCTCCCGGTGCTCTGTGCGGCGGTTTGCGGAACTGGCGGCCCTGGCTCTGGGCTGGGGGCCCTGAGGCATCACAGCCAAGGCTGCCCCTCCCGTGTGGGTGGCCTGCCACCCCGGGACCCCTTGGCCGCCCCCATCCTGGCTCTGGACTCCCATGGCGGGGCCGAGCCGTTCTGGGCCGGCCGCTGGGCTCAGACCCGGGCAGGGGCGCAGAGGTCCCCGCTGGGTGACCGCACCTGGGGCAGAACTGGGAAGAGGATGGGTGTTGGCATCCGGACTGCAGACGAGGACACGGTGTGAGTGGGGAGGAAGAAAACGTGGGCCTGAGATGCCGCCCATGAGTGAGTAGCTTTTAAGAAGTGGCTGAGCCTTTGTGGAGCGGCAGCTGTGGTTCCTGTCGGGACGCCCGCTGGGCACCTGCACAGCACCGTGTATTTCATCACCGGGCAACTGACAGTAAACCACAGGAAACAAGACAGCCTCTTTTGGGTTCCTTTCTGTGATCCAGGGTTGCCCAAACTTGGAGAGACTCGGAGTCCAGGGGAAGGATGGAGGGCAGCGCGGAGGTGGCGGCTTCCCTTGCTGGCGGCTCAGGACTGCCCTGTCTCCCCATCGCATTCTGGCCGCGGCAGGGCCTCCTCGCCCTGGGGAGGAGAGCGTGTCCTGTGGGACTTTAAAGGTCATTATTGATGGACTCAACTCTTTTGGGACAGTGGGACACGGTTGGCTTCACACCTTGCTTCCCCTTAAATTTTACCTTGACCGCAGGCGGTTTGCTGGAGTATGTATGAGTATTAACCCCTACACAGCAAAACAAAACCCTGTGGCCTGGGTAAATGCATTGGAAAGGGTTTAGAAGAGTTAGCAAGTTGCTCAGAGGTGTCACCTCTGGGAGAGAAGGTGGAACTCGATCTCTAAAGGATTCATTTGCATCGTGTCATTTAACTTGTTCGCAACAGAAATGTATTTATGCATTTTTAATTTTTATTTTTTTACCCATGTGTTTTAAATAAAAAAAACGAAAGGTAACAGCAGTCAAAGATGAATTTTAGAGCATTCAGGTTATTCCTTCACATGTCTCCTAGGGGAAAAAAGTCACTGTATGTTATTTGTATAATTTTCAGATAAAAGCCAATATTTTAAAAAGCTGATAACGAATATTGCTTTGGGAATCCTCAGACATATTTATAGTACTTGAGTTTGTCTAATTGTGAATATTTAAAGAAAACATCAAGTATTAGTAATTTATCTTTGGTGTTTAGGGGTTTTATGACATTGTTTCCCTTGAAAGATGGTATATATTCGTGGGTAGCTTTGTTTTCAGAATGTTATCTTGATTATAGCATCATGACATTAAAAAAAATGGAATGATAGTTTAATTTTATTTTTAATGGTCAAGTGGTGTTTGTGAGTATGTCCTAGGGCGAGTATTTTTAAAAATTAAGCTAATGCCATGGAACCAGTAACAGTGAAGACCGTTTGCGCTGGAGCCTGCCCTCATGTCAGTTCCTACACCCTGGCGTGTCTTCATTTTTTTTTTTTCCAAGTGAGTTCCTGATTCTTTGTAGGCAGTCTTTTTAATAGAGGTTCAGTGGGAACATAGCTGATGACAAAATGATTATAGCTCTCACAAGTGTAATTAACTTCTTGTAAAGCACAGTTCTTCAGGACAGATCTTGAAATAGAATACTATTTCCAGATGGGTGTCTTATCCCCCGCCTTTATAACTTAGTCCCTTCCACTTCTGGGCTGCCAGCTGAGTGCTGCTTCTAAGATGATTCCCGAACCTTCGAATTTGATTCTTGTCTCTTGTTTATAGCCATTCCTTCCAGCAGACCATGTGTAAGCATCTTTGAAACTGCAGCATGATTCGACCCCCTGTTCCCAGGGATGTATATTAGAACAAATCAGGCACCCCTTGCTGTCCCTTGTGGGCCAGTTTCTAAAGCAGAGAAAGGCTCATGAGCTGTGTGGGGATTGGGGGTGGGGGAGGGTGCAGCTCCAGCCACTCAGACCTGGTGTCCAGCCTCTTTTTCGTTCTGCCAGTGACAAATCATTCATCAGTGTTTACTGACATTTCCACAGATGTTTTCAAATGCCTCAGAAATTATTTGACTTAAAATTAAATGTCTCTTTGCCTTGATCTCTTTTTAATAGCTAGAGACAAATACATTTAGCTTTCTTCCTTTCAGTTGTTTGAGAAAAGGTAGTCTCAATTTGACCCACCTCTTCTTTTTTTAAACACATTTTAATTATGCTTCAAAAACAACAGCAAAGACTCGTCGAGAGCTCCAAGAGGAAATGAAGATGGTGACTGGAGACCGTGTGTCTGCGTGTGAGCACGTGTGCATGTACATTGGTATATGTGGAGAGAACCATGAACGTGTCTTAAAGAAGCGAGTCTCCTGACCCTGCCTTAGAAGACCTGGTTTGGGGTAAAAGGCTGGCTACTAAGTTCTGCAGAGGCTGCTGCACAGTGATCCTCAGTAAATGTTTGTTAAATGAAAAAAAAAAGAAAAAAGAATGAGGAAACTCAAGGGGAAAGGTTGTTTATGAAGAAGTTCTTTGGAGTACTTATTTGTTCTATAGTAATTACAGATTGCTGGGATGTGACTGAGACAATTGTGTTTCTTTGACTCTATTCCATGTTGGATCTTGTTGATAGCTGTAAATCTACAGAAGCTATGTTTCCATGAATGCATGGGCACCCTGGAGAGTGGGGCAGCACCCCTTTAAGGCAGCACCCCTTTAAAATACTCCTCTAAGATAATTATAATGAATTTTAATTATCCTCCTTGAAAACTGACTTCCACCCCATTTTTTCACGGGACTGGTCTGCTGACTGTGGACTGACAAGGGACCCGTGTGTGCAGCTAGCCAGTAGATGTAAAAGAAGGGACAGAGACATGAACACATGGGCTAGTTACACTCAGAATGTTCACTCTGTTTTAGGGGCCTTCTCCACCATTTGGGGGTCACTAACAGATGACTTGAAAGCTCTGCCTGACCATGTAGGGCCAGAGGGTGCCATTTGGTCTGTGGAAATAGCCCATCATTTTCTCCTTAACCCAATGTTCTCCTGTAGCTGCTGCAGAATGGATTGTCTCCTCCCTGACCCTCTCTTCCATGAGCACATTCCAAGTATCAAGTTGGGACATGCGGTGAGTGTTTAACACCCAGCAGTGGTACGTGAACTCAACTGAGATTTCTTACAAGAGGTTCTTATGCTCCAAAGATTTTCTTCAACTTTTTTATTGTATGGTATGACATATATACAAAGCAAAGAAAGAATAACGCAGTAGTTTTCAAAGCACTCTTCAACAAGTAGTTACAGGACAGATCCCAGAGTTTGTCATAGGCTACCAAAATATCAGATTTTTCCTTCTAGCTGCTCCAGAATATAAAAGGCTTAAATATTGTTTTGTCACCACAATCGACCTTTTCTCTTTCTTTTTTTTTTTGAAAAATAACATATATACAAAAAAGCAATAAATTTCAAAGCACAGCACCACAATTAGTTGTAGAACAGATTTCAGAGTTTGATATGGGTTGCAATTTCACAATTTTAGGTTTTTGTTTCTGTTCTAAGATACTGGGGACTAAAAGAGATATCAATTTAATGATTCAGAAATCATATTCATTTGTCAAGTGCTATCTTCTCTGTGTAACTCCACCATCAGCTTTGATCTTTCTATCCCACTCTTTAGGGGTATTTGGGCTATGGCCATTCTAACATTTTCATGTTGGAAGGGGCTATCAGTAATATGGGGTAGAGAGATGGAACTAGCTGATGTTCTGGAGATCCAAAAATTTTTGAAGAAACAACTTCTTTGGCCAGCACTCCTCCTTTGGGCTCACCAGAAGTGGAGTTTCTGAGGCAGCTATTTCCTTATATTTATGGTTCCGTCTACTTATATTCTGTCCTCAGGGAGTGGGAAGAGGAGTGAGAGATGCAGGCGATATGGTAACAGATGGGGAGTGGAGAGTGTTGTCCAGTCCAGGGCACTGGAGTATCTCTTACAAATAAATGGTTGGAGTCAAGAGGTGTGGCTCCAGCTGGCACCATTTCGGGGGGTCTGTTCTAGTTTGCCAAAGCTGCCAGAATGCAACACACCAGAGATGGATTGGCTTTTAATAAACGGGGATTTATTCAGTTAAAAATGTATAGTTCTTAGAGGAAAGGCAGCCAACTGTCATCTGAACTTTTCTCTTACATGTAACTTCTCTCTTACATGGGAAGGCATAGGGTGATCTCTGCTGGCCTTCTCTCCAGGCCTCTGGGTTCCAACAACTTTCTCTGGGGTGATTCATTTCTGCATCTCCAAAGGCCTGGGCTGAGCTGCGAGAGCTGAGATGAGGTATGCTGAGCTGTGCTATGTTAAGTCTCTCATTTAAGCACCAGCCAATTAAATCAAACATCATTCATTGCAGCAGGTACACCTCCTAGCTGACTGCAGATGTAATCCGCAACAGATGAGGTTCACATACCATTGGCACATGTCCACAGCGACAGAACTAGACACCTTCACCTGGCCAAGTTGACACCTGAACCTAACTATCATAGGGTTCTTAAATGACACTGTTTGAATTTAGAGGAGATATGAAATTGGACTCTTTTTTCATGTGGAAATATTTTTGCGATTTTTAGTGCTTTCTGCACCTTCCATTTAGTGAGGTTTGGAAACCAGGCCTCGTGGGATGGTGCCTCCAAGGGTTGTACCTGCTTGGCTGAGGTTCCAGGAGAGGAGTCCTTCCGTGCAGCGAGTCTGGGGAAAATGACTCATCCTCACACACTTTTTACAACTTTCAGTGACAAATGACCTGGCGGAGTATTTGCTGCAGTAGCAATGGCGGAGCCACACTGATCTGGAGAGGACAGTTTTGGGGCTGAGACCTTGTGGCCTCAGGTTCGTCCAACTGCTGTTTTGGTCTTAGGGCACTGCTACTTCTTCTGCCAGGTGCTGGGGGAAAGGACATAGCGAGGGAAATGAAGTGTTCTCTAAAAGTGCCTGTCTAAACCGGCACACTGTTTCTTTCTACTGAGGTCGAATTAATGATATTTCTGTGGAAGAAGGGAGCCTGGATGCAGTCCTTTGTAAAGTGGGTGCATGTACAGTGGGCGGGCTTGGGGGCAGGAGTGGCAGTTGAGTGATCTCCTGGGACAGGCTGGACCCTGGACGGTGGCACTTTGGGAGGAGGCTGTGTCTGTGCTGGGAGTACCTGCCTCTGAAGGCTGCATTATCTGGGCAGGACTTTTAAATTGGAACCATTAAAATCTCATTTCAAAGCTGCCTATTTACCCTCTATTATTTTGAACTGTGGGAGGTCGTAAGTAGCTTTCAGCATGAGTGTTTTGTGTTGTGTAACTAGGAGGGCATTTTTCCTTGTTGTTTTCTGTTTAATTAAGTCTTTTACAATCCATCCAAAAAGTTAGTTAATGTACTAGATAATGAGATTGTGTCTTCCAAATTCACTTTGGTTTTTTAAGAGTTCATGATTTTAGGAAATTTTTAGGAAAAGAAGTATTTTTAGGGAAAAGTATGATTGAGTCATACCGAGTTTTTAGGAAAAGAAATACTTTTCGGGAAAAACATGATCGAGTCAAACTGAGTTCTTAGCTTTATTATATTATTTAAGTGTGATATTTTTCCCTTAAAAGTTGCTTTTATTTAACCATTTAGTGTTACACTAAATTTTTATATGCATTGAAATGCTTATTTTGTGATATTGAGTGATGCAAAAGTCTACCCATTACTTAAATCTCTAGTTTTTAAAATCTGGGTTTCTCGCCCTCAGCTGCTCATGTTTTGGGCAGGATGGTTTTCAGCTGAGGGATTGTCCAGTGTGTTGTAGGATGTCCAGCAGTGTCCACAGCCTCTGTCCCACTGGAAACCCAGTTGTGACAACCAAAAATGTCTCCAGACATTCCCAAATGTGTCCTGGGAGCACTGACTTTGTTTCTACCCTGTCTTCCCAGCCACAGGAAGGGACTGCTTGTCTTAGAGAAAGGGTGAAAGTAAAATCCATGTGTGGGAAAGAATATCCCCGAGAGTCTTCCCCTGGTAGAATTGGTGGTTTAATGTCCTAGGTTAAGTAAACCTCAAAGTGGTTTCAGCCTAAATATTAAAATAATATGAGAGCAGATTTAAAGAGGCAGAAGAAAGAGTAAACGAACTAGAGGACAAGACAGTTGATTTTGAATACTCAAAACAGAAAATGGCAAAAATGATGGAAAATTTTGAATTGGATCTCAGGGAAATGATGGAAAAAACAAAGTGCGCAAATATGAGAATCACTGGTGTCCTCAAAGGAGAAGAGTAAAGGGCTAGGAAGATTAGTTGAGAATATAATGGGGGAAAACTTCCCAACCTTTATAAAGCACATAAATATGCAAGTCATAGAAGCCCAGCGAACTCCAAATAGAATGAATCCAAATAGCCCTTCCCCAAGGCACATACTAATCAGTCTGTCAAATGTTGAAAAGAAGCAGAAAATCCTGAAAGTGGGAAGAGAAAAACAATCTACTACATACGAGGATAACCACATAAAACTGAGTACAGACTACTCAACTAGCACCCTGGAGCAAGAAGGCAGTGGTATGATATATTTAAGATCCTGAAAGAGAAAGACTTCCAGCCAGTAATTCTGTACCCAGCCAAATTGTCCTTCCAAACTGAGGGAGAGATTAGAATTTTCACAGACGAACAAACCCTGAAAAGAATTTGTCAACAGGAGACTGGCCCCACAAGAAATACTAAAGGGAGTTCTGCCAGTTGAAAAAAAAAAGAAGAGGGAGGTTTGGAGGAAGGCACAGAATTGAAGAGTACCAGTAAGGGTAACTTAATGGATAAAAAGAGAAAGAGGGAAAAGAATATATAGATCTGACAAAAAAATCTAAAAGATAACATGGTGTATTCAAGAAACACCTTTTCAGTAATAACTTTGAATGTTAACAGACTAAACTTACAATTAAAAGATACAGATTGACAGAATGGATTAAGAGATATAATTCAGCTATATGCTGCTTATAAGAGACTCATCTTAGACACAAGGATACAAATGGATTGAATGTGAAAGGATGGAAAACGTTGTTCCATGGAAGTTGTAACCAAGAGAAAGCAGGTGTAACTATACTGATATCGGACAAAATAGATTTTAAATACGAAGACATCATAAGAGACAAAGAAGGACAGAATACATATATAAAAGGGACAGTTCACCAAGAAAATTTAACAGTTATAAATGTTTGTGTTTCCCAATCAGAGATCTCCAAAGTACATGAGACAAACATTGGCAAAACTGAAGGGAGCGATAGATGTTCGAACAATAATAGTAAGAGACTTCAATACACCACTCTCCTCTATAGATAGAACAACCAGACAGAAGATGAACAAGGAAACAGAGAAGTTAAACAACGTGTTAATGAATCAGACCTAACAGACATATATAGGTCATTACACCCCAAAACACCAGGATACGCATTCTTCTCTAGTGCTCATGAAACATTCTCTAGGATAGATCATATGCTGGGGCACAAAACAGGTCTTTATAAGTTTAAAAACATTGAAATTATTCAACTCACTTTCTCTGATCATAATGGAATGAAGCTGGATCTCAATAACCACCAAAGAACCAGAACTTTCACAAACATATGGAGATTAAATAACACACTCTTAAAGAACCAGTGGGTCAAGGAAGAAATTGCTAGAGAAGTCAGTAACTATCTAGAGACGAATGCATATAAGAATACAACATATCAGAACTTACGGGATGTGGCAAAGTCTGTGCTGAGAGGGAAATTTATTGCTTTAAATGCCTATATTAAAAAACAAGAAAGAACAAAAATCAAAAACTTGAGAAAGAACAGCAGACTAACCACAAGGCAAATAGAGGAAGAAAAAATACAAAGATTAAAGCACAGTTAAGTGAATGGGAAAATAATAGAAAGAATAAATAAAACCAAAAGTTGGTTCTCTGAGAAAATCAATAAAATTAATGGGCCACTAACAACACTGACAAAGGAAAAGAGAGAGAGGATGCAAATAAACAAAATCAGAAATGAGAAGAGGTGCATTACCACAGACCCTGAAGAAATAAAAGAAATCATAAGAGGGTACTATGAACGACTATATGCCAACAAGCTAGACAACTTAGATGAAATGAACAAATTCCTAGAAGCACACAAACAAGCTACAGTGACCCGGGAAGAAATAGAAGATCTCAACAAACCAATCACAAGTAGAGATTTAATCAGTCATCAAAAATCTACCTACAAAGAAAAGCTCAGGATGAGATGGCTTCACAGGGGAATTTTATCAAACATTCCAAAAAGAACTAGCACCAATCCTGCCCAAACTTTTCCAAAAATTTGAGCAAAAAGAAACTCTACCTAACTCATTTTATGAAGCTACTATCATTTTAATACCAAAACCTGGTAAAGATGCCACAAAAAAGGAAAACTACAGACCAATCTCCCTAATGAGCATAGATGCAAAAATTCTCAATAAAATATTAGCAAATTGAACCCAATAATACATTAAAAGAATTATGCACCACAACCAAGTGGGGTTTATACCAGGAATGCAAGGATGGTTCAACACAAGAAAATCAATTAATATAATACAGCATCTTAACAAATTGAAACGGAAAAATCACATGATCATCTCAATTGATGCTGAAAAAGCATTTGACAAAATTCAACATTCTTTTCTGATAAAAACATGTCAAAAGGTAGGAATCAAAGGTAACTTCCTTGATATGATAAAGGGTATATATGACAAACTGAGATCCAGCTTTGTACTCAGTGGAGAGAGACTGAAAGCTTTCCCCCTAAGATCAGGAATGAGACAAGGATGCTATCTGTCACCACTATTATTCAACATTGTGCTAGAAGTTTTGTCTAGAGCAATCAGGCAGGAAAGAAAAATAAAAGTCATCCAAATTGGAAAGGAAGAAGTAAAACTTAACTTATTTGCAGAAAACATGATACTGTACTTGGAAAATCCTGAGAAATCTACAACAAAGTTACTTGAGCTAATAAACAAATTCAGCAAGTGGCAGGGTATAAAATTAATATGCAAAAATCAGTAACATTTCTACACACCAGTAATGACCTGACTGAGGAGTCAGTTAAGGGAAAAATTCCATTCAAAATAGCAATTAAAAGAATCAAACACCTGGGAATAAACTTAACTAGGGACGTAAAGGACTTGTACATAGAAAACAGCATAACAGCAATGAACAGCATAACATTGCTGAAAGAAATCAAAGAAGATCTAAATGGTGGAAAGACATTCCCTGCTCATGGATAGAAAGGTTAAATGTAGTTAAGATGTCAGATCCACCCAAATTGATCTACAGATTCAATGCAGTACCAATCAAAATTCCAACAACCTGCTTTGAACAGTTGGAAAAGCTATACCATATTCTCTGGAAGGGAGAGAGACCTCAAATAGCTAAAACCATCCTAAAAAAGAAGAACGAAGTAGGAGGATTAACACTCCCTGACTTTAAAATCTATTATAAAGCCACAGTGATCAAAACAGCATGGCGATGGCACAAAGAAGTATTGACCAATGGAATCAAATTGAGAGGGCAGAAATAGACCACCAAAACGATAGTCAACTGATGTTTGACAAGGCCCCCCAATCCACTGCACTGTGATAAAAGTCTTTTCAATAAATGGGCATGGGGGAAGAACTGGATATCAATAGCCAAAAGAATGAAAGAGAACCTTCACTTTACACCCTATGCAAAAATTAATTCAAAGTGGATCAAACACCGAAACATAAGAACTAGCACCATAAAGCTTCTGGAAGAAAATGTAAGGAAACATCTTCAAGACCTAGTAATAGGAGGTAGCTTCCTAAACTTTACACCCAAAGCACAAGCAACAAAAGAAGTAGATAAATGGAAGCTCCTCAAAATCAAATGCTTCTACACCTCAAAATACTTTGTTAAAATGTGAAGAGCCAGCCAACTCACTGGGAGAAATTATGGGGAAATCACACATCATACAACTCAATAACGAACAAACAACCCAATTATAAAATGGATTAACGATATGAATAGGCATTTTTCTGAACAGCAAATACAGATGGCTCAAAAACACATGAAGAGGTGTTCATTTTCATTAGCTATAAGGCAAATACAGATCAAGACTACAAGGAGATACCACCTCACACCTATAAGAAGGGCTGCCATTAAACAGGAAACTACAAATGTTGGAGAGGATGTGGAGAAACTGGGACACTTATGTACCGCTGGTGGGAATGTACAATGGTGCAGCCACTAAGGAAGACAGTTTGGCAGTTCCTTAGGAAACTAAATATTAGGTTGTGCTATGACCCAGCATAACACTACTTGGTATATACCCAGAAAAGCTGAAATCAGTGACACAAATGACATTTGCACATCGATGTTCATAGCATCACAATCGCCAAAAGATGGAAACAACCCATCAACAGAGGAGTGGGTCAACAAAATGTGGTATATACATACGATGGAATATTATGCAGCAGTAAGACAAATTGACATGCTGAAGCACATGACAAGATGGATGAGCCCTGAGGGCATAATGCTGAGTGAAATAAGCCAGACACAAACAGATAGATACTGAATGACCACCTGTTTATGACCATGGTAGAGGTAAAATTGGAGCCTTAGAATATATAATGTAGGGGACTTAGAGATACATAGAACTAGAGATGGGTGAACAGTTAGCTAATGAGGTTGAACTCCAATGCAAGGGAATAGATAGAAATGAAGGTGGTTCTCTAGTGGTCTATAAGTAAGTAATATTACCATATTGAAGGTGGACATGATTGAAAGGGGTTGTATAGACCTATGTGTCGCACTGAATAACACTAGAAATATAAATAAGTTCTTGCTAGAACTATTTCAAAGGTATGATTTCTGTATAAAGAGTGTTTAATTCTAGGATACAGGGGGAAAACTGCTATTGCATGTTGTTCTAGTTTACTAGCTGCCAGAATGCAATATAACAGAAATGGAATGGCTGTTTAAAAAGAGGAATTTAATAAGCTACAAGTTCACAGTTCTTAAGACCATGAAAATCTCCCAATTAAAGCAAGTCTATAGAAATGTCCAATCTAAGGCATCCAGGGAAAGATACCTTGATTCAAGTCGGCTGATGAAATTCAGGGTTTCTTTTCAAGTGGAAAGGCACATGGTGAACATAGCATCATCTGCTAGTTTCCTCTCCAGCTCCTGGGGAGGTGTTTTCCTTCTTTATCTCTAAAAGTTGCTGGGTGGTGGACTCGCTGCTTCATGGTTCCATGGTTTTCTGTCATCCTTCTCTACTCTCTCAAAATCTCCAAAGGTTGCTGGCTGGCGAACTCTGTGCTTTGTGGTTTTGCCGTGTTCTGAAGCTTTCTCCAAAATGCTTCCTCTTTTAAAGGATTCTAGAAAACTAATCAAGACCCACCTGGAATGGGTGGAGACACATCTCCACCTAATCAAGTTAAATACCCACACTTGATTGAGTCACATCTCCATGGAGATAATCTAATTAAACTTTCTAACAAACAGTACTGAATAGGAATCAGAAGAAACAGCTGTCTTTATAAAATGAGATTAGGATTGAAATATGGTTTTTCTAGGGTTCATAAATCCTTTTAAACCAGCACACATGTGCTGTGGGCTATGTTTAACAGGAAAACATCAGCAGTACCTTGGCAACAGCAGAGGTAAATAAGGGTGGGAGGGACAAGAGTTAAAGGAGGTTTAGATTTCCTATTTGGTGAGGGTGTGTGTATTGGTTTTCTTTCTCTTGGGAGCAATGAAATTACGTAAAATTGAGAGTGTTGATGGACTGTGGACTTCAGGCCCTCTGCATGATGCCCGATGAATGCAGGTGGCTAAGGAGGCACTGATGGAGAAGTAGACTGGTAAACGATGGTGTATACTTATGAACGAAGGTTGTGCTATCACAAAAAAGGAACGCAGTCGTGAGGCACGCAACAAGGTGAATGAGCTGTGTGATATTTGGTGAGGCAAAAAAAGCCAGAAACGAATGAACGATATTGTATGGTCTCCTTTTGAAAATGCTTATTAAAAAACAGGGGCCTACATTGTAAGGTCTTATAGCAGACGCATTTCGTCCAGAGTGGTAATTATTATTTCTGAATTTTGAGAGGCTGTTTTATATATGTATAACCTGGTATTTAGAGATAAGAATGAAGCTTATCAGGTCGGGATTAAGGTAATTCAGAACACAGAGGTAAGGAAGATATTGTCTATATTTTAGAACCACACCTACTTTTTGAGACCAAAGGAAGAAAGGTTTATTTAGTCTGGAACCTAAATTTTCTGTAGCACATTATCTAACTCAACCTGTCTGGCTAGCTCATTTAAACAATTGAAATACAGGGAGCCCAGAATAAAAATGAGGGCCTTTAATCCCGTATAGTTTAATATGACTGGATACATCCCAGAATATGTTAAACAGATAATCAGAAAGTATTGACAAAGTCCTTTGAGTAATAGGAGAAAAAATATGAAACTATTAAACTTTACCACTGGGGAAACCCCTAATACCATGTCAAACATTAGGGACACCCAAATCAATAGGCCAAACCCGTGATCTTGAGGCTTGCTCTTGTGAAGCTTATGTAGGTAGTGGAGAAGCTTAGCCTACCTATAGGCCTGCCTAAGAGTTACTTCTCAGGGACCTCTTCTGTTGCTCAGATGTGACCTCAGTCCCTCTAAGCCCAACACTGAAAGTGAAACCATTGCCTTCTCCGCTATGTGGGACATGACATCCAGGGGTGAAAGTCTCCCTGGCAGCATGGGAGAGGACTCCCAGGATGAATCTGGCCCTGGCACTGTGGGATTAACAATGCCATCCTGACCAAAAGGGGAAAAAGAAGTGTAACTAATAAAAGTGTCTTGGTTGAGTGAGTTCAAATAGAGTCGAGAGGCTATTCTGGAGTTACTCTTAAGCAAACTTCAGTTAGACATTGCTGCCTATCATAATTTGCCAAACCCCAACCAAAACCATTCCTGACAATTCTAAAGAACATCTAGGGCAATATATAAGATTCTACAAAGGTTCCACGCATGAGGGTAACTTTCCAGAAACTTACAACCTCCAGATGGGGCTCTGGACCAGATAAGTCCTGAAACTTGGAGGGCCCAGCCTCTCCAGAACATCAGATAGTTCCATCTCCCTATTCCATGTTAGTGACAGCCCCTTCCAACATGAAAAATATAGAATGGGCGTAGCCCAAACACCCCTAAAGAGTGGAATAGAAAGATCAAAGGTGCTGGTGGAGTCATATAGAGAAGGTAGGATTTAACAAACGAATATGATTGCCGACTCGTTAAATTGACATTTTTTTTTGTCTTCAATATATTAGAGCAGCTAGAAATAAAAGCCTAAAATTGTGGAACTGTAACCCATTCCAACCCCCTGAGATGTGTTCTACAACTAATTATTGTGCTGTGCTTTGAAATTTATTGCTTTTTTGTATATATAACAAAATTTAAAAAATGTTATTTTTCTTACCCAAAAAGTCGATTGTGATGATAAAAATAAATATTTATTCCTTCTAGCCTCCTATATTCTGGAGCAGCTGAAGGAAAATCTGAGAGGATGGTATGGTAGCCCATGACAAACTCTGGGATCTCTCCTGCAACTACTTGTTGAAGAGTGCTTTGAAAACTATCGCTTTTTTCTTTTTTGCTTTGTATAAATATTAAATTCTACAATAAAAAAGTTTTAAAAAATCTTAAAAAAAAAGTATGAGAAGCACTAAGTTGTTTTCTTTTATATAGACTCTTCCTGGGTCCAATTTGATATAGAATGAAGTACTAGTTTGAAAATCTCTGGAAAAAGCTGGAAATGGCAGTTAAGACCACGACAGGAAACTAAGAGGTCGGATGTGAAATGCCATTTCCGGAATATTTATAATATTCCAGGCTTAGATAAGAGAACCCGGGGTGCACTAGGAGCTTCCTGAATAATTTTGGATTCCTGCGCTTCCAGGTTCTGACGTTCGCAGATGCTCCATCCCATGCACTCTCAGCCTTGCTGTGGCACCAGATTCCCCTCACTTCCTGCAGCGTCCTTGGCTGGTCTCTGTGTTCCGTCCTTACGCCCCCCCCACCCCCACCCCCCGTTTCCCTCCCAGGAATCAGTCCTGCCCCCCATTTTCTCTTTCTTCTTTGTTAACTCTGTCACCTGAAATACTGGACCCCAATCTTTGCTATTCTGAGACCCAGGAAGATCTAGAAACTGAAAAATTTCCCCAGAACTCATTTGGTGGCAAACCTGGCCTCGGGAGACATGAGGTTATTTCACGGTCACTCTCTGCCACCCACCGTGTACGCGTCCCGCCGCGCGGGTTTGTAATTGCTGTCCGTGAGCCACTGTCCAGGTGCCACGGGCAGAGCCTCCTATGTGGCTGCGGTTTTTCTACAGTCTGAAAACTCAGAGCTCCGCAGCACCTGGCTGGAAACAGTGGCCGGGGTGGTGGACAATGGCACCATGGGGGGCGCGCTGATCGCTCACTTGTCCGTGAGTGGATCTTAGCCCTTGCAGAAACTGCCCACGGTTATAGCAGCTCGTCTCCTGGCTGCAGGGGACAGTCCCGGCGGCTTGTTGGCAGCTCCCAGGCTCCACATCCCTGCGTGTCACTGCCGCCCCGATGGCGGCAGCTTGGGTCTGAGCCTCCAGCGGCCTTCCTCCAGCAAGGTGCATGTGGTGGCAGTAACCGCATCCCCATCCCAATGACCGCGTCCAGGGCACCTTGCCAAGCCAGGGAGTGTCCTGAGGAGGGCGGGAGACCAGGGCACTCTTGATTCCAGATTCCTGAGGAGTTGCTGAGGGAACTGGGCGCCGAGGCCCAGCGGGTGGCATGATAGTCTCGTAGCCTTGCCCTGCAGAGCCGGGTCTCGGGGACGGCGCTCAACGCAGCGGGCAGGAGCTGGGAGCCTGGTGGCTTCCCGAAATGCTGACCCAGGGGTAGCAGGTGGTGGGGTGCTAGGTCCCGTGCCAGGAGGTGGGCCCCTTCCTCTTCCTCTCTGTGCCCCTCTCCCCTCCTCCCTGGCCTGCAGGAGGAGGTCATTGTGGACAGATGCGGCTCTAGCGGGAAGATTTGCTCGCGACACTGTAGGAGACGTAGGTGATCCGCTCTTCGCGCCCTCCTCTGACAGCTGGGAGCTGCACGTGGAAGGGGCACAGCCAAGGCGAGGGGTCCACGCCACCCACCAGACTAGGTGGTGGCTGTAGGCTGGACCTCTGGGCATTTGAGCTGCTGTTGGAAGCAGGAATTCCCCATTATGCAGAAAGTGGGTGAGCAGGAGCTGGGGAAGCAGTGACGGCCGCCGGGACAGCAGGAGGGACGACCGTGCTAGATGCCCCGAGACTGTGCTAGATCCTCTGAGACTGTCCTAGATCTGCTGAGACTGTCCTTGATCCGCTGAGTCCCTTCCAAACTTAAATTCTCCTCCTCTTGCGTGCTCTTCCCTCATACCTGGATGGCACGGTGCAAACCATAAGCTGTCAACAGATCACTGAATTAGTGCAATTTCACCACTGCTGGGAGAACCAGTCCTTTTATATTCTTTCAGGAATCAGAAGGTAAAAAAGTAGTTTTTCTGTTAAAATGTGGGGAGAGAGAGATCTTGGACATAATCAGAGCAGAGATGGAAGGAGAGCTTGCATGTGATGATAGCTCTTTCAGAAATTCAGCAAATGACTATTTGCATTAATTTTCCGGTTACTTTAGAGAATTAGATGGTCAGCAGTTTTCAGAAATGAATTTATTCAATAAGGAAAATTGGAGAATTAAAGCAAACTTTTGAAAATAAGTATACACCAGTTGTGAATATGCTCATAAAATGCCACTGATGATAGGAGTCTGCCTTTTCCAAGAAGACAAGATCAATAGAGCAACTTCTGCATTCTCAACATACTGAACATACATTCTCAACATTATTCAATTCAGCATTCTTGGCATAAATTTCTAAGCACAATTTTACCATTGTTAAATATTTTGTTTTTTTTCCCATATATCAATTGCCAAGAATATTCAAGGCAGGGTCATTCTGTTTACTCTTTAAAGAAGAAAGCAGTCCAGTGGATTTAAAAATGAAGTGCGACAAAGATAAAAAATACAAGTCATATTGGGAGACAAGGGCAAGGAGATAGCGCTGACATTATTCGTGCCTAAGGTGTGGTTAGGCTGCTCTGCATAGAGCCTCACCTAACGCCTATGAATTCCATCTCTGTTTCGTGTCTGCACCTGAGGCTCACAGGTAAAGTAACTGACCCAAGGCTATGCAGGTAAGAAGCCATGCTCGTTGGAGAGGCAGACATTAGATAGACATTCCTCGTAGGAATGGTTGTTCCTTTGCCTTTATAGGATTGTTTAGCCTTCCCAGGAGGCTCAGATGCAGCTGGTGATTTTATTGGTTTCATCCTCATTCGTATTTTCATGTCCCCCTGTTTTTCCGTGAATTCTTCCCTCCTGGGAAAGATGTGCTGTTTGGGAAACCATCGAAATAACATAAGAGAGCAAATGGAATTGAGCCTGGCCAAGTACATGCTACAGATTTGGTACGGCTAGGAAATCAGTGGTATTCTACTGTGATCAGGATGGAATTAACACTTTGCAGACGACTCTAAAAATACCCTTCATCTTCAAGAACTATTATCTATTTTTTCTTAAATACAATTTTTTGAGGTTACTCCTCATTTGAATCCTAACATATACTTGCCATTCCAACTTCAGAAAGATGCTAAGGACAGAAGTAGGTAGTGGGGTACACTAAAAATTAGGTTTCTCCCTTAAACGTTTAAAAATAAAATATTTTTGCTGCTTTGCTGGCAGGCATTCAGTGGCACTGATGGGAATAGTTACCTTCTGTGTCTAGCGCTGCCCTTGCAGTTGCTTTGTTTCCTAGTTTTATAAATTGGGCTTGCGGTTTCCCTGGAAACCTGGTTGTCGGCATTGGTTGCTAAGGAGCAGCCTTGCTGCACAAAGCCTCAGGCGCCACCGAGTGACTTCATTCTTGGCAGCGCCAGGCAGTGGGGATGCTTGAGCTCCCCCACTTCATCCCCCAGCTTCATTCTTGGCAGCGGGGCCCCGATGGACTGCCCTGACCCCTTTGTCCTGACGGTCTCGGAGTTCTTGGGTGCCTGGAGAAACTGGTGATTGCATAGGCGTGCAGCACATCTGAGCTCGCACCTCTCCTTTGTCATTCACTTGCTGTAGGTGATTTAGTTGACAAAAGGGAATCTTTTGCTGCCCTTGCAAGATATAAGAAAAAAAATGCCTGTCTTTTTCTTAGATTTAACAGCAGGCCGTAAGTAAAGGATACCCACTGTTGATCTTTGCAAGTGATGAGGTGGCCACCTGGTGGCTGGGCCAGGTCTGCGGGGCATTCCAGTGGCCCGTAGAGGTGCCAGAGAGCGTGGCCCGCGTCCGGCCCGCAGCTGAGTGGCCACCCCTTTTACAGACAAAGCCTGCAGACCACAGCCTGGCTTTGCCATGTCGCTCTACAGCAGCTTTTGCCGTTGTTAGAGGTGCATTTGAGGGCTGTAGGGTCTTGAGACCATGATTTCATAAGCAGTTTCAGGCAGAGGCATCCAGGCATGATCCGTCTGTCATGGGGGCCCCAAGTCTGTCCACTCCGTGGCTGTGCAACCCTGTGGAGCTCTGCGGCCCACACAGGGGGCTGTGGCCAGGGGGCAGTGGGTGACCGAGGCCCTGGGAGCAGCCTGCCTTCTTCACTTGCAGTTGGATCAGGCTGTGGGTTCTCCATGGATGGGTTCCCTGCCTGGCGGCCTCTGAGGGAAGAGCAGATGCTTAACTGCGTGTGCTCATCGTCTCTGCCCTGGGGTTCGAGATCTGCAGACGCAGAAGGGGCAGGGACTGGGGAGGTGAGGGGCTGGGGGCCGGGGGCTGGGGGGGCAAGGGGCGAGGAGTGGTTGAGGATTTCCTTCGGAGCCCAGGTCGAAGCTGCCGCTTCCCGGAAAAGGCAGGTATAGGAAGCGTGCGGGAGGGAGCCTGGGTGTGGGGCTGAGGGGCAGCCTGGCCCCCAGGAGCTTTGGGGGTGAAAGCTTTCCAAAGCTGATGGAGGTGAGGGCTGCACAGCTGTGCATGTGGACTCAATAGACAGCACCGGATTGTACTCGTATTTTTAATACACTCAACATAATAATTGATTTTTGTTTTTATTTCTCCAAAAATGTTGAGGCTGATGAGAAGTAAAGCATTTTGAGTTGGCCTAATGCTTATTAATTTTTACAACATGTGACCTTGACAGAGCAAAAATACTCGCTGGTGTGAACAGCTAGGCAGAGGTGTCCACCTGCGTGCTGTCCTGGTCCAGAGGAAGTGATTCATCACACCACTGTTGAGAATTAAACCTTGCTTTGCATCGGCTGTCTTTAATGTGCTAGTAATAGCTTAGAGGAGGCCGTAGAAGCCAGAATATTCCAGAATCCACATAGTGATGGGCATGCCTTAGAATGAGGTCCTGGTGAATGCGTATATATGTTACAGCAGGAAATATTTACTCTGTGATTATATTATACAATTGAAGTTTCTGTAGAAACCTTTGACTTTCATGTGAGGGGAGCAGGGTAACTGCTGTGTCTTTGTACAGATTTAGAACATACTCAGCTAAGCCTTTGGGAGAAATCAGAGCCACTGGTTGCAGGGTGTGTCTCTGGGCTCTGACCAGGTGGAACTGGTCATTCAGGTGTCAGCTTTACTGAGCACCGGGCGTGTTTCAGTGGTTTCTAGACGTTGGGGGTACAGTAGCAAACAGGAGAGAATACGTGCCCTTATGAAGCTTACATTCTAGTGGAACGAACAAACAAAGACACAAAGAAATGTAAAATAATTTATCAGTAGTCGCATGTGAGCTAAGGCAGTGTTCTGTGCTATGAAGGTAGGTAGGACTGGCCAAGAACTGCACTAGGTGTGAGAGGGAGTCATGCGGAGATGTGGAGGGAGAGCATGCCAAGTGGAGGACACGGTCCCAGTAGACTCGGGGGTCAGCAGGAAGGTCTGTATGAGTGGACAGCTGTCTGTTGGTTTGCAAAAGCTGCTGGAATGCAATATACCAGAAATAGAATGGCTTTTGTAAAGGGAATTTATTAAGTTGCAAGTTTATAGTTCCAGGGCTATAAAAATGTCCAAACCCAGGCATCCAGAGAAAGATACCTTGGCTTAAGAAAGGTCGATGGGTCTGGAAGACCTCTGGCAGCTTGGACAGCACATGGTGACATCAGCTGGCTTTCTCTCCAGGCCACTCATTTCAAAAGGCTTCCTCGAGGGCATTTTCTTTCTTCATCTCCAAAGGCTTCTGGCTGGGTGGGCTCTGTTAAAGCTTTTTCCAAAACGATTCCTTCTTAAAGGGCTCTGGTAAGCAACCCCACCTTGAGTGGGTGGTGACGCATCTCCATGGAAACCATCTAATCAACAGCTTCCACCCACAATTAGGTGGGTCACATCTCCATGGAAACAACTTAATCAAAAAGACCCCACCCAAGCAATATTGAAACAGGATTAAAGGACATGTTTTTTCTGGGGTACACAGCAGTTTCAAACTGGCACATTCCACCCTCTGGAGCCCCCAAAACATGTTCTTTCCATGTACAAAATGCACTCAATCCATTACAATATTACGAAACCCTAAACCATTTTAGTAACAATACAAATACAGTACAAGGTCACAAACAGTACAAAATCTCATCAAAGTCAGCTCCAGGCATGGTTTGTCCTAAGGCAAAATTCTCCTCTGGCTCTGAACCTGTAAACCCAGAACAAGTTATCTGCTGCCAACATACAAAGGAAGGACAGTCATAGAATCCATGTTTCCATTTCCATAGGGAGAAATCTAAAGGAAAATGGGGTCAAAGGTCTCAAACAGTTCCTAAAACCTGCAGGGCAAACTCCATTAGATTTCAAAGTCTAACAGTCATTTATCCTCGGGGCTTTAGAAGGTGGCAGTCCCACCCTTTCCAAGGTCTTTCCGATGCAGCTGCCTTGTTCTCTCCAAATGCTGGGGTGTTGGTTGCAAGATTGGGACACATTGGGGTGCTGCCCCAAGCTCCCTGCCATCTCCGGGGCACACATCCAACCCCTCAGAACAATGTGGTGGCAGCCAGGCTCTCCCCAATCCCAAATAAATGTGCTCTGCCCTCTCCAAGGCCTGGAGCACAACTCGCCCACTGCCAGAGGTGGGAGGCCCACCCTCTGCCTTCGGAACAAACTCACCCTCTCCGAGAGCTTGGGTGGGTCCGCTGTCCTGGCATGAAGTTTCTTGGCTTCAGACCTTAGCTTTCATGGTTCTGCCTTTGAAGTTATCTTTCCTTCAATTTGTTTCTCTTAGTCAAGCCTGGCAGTGTTTCCATTTATACAGATCCCACAGTGCTCTTGTTGGTTTTCTATGTAGTGTGCAGGGATCATGACCAGCAGACAGTAAGACTTTCCACAAATCCTGGGTGACTCCATCTCCAATTCTGGCTTTTGTCTGAAATGGCTGACTGTTCCATATTTGGTTAAATCCTCACATGGGGCACCATTCTCTAGGGTTTCCTTTTTTGAAAGTCCAGAATTATCTAGACCATCAGTTTCTGGTTTCTTTGTACCTAAGGGGTCAGTTCTCAGCTTATTTCCTTCCTCTCACATTTCACTATAAGCTATAAGGAGAAACCAGGCCGCATGTTTGACATTTAATTTGGAAATCTCTTTATCTAAGTATCCCAGCTTGTGGCTTTTAAAATCTGCCTGCACTCTAAAATCAGTATTCAATTTTGTCAGATTATCTGCCTTTTTAAAACAAGGGTTACCTTCCTTCCAGTTTGCAATGACACTGTTCTAGTTTGCTAGCAGCCAGAATGCAATATACCAGAAACAGAATGACTTTTAAAAAGGGGAACTTAATAAGTTGCTAATTTACAGGCCAAGAAAACGTCCCAATTAAAACAAGTCTATAGAAATGTCCAATTTAAGGCATCTGGGGAAAGATACCTTGGTTCAAGAAGGCCAACAACGTTCAACATTTCTCTCTCAGCTAGGAGGGCACATGGCAAACATGGCAGCATCTGCTGGCTTTCACGTGGCTCTACCAAAAGGATCTCTCTCCAAAATATTTCCTCTTTTAAAGGATTCCGGTAAGCAACTCCACCTTCAGTGGGTAGAGACACACCTCCATGGAAATAATCTAATCAAAAGTTACCACCCACAGTTGGGTGGGTTACATCTTCATGGAAACAATCAAAATGCTCCCACCCAGCAATACTGAATGAGGATCAGAGGGCATGGCTTTTCTGGGGTCCACCACAGATTCAGACCAGCACAAACACATTCCTCATTTCTATCTAAAGCCTTATCAGAGGTATCTTTAGAGTCCACATTTCTACCAACAGTCTCTTCAAAGCATTCTAGGCCTTTTCTATCAAGCTCTTCACAGTTCTTCCAGAATCTTCCCCTTATCCATTTAAAAAGCTGTCCCAACATGTTTGGTATTTGCAAACCACAGCAGCACCCCACTCCTGGTACGAAAATCTGTTTTAGTTTACTAAAGTTACCATAATGCAATATACTAAAAATGGAATAGCTTTTTTGACAGGAATTTATTAAGTTGCAGGTTTATGGTTCTAAGCTATAAAAATGTCCAAACTAAGGCACCCAGGAAACAGTACCTTGATTCAAGAAAAGCTGCTGGGTTTTGGGGTTTCTTTGTCAGCAGGGAAGGCACATGGTGATGTCTGCTAGTTTTTTCTCCCACCTTCTTCAAACAGCTTCCCTGGGGGCATTTTCTTTCTACCTCTCCAAACATCTGGGTCTCATGTTGGCTCTTAAAATGCTTATTGCTGTCCGCCGGCCCGGCGCGCGGCGCCCACGCCCCGCAGCAGCCAGCCTGCCCGCCCTCCTCTCCCCTCTTTGTCCGCCGGCCCGGCACGCGGCGCCCACACCCCGCAGCAGCCACCCCGTCCACCCTCCTCTCCCCTCTTTGTCCGCTGGCCCGGCGCTTCCCCCTCCTGCTCCGCCGGCTCTCCAACCACAACCATGCCTTCTTCCGCCTTCACCGGCTCCTCCGCCACCATCCTCGACAGCCTTGCCACCCTCACCTTTCCTCCTCCAGAACAGCTACTGGGGGAATGGAGACAATACAGAGCAGCTCCCGGAGCCACGACGGAGATCAAAGGGACGGCGTACCCCACCCTGGAACGGCTGACTGTCTGGGAGAACCAGCTCCGGTGAGATCGCCGAGGTGCGCGGGCTTTCCCGGGCGGGATGGCAAGCGGCCGGAGTCCCTCCCTTCCTCCTTCCCAGGCCAGCTGGCAAAATTGGGCAGGTGGTCCCCGTGGGTCGCGGCGGCTGGCGCCCCCACCACGTGAGACCCCCGGATCAACTGAGAGAGTTGGGTCAGAAATCCCCAGACTGCGGAGAACGGTGACCGGGGGGTCCCTTCCCAACACGTGACTCCCCGGTCCGGCTGGGAACAGTGCACACTCCCGGGCTGCGACGGCTGGTGCCCTCCTGCCACGCTTGGCGCCCCGGGCCGACTAAGAAATTCAGTTGGGCGCTCTCCCGTGCTGCGGCGGCTGGCGACCCTCCCCGCGTTTGGACCCCTGGGCCAGCTGGCACTCTTCCAAGATGCTTCGGCTGCCCAACCTCCCCTATGGCGAGAGTTTTCCAAAGTTAAAGGACCCACAGCAACTTTCACTGGTGGAACCCGTAGACAAACGTGTGCCACGAGCGCCACCTACTGGGCAGAATAAGAAAAACAGAACCCAGAGATTTCACAGAAAAATATTCAACCTGTGGGGTCGAACACCAAGGGAAATCTGACTAAATGCCCAGACGCCAGCAGAAGATAATGGATCACGCTCAGAAAATTGAAAATATGGCCCAGTCAAAGGAACAAACCAATAGTTCAAATGAGATACAGGAGCCGAAACAACTAATGTTGAATATACGAACAGAAATGGAAAAACCTCTTCAAAAACGAAATCGATAAATTGAGGGAGGACATGAAGAAGACATGGGCTGATCAAAAAGAAGAAATAGAAAAACTGAAAAAACAAATCACAGAGCTTATGGAAGTGAAGGATAAAGTAGAAAAGATGGAAAAAACAATGGATACCTACAATGATAGATTTAAAGAGACAGAAGATAGAAATAGTGATTTGGAGGATGGAACATCTGAATTCCAAAAAGAAACAGAAACTATCCAGAAAAGAATGGAAAAATTTGAACAGGGTATCAGGGAACTTAAGGACAATGTGAACCACACAAATATACGTGTTGTGGGTGTCCCAGAAGGAGAAGAGAAGGGAAAAGGAGGAGAAAAACTAATGGAAGAAATTATCACTGAAAATTTCCCAACTCTTATGAAAGATCTAAAATTACAGATCCAAGAAGTGCAGCGCACCCCAAAGAGATTAGACCCAAATAGGCGTTCCCCAAGACACTTACTAGTTAGAATGTCAGAGGTCAAAGAGAAAGAGAGGATCTTGAAAGCAGCGAGAGAGAAGCAATCCATCACATACAAGGGAAACCCAATAAGACTTTGTGTAGATTTCTCAGCAGAAACCATGGAAGCTAGAAGACAGTGGGATGATATATTTAAGTTACTAAAAGAGAAAAACTGCCAACCAAGACTCCTATATCCAGCAAAATTGTCCTTCAAAAATGAGGGAGAAATTAAAACATTCTCGGACAAAAAGTCACTGAGAGAATTTGTGACCAAGAGACCAGCACTGCAAGAAATACTAAAGGGAGCACTAGAGTCAGATACAAAAAGACAGAAGAGAGAAGCATGGAGAAGAGTGTAGAAAGAAGGAAAGTCAGATATGATATATATAATACAAAAGGCAAAATGGTAGAGGAAAATATTATCCAAACAGTAATAACTCTAAATGTTAATGGACTGAATTCCCCAATCAAAAGACATAGACTGGCAGAATGGATTAAAAAACAGGATCCTTCTATATGCTGTCTACAAGAAACACATCTTAGACCCAAAGATAAACATAGGTTGAAAGTGAAAGGTTGGGAAAAGATATTTCATGCAAATAACAACCAGAAAAGAGCAGGAGTGGCTATACTAATATCCAACAAATTAGACTTCAAATGTAAAACAGTTAAAAGAGACAAAGAAGGACACTATATACTAATAAAAGGAACAATTAAACAAGAAGACATAACAATCATTAATATTTACGCACCGAACCAGAATGCCCCAAAATACGTGAGGAATACACTGCAAACACTGAAAAGGGAAATAGACACATATACCATTATAGTTGGAGACTTCAATTCCCCACTCTCATCAATGGACAGAACATCTAGACAGAGGATCAATAAAGAAATAGAGAATCTGAATATTACTATAAATGAGCTAGACTTAACAGACATTTATAGGACATTACATCCCACAACAGCAGGATACACCTTTTTTTCAAGTGCTCATGGATCATTCTCAAAGATAGACCATATGCTGGGTCACAAAGCAAGTCTCAACAAATTTAAAAAGATTGAAATCATACACAACACTTTCTCGGATCATAAAGGAATGAAGTTGGAAATCAATAATAGGCGGAATGCCAGAAAATTCACAAATACGTGGAGGCTCAACAACACGCTCTTAAACAACAAGTGGGTCAAAGAAGAAATTGCAAGAGAAATTAGTAAATACCTCGAGGCGAATGAAAATGAAAACACAACATATCAAAACTTATGGGACGCAGCAAAGGCAGTGCTAAGAGGGAAATTTATTGCCCTAAATGCCGTTATCAGAAAAGAAGAAAAGGCAAAAATGCAGGAATTAACTGTCCACTTGGAAGAACTGTAGAAAGAACAGCAAACTAATCCCAAAGCAAGCAAAAGGAAAGAAATAACAAAGATTAGAGCAGAAATAAATGAAATTGAAAACATGAAAACAATAGAGAAAATCAGTAAGACCAGAAGTTGGTTCTATGAGAAAATCAATAAGATTGATGGGCCCTTAGCAAGATTGACAAAAAGAAGAAGAGAGAGGATGCAAATAAATAAGATCAGAAATGGAAGAGGAGACATAACTACTGACCTCACAGAAATAAAGGAGGTAATAACAGGATACTATGAACAACTTTACGCTAATAAATACAACAATTTAGATGAAGTGGACGGGTTCCTGGAAAGACATGAACAACCAACTTTGACTCAAGAAGAAATAGATGACCTCAACAAACCAATCACAAGTAAAGAGATTGAATTAGTCATTCAAAAGCTCCCTAAAAAGAAAAGTCCAGGACCAGACGGCTTCACATGTGAATTCTATCAAACATTCCAGAAAGAATTAGTACCAACTCTCCTCAAACTCTTCAAAATAATCGAAGTGGAGGGAAAACTACCTAATTCATTCTATGAAGCCAACATCACCCTCATACCAAAACCAGGCAAAGATATTACAAAAAAAGAAAACTACAGACCAATCTCTCTAATGAATATAGATGCAAAAATCCTCAATAAAATTCTAGCAAATCGTATCCAACAACACATTAAAAGAATTATACATCATGACCAAGTAGGATTCATCCCAGGTATGCAAGGATGGTTCAACATAAGAAAATCAATTAATGTAATACACCGCATCAACAAATCAAAGCAGAAAAATCACATGATCATCTCAATTGATGCAGAGAAGGCATTTGACAAGATTCAACATCCTTTCCTGTTGAAAACACTTCAAAAGATAGGAATACAAGGGAACTTCCTTAAAATGATAGAGGGAATATATGAAAAACCCACAGCTAATATCATCCTCAATGGCGAAAACTTTCCCCCTAAGATCAGGAAGAAGACAAGGATGTCCACTATCACCACTAGTATTCAACATTGTGTTGGAAGTTCTAGCCAAAGCAATTAGACAAGAAAAAGAAATACAAGAAAAAGGCATCAAAATTGGAAAGGAAGAAGTAAAACTATCACTGTTTGCAGATGATATGATACTATACGTAGAAAACCCAGAAAAACCCACAACAGAATTACTAGAGCTAATAAATGAGTACAGCAAAGTAGCAGGCTACAAGATCAACATTCAAAAATCTGTAGCTTTTCTATACACTAGTAATGAACAAGCTGAGGCAGAAATCAAGAAACGAATCCCATTTACAATCGCAACTAAAAGAATAAAATACCTAGGAATAAATTTAACCAAAGAGACAAAAAACCTATATAAAGAAAACTACAAAAAACTGCTAAAAGAAATCACAGAAGACCTAAATAGATGGAAGGGCATACTGTGTTCATAGATTGGAAGACTAGATATAATTAAGATGTCAATCCTACCTAAACTGATCTACAGATTCAATGCAATACCAATCAAAATCCCAACAACTTATTTTTCAGAATTAGGAAAACCAATAAGCAAATTTATCTGGAAGGGCAGGGTGCCCCGAATTGCTAAAAACATCTTGAGGAAAAAAAACGAAGCTGGAGGTCTCGCGATGCCGGACTTTAAGGCATATTATGAAGCCACAGTGGTCAAAACAGCATGGTATTGGCATAAAGATAGATATATCGACCAATGGAATCAAATAGAGTGCTCAGATATAGACCCTCTCATCTATGGACATTTGATCTTTGATAAGGCAGTCAAGCCAACTCACCTGGGACAGAACAGTCTCTTCAATAAATGGTGCGTAGAGAACTGGATATCCATATGTAAAAGAATGAAAGAAGACCCGTATCTCACACCTTATACAAAAGTTAACTCAAAATGGATCAATGATCTAAACATTAGGTCTAAGACCATAAAACAGTTAGAGGAAAATGTAGGGAGATATCTTATGAATCTTACAACTGGAGGCAGTTTTATGGACCTTAAACCTAAAGCAAGAGCACTGAAGAAATAAATAAATAAATGGGAGCTCCTCAAAATTAAACACTTTTGTGCATCAAAGAACTTCATCAAGAAAGTAGAAAGACAGCCTACACAATGGGAGATAATATTTGGAAACGACATATCAGATAAAGGTCTAGTATCCAGAATTTATAAAGAGATTGTTCAACTCAACAACAAAAAGACAGCCAATCCAATTACAAAATGGGAAAAAGACTTGAACAGACACGTACCAGAAGAAGAAATACGGATGGCCAAGAGGCACATGAAGAGATGCTCAATGTCCCTGGCCATTAGAGAAATGCAAATCAAAACCACAATGAGATATCATCTCACACCCACCAGAATGGCCATTATCAACAAAACAGAAAATGACAAGTGCTGGAGAGGATGCGGAGAAAGAAGCACACTTATCCACTTTGGTGGGAATGTCAAATGGTGCAACCACTGTGGAAGGCAGTTTGGCGGTTCCTCAAAAAGCTGAATACAGAATTGCCTATACGACCCAGCAATACCATTGCTAGGTATCTACTCAAAGGACTTAAGGGCAAAGACACAAATGGACATTTGCACACCAATGTTTATAGCAGTGTTATTTACAATTGCAAAGAGATGGAAACAGCCAAAATGTCCATCAACAGAAGAATGGCTAAACAAACTGTGGTATATACATACGATGGAATATTATGCAGCTTTAAGACAAGATAAACTTATGAAGCATGTAATAACATGGATGGACCTAGAGAATATTATGCTGAGTGAGTCCAGCCAAAAACTAAAGGACAAATACTGTATGGTCCCACTGATGTGAACGGACATTCGAGAATAAACTTGAAATATGTCATTGGTAGCAGAGTCCAGCAGGAGTTAGAAACAGGGTAAGATAAAGGGTAATTGAAGCTGAAGGGATACAGACTGTGCAACAGGACTAGATACAAAAACTCAATAATGGACAGCACAATAATACCTAATTGTAAAGTAATCATGTTAAAACACTGAATGAAGCTGCATCTGAGCTATAGGGTTTTTTTTTTTTTTTACTATTATTACTACTTTTATTTCTTTTCTCTATATTAACATTTTATATCTTTTTCTGTTGTGTTGCTAGTTCCTCTAAACCGATGCAAATGTACTAAGAAACGATGATCATGCATCTATGTGATGATGTTAAGAATTACTGAGTGCATATGTAGAATGGTATGATTTCTAAAAAAAAAAAAAAGATCATATTACAAAGATTTATTACTATGAAGAATGTAACAACATAATTTATTTGCATCCGTAAGTAAATGTGTTGTTCCATATAAACTCATTGGCATGTTTAAAGACTATTTTAAAACAGCAACTTGGCTTAATTTTTAAATAAAATAACACATTTTCTGCTCTCCTAAAAAAGACAAAATCTCCATACATGGCTGAAGTTTTTCTTAGCAATTGTAGTCCACTACACTTAATCCTATTTGCAGGCCTTTTAGGGATTCCAACTTGTGTGTGGTGAGCTAAGAGTCCCCACACTGAATGACATCAAGAACAATGGCCTTTGCCTTATTTTGCTGCTTATTGGAAGTAACAAACCCTCAAAAATAAAATATTGGAAATTATAAAGTAAGAAAAAAAGGCACTGACCATTCCATTACCTACAACCGTGTTTCCTTTAGGACTTTTTTTAGTACAGTTCTCAAATGGTTAAAATTATAGTTCTATTAAAGTTTGTGGCCAATATTTTCCATTTTACATGATATAATAAAGATTTTTCCATTATAAATATTTAAAAAAAATGTTTATTGCTAGTTCCCTCTTAAAGGACTCCAATAAGCAACCCCAGCTTGAAAGAGTGAAGACATATCTCCATGGAAACCACCTAATCAAAAGATCCCACCCACAGTTGGGTGGGTCATGTCTCCATGGAAACAACTTAATAAAAAAGATCCCACCCAACATTATTGAATCAAGATTAAAGAACATGGCTTTTCTGGGGTACGTGACAGTTTCAAACCAGCACAGGCTGGTGAGGAAAGCAGTGACGGGCAGAGGTTGGATCTAGAAAGCCTGTAGGCTGTGGTAAGTGCTCCCACTGCAAGGTTTTGCACAAAGCAGTGGCTTGATCAGATTTTGGTGTGTGACACTCGTTCTGACTGCTTGTGGGCCAGGCGGAGTCTGAGAGGTGGGCCAAGTGACATGGCCTTGGGCGGTCGTGCCGAAGGTGGTGAGGATATTAAGTTCAGGAGATGCTCTGCAGAAAGAGCCCTGTTGGGATTTGTTAATAGATTGGATGTGGGAAGAGGGAAGGAGAAGAATTCAGAATAATTCCTAAATGTTTGGTCTGAGCATCTGGGTGAACAGCAGATGTAAAGGTGCCTATGGGGAGGAAAAGCTTTGGGTGGGAATCGTCTAGAGCTGTATTTGGCTCATGTCCCTTTGAAATGGCTGTTGGGCCACCAGCTACACGCAGAGAAGCCAACTGGTTTTAGGAGTCTGCAGAGCTGGGGCTGGGGAGCTGAGTCTAGTTTAGGAGCTGCTTATGTATCATCATTTAGTATCACAAGATGACATCGCCTGGAGAAATTTCATTCTAGGGCACCATTTTTCATGGCAGCTTTCAGTTTTTTCACGTAGAACATGCTTATCAGTTCCCAGGGTGTCACTCTAGTGCAGAATGTGGGGTGAAAGAATTCATTGATTTCACAGATACTTCAGCATGCTTGGCCTATTCTGGTGAATAAAGCAGATGAAAAGTCAGAACTCCCGACCTTACATGGAACTTACGTTCCAGCACGGGGGACTAGCAATGACCACCAAACCCTGCACGTTTATATATGTGGTATAAATAGAGCATCTATGAAGGTGAGATGCATGTGTGGAAGCTGCTGAGCCTTCCCAGCGTGTTGCAGGTTTGGCATTGGGGGCAGTGCCTGAGAGAAAGATGCATGAGGGGGCCAGGAGGCTGGGCCTCTGGGGAGATGAAAACCCCCGTCGCCTGATGTGAGAGACATGTGCTTGGAGCTTGTTTGCTGGAGTAGACGAGCTCAGCTTGGACATGTTTGTCTGGAGGTCTCTGTGGACAAGGAGGTAGAGATGCTGAGGAGGCATTGGGTACAAGCCTGGGTACAAGTCAGGAGAGCATCTAGGCTGAAGACAGGAAGATGGAGCCTTGGTGCACCTGTGATATTTAAAGCCAGAAACTAGAGGAGACTGCCACGGTAGTGAGGGCCGCCAGAGGAGAGAAGAGTTCCAGGGACTGACCCTGGGGTGCTCCAAAGGGGGGGTCCATGTCAACAGAGGGGAGGCGAGGTCCAGGAGGGCAGAGGGACACCAATCCCACCTGCTGATGGCGCAGGTGAGCCGAGCCCCGGGCAGTAGCGAGGATGATAACCTGGAGATAGTGAACGAGCTGGACAGGGGCTGTCTGGTTGAAAGGTGGGCTGTGGGCTCGGGAGAAAGTAGGAAGGGAGGAACTGCTGTTCCAGAAAGATGTGGGAGGAAGCTGAGATGGAGGAAACCTAGAAAGGATGGCTTCTACCCGGATTTGAAGCTCTAAACCTTGAAAGTTCAGTCTTTATGGAGTGATTTAGATTTTAATTTCTCTGTTATGCCTGTTTGCATCAACACATTTTCACTAGTATTTTTCAAATTTTGACTTCCAAGTTGCCATTTTGTACAACCAAATTCAAGCTGTCATGTACTTGGATTATTTAATGCAAATGTTTCCCCAGAGCAGAAAAGCAACGGGGTCTAATGGCGAAGACCGTGCATTTGTCTGAAGTTCAGATGGGAGTTGAAGTCTGCTTTGCTTCTTACCCACTGTGTGAGCTGGGAAGTGCATTCGTCTTCCTGAGCTGTGGGTTCTCCTCAGTGAACCTGGGATGATAGCAATTCTTACCTTGTAGAATCAGTATGAGACCTAATGAAATAATGCCAAGTGCCTAGTCCAGCATTTAACACCCAGATAAACTTCCCAGTAAAGCTTAGCCATTATTATAGCCATTAATTTACACTTTGATGTGTCGTAACAGAGTACAGTAGAAAGGATGTGCGATTTGGAATTGGCCATACTTTCTTTTCTACCCTATTCCATAACCTGCCGCCTGTCCATGTTATGAAACATTGCTGAATTTGCTTCCTCGTACCTGAAATGGGAATAAGTAATATTGCTTACTAGACAGAGGATTAAATGAGATATTTATAAAACCATTTTATTTTATGAACTGCCATACAAACATTAATTTTATATTTAAAATGAGATGATTATGTTTTAAATATAGTGGTGCTCTGCCATTAGACTTACCTAGAAGGAAGAAAGTTATGATACATTTTTGCAGTTTTAAGTGTTTAATTTCTTAGGTTTCAAATAGAATGGTGTAATTTAAAAGCAACATAAGAAGATATGTTATTTTTGTTAAAATACTTTGAAGTGTGAAAGATGCTACAAAATGGGATGATAGCATGCATATTTGATTGAAATTTTTTCCCATGTGGACTAGGTTATAGGACCAAACAGGCAGCTTATCTCCCTGCCAGAATTCCAGTTGTTTTAGGTCTCTTTATTGGGGTGGAGAAAAATAGTTCATAGTAGTAGGTAGAACCCAGACAAAGGGGAGTGCGGTCAGCCGAAAAAATGAGAGCAGTGTTCAAGTAAGAATAACCGAATGGAGAAGAGATGAGACTCCAGTAGCCTTGTTTGGTAAAAGTCGAATCTAACTTCATAGAAACTCTACAAAAAGCAGGATAAGTTTGGGGACTGGTGTTCTCTCCATTTAAAAAGAATAACCAACCAAACGGACTTCTTTGGAAGATTACATTATTGCCTGTGGGTCAGAGCTGGGATTGGATCCACTTTAGAAAGTCGTTGGAGTAAAGGCAAATTTTTTTCACCTTTTCAGGCATACTAGGCAACAAATGTGAATTGTTAAGTTCCGAGCTTCCTTGGACACTTGGGGGTTTTGTATTTGGTAATAGCAGTCTCTCCGGTCAAGTTCACATGTGCCCTGGCTCTCTTTCGACTGACTGTAAGGCGGTGTAGACGAGGCCTGCAGCTCTCCTGGAGGCCAGCACTGCCCTGGCACCTGCGGGGCTATGCACATGAGTGCACACGCCGTGCCTTGTCAGCACACACCGGCTGCACTGTGCTGAGAACTCACTGCTGCAGTGCTGGGGGTTGGGGGCGAGAGGCAGTTAGATGCTGAGTCCAAAGCCCCCCAAAATAGACCCTGATGCCGGATTTAGGAAGAATCTAGATGCCTTGAAGCTTTTGTTCTCCAGTTTAACACAGTTCAAAATAACTTTTGTGCTCAATTCTTTAGGTACCTTGGTTTCTCCTTCTGACAAATGGAAATTAATGATCAGTGTGTCATGGGTTTATTAAGGAAACTAAACTGGATGTGATAATGTTAAGTGAAAACTTTGTGCACCGAAAGTTGCCTTAGATAACCTGAAGGTGATATTATGTTATTAAATGTAATTGTCTATGACTCCTATATTTGGAACAGTAATGTGTATTTTATTTTAATTTTTTTTTCCATTTATTTATTTCCTTCTTCAGTGCTCTTGCTTTAGGTTTAAGGTCCATAAAACCGCCTCCAATTGTAAGTTTCATAAGATATCTCCCTACATTTTCCTCTAACTGTTTTATGGTCTTAGACCTAATATTTAGATCTTTGATCCATTTTGAGTTAACTTTTGTATAAGGTGTGAGATACGGGTCTTCTCTCATTCTTTTACATATGGATATTTTAATTTATTTACCTTTGTCTTGGCTTATCTTCACTTCACATTATCTTGGTATTCTCAGTTCAGCCAAACTAGTTTACTGTGTTTTGAAAGACTAAATACTTTGTTGGACCCATTAGTCAGGCTCTTAGGAAGAGGATTTGAAAAGTGTTCTGGTTTGAAATGAGTGTAAAGGATGATGGCTTTTTTTGGCATCTTTTTAAAAGCATTCCAGAAGATTCTGAGGAGAACACACTTTATTTGAGTTATTGTGTCTAAGGCCCTTTCAGGAGAAGATTTTTTTAAGCTTTCATTGCTGACCAAGTCAACTAGTTATTAAGTAATTGGAGATTACTGAAGATACTTGGAGATTATTGGATATATATTTAAAGAATTATACAAATTTGTATAAAAGACTGTTCTCTCAAGATTCAGACAAAGAAATAACTTGGGAATAGAATAAGACAATTTAGATTTGACTTTTGCCCTGTAAAAACCATGCTGTACAGGTTTTACATAGAAACCGGTCAAGGCCAAGTTTAAGGGTTTGCTTAGAGGACCTCACTGTGACGGAACCCCGGGCAGGTCCCTGCTGTGGCCTTGTGTGACATGGTTGCTGTGACCTCTTATTTATAACCTGAAACCCAGGTGGCGGATTCGGCCACAACTGCTCAGCGTCAGAAGCATTTCCACTCGCCATAGGGAGATTCCCGCGCAGCCCTACAGCCCGCCGGAGCACCCAGCCCCTCTGCTGATGAGTGACGGGAGCAGTTTGCCTTTAGAGTCCTGGCACATTTGGCTCTTTTTGTTCTAACCAGACATTTTCAAGAATCACAAAATAAAATGCTAGAATTCAAAGGGGTTTTAAAATGTATGTCAGTTATGTTCCATGCTTGTGTTTTTCCCAATACCTTTTTTTTTTTCCTTTCTACACTTCAAAACTCTGAACATTTAAAAATTTTTTTTTATTTTTAAAATATTTTTATTGAGATATCCTCACATGCATACAGTCCATCCAGAGTATACAATCAGTGGTTCACAGTGTCATCACATAGTTGTGTATTCATCACCAGGATCATTTTTAGAACATTTGCATCACTCCAGAAAAAGAAATTAAGAAAAAAAAACAACAATGGAAAAAACCCCATACATCCTGTACCCCTTGCAGCCTCCCTCTCACTGACCACTAGTATTTCAATCTACTAATTATTTTTTTACCGTTTATCCCTCCTATTATTTATTTGTTTTTTACTCATCTGTCCATATCTTGGATAAAGGAAGCATCAGCCACAAGGCAAAACTGAACATTTTAGTGTGTGCAGGAAGTTCTTTCTTATTCCTTAATATTTAGCCTGGAAAGTTTTTGTTTTCTACCTAAACCACATGATGCAGCCCCTTACAAAACCTCTGCCTGAAGAGCAACACAGATTTGTATTTTGTGGGGGGTCTTCTCATGTCACATTGTGATTGGGGTGGGGGTGGGGGCGCCGGGCCGTGTTGTGCCCCAGGGTGTCCTGCATGCCGGAGAGGGTCAGCGGGCAGCTCACGGGGCAGAGTGCTGGGCCTCCCTGGGGGCTGGAGCTGAGGTGCCAGGACCCAGGCTCCCGAAGCTGCAGAAGGCCTTCAGTTTAGAATCATAATGGAAAAGAGAAGAAAGGAGGAGGGAAGGAAAAGGGGGAGGAGGGGGGAAAGGAGGAAAAGGAGGGGAGGAGGAGAAGGAGGGGCTGAGCAGAGCTGCTGCAGCCCCTGGAAATGTGCTGAGACCTGCAGCCGAGTGTGCGGGCGTCAGCCTCGGGTGCGTGCGCTCCTACTCACAGGGACCCATGTGTCCAGGTCGTGCTGTCTCTGGACGCGTTTCGCCGCCGGGGACCGAGGCCCTGGGCTGGGATGCCCCACCGGCCTGGAGGCTCTCAAAGTCAGCCCTGCCCGGGCCCACAGCCTGGGCTGCTCTTGCCTCGCCCGCTTCAGCTGTGGTCTGAAAAGTTGTCTTCCTAAACCGCCTTCCTTCCGTTTTCCTTTACTTCCTATGCAGGAAGAACGACCCACATTCCGAGTCCTGGTAATTTGGGCTGATGTTTATTGAGTGCCCATCCCGTGCCCAGCACAAGCTTTTACCATATAATGTCATTTAATCGTCAAGCAGCTTTCAGAGATAGGTGCTGTGATTCATCCCCATTCCGTAGATGAGTAAACTGAGGCACACAGAGGCCGAGTACCTGGTCCAGGTCACAGGTCTCTGGGAAGGCCGAGGCATCAGATTCCACACTCAGCTGAGAAACCATCGCTGTCAGCTGCCTCTTCTGTTCAGCTGCTGGATGTTTGCCGTCCATCCAGACAAGGGTTTCAGAGAAAGATTGAGAAATCCCCTGCGTTGTTCAGGAGACTGGGGAATTACTAACCTCTTTGCCTTTCATTATTTGATCACTTTTGGCAGCAAGTGATGAAGCCAAGGCCACAGCTTTGAAATCTGTTTTTACTTGAGAAGAAAACCCAGTTTTAGGAGGTCAGCACCAGTCCTGTGGAAGAAGTAAAAAGATCTTGCCCAGAATTTCAGTGTTTAATTTCTCTCGTTATTTTTTGAACAATACGCCCTATTGTTTCTTATAAAGAATAAAAGTGAAGGTACCCTTTTCTTTCTTTTTTTCCTCTTTTCTTGCAGACTGAAATTAAGTAGATCTCTGTCTCTCCCGCAGCTCAGCAGCCTCAGTTCAGAGCAGGACCCTGTGCCCGGCCCACTACTCCTACTTCCTCCTGGGCCTGGCTCCGCACCCTCCCCGCCCCCAGCCCCGGGCTCTGGGACCCTCGAGCTGCAGATTCGGGGAAGCCACGCTTTACCTTCTTGGTGAAGCCCGGTCGTGCCCACTGGCCCTTGTCCATGGCCGGGCACTGCATGCCCTCCCAGTGCCTCCTCCCCTTTACAGGGGGGCTCTTTATCATACCCTTATTCCTTTTCATTTTACTGGATCATTACAAATTAATTATAGCTGTCAGAGCACCAAAGCCTACAAGTTCAACTCACCATTCTTTTATTCATGCAGTAAATATTTAGTGCTTGCTTTTTATGTGTCTAGCTGAGTGCTAGGAATTGGTTATGTATATGTCATGAGTAGACCTGTTACTCAGAGCTTTTTAAGAAGTTTGGATTCCTAGCTAGATACTCTGAAAAAAACATCCAATAAGATAACTGCTCTATTCAGCTCTTTTCACGTTGTCTTCTGAAGGGGTACAGCAATCTTTCTTCTTGGGTAAAAAGAAACAAATTCCCCTCTACCGACATTTCTCTAATTTCTGTACAGCAAGCAGGTGAGCATGCTGGCAGGTGTGGTCCCTGCTGAAGTACTGAGCTCTCCTGCACTCTTCCCAAGCCTACTTGTTCCTTTCCCGAGGTCTGTGCCACGCCTTCTCCAAAAGTGAGAAAGCTACAGGGCCTTGAGTTGCTGAGTACCAGAGGAACTGCATGGCTCTTCTGTGTACTTTGGCCATGACTGGTCTAACTCAAGCCAGGGATCTAACTTTCCCTTGTGAGGCCTTGCAGCTTTCTGAGAGAAGTCAGTTGGAGGGAAGATGGTGCCAAATGCCCCTAGTTTTCCAGCTCCTCTCTCTTCCACCCATTGCAGCCCCTGGGATCTCTAGGTCAGTGGACTGCCAGCTTTAGATGTGGCCATCTGAAATGTTCCACAGTATCTGAGAGTCAAATCCAAATGCACTTTGCGGTACCCTGGTGACACCAGAGGACCTTTCTGCTAAAAGTTAATAATCAGAGCTTAGAAGATGGAAATCAGGGTCAGCATCAAAGCGTGTGGATTCCACAAGCACATGACAACTGTTCTTGCTTGGGGCAAGTCAGAGTAAACAGACCTGGGTCCTACTCCTGGGAGGCCATGGGCAGTGTGGTCACGAGAGGCCACCCGTGGGCCTCAGGTGTGTGCTCAGCAGACAGACCCATAGAGGCTTCCCTCACCTGTGGCCCCTGGGGAACTGCACTCCTGCCCTTTGCAGAGGTCTCCACCTGGAGACCTCAGAGGCGCCTCAGCTTTCATCAGCTTGGAACGATGGTTCGGGTGTCAGCTTTCATGGACGGCAGAGAAGCCTAGTCTCTGAGATGCTCCCACAGGGACCCCTTTCTTTTCTCCACAGCTTTTCAGTCTGCACCTTCTGAGTTTGCATTTATGCTCATCGCCTTCCCGCATCCACCTTCCCACACCTGTTATTTCTGCCTCGCTGTTTGTCAGGCAGGTGCTTTATCTAATTGTCTCTAGTTCTCACGAAACCTGCCGCAAGTTGTTGTCTTCCCCGTCCTAAGGGTTGACCGACAGAGTCAGATCTAAAACCCTCTTTACAGTGGCCTAGTGAGTGGCAGCTGAGATTCCACAGGGAAACCTCTGTTCCTCCCGACGGGGCTTCCCTGTGCGGCCCCTCTGAGTGGTGATCCCTTTAGTCCATCATTAGCAGTGGTCAGTTGAGCCCAGGGCCCCGCCCTGGCATACAGTGATGCCAAGGCCACAAGCCCCTGCCCTTGTGACACGCGTTCTGGGGACACCAGGTGGCCATGGGAAGGCTTGGTCCAGGGAAGCTGATTCAGAGTAGATCACTGAGTGACGTTCAGATACAATCCTGTCATCTCTAGGTTTATCTAAACTAAGTGCAGTGTTTCTTAAACCTCAAAGGCACTATGAAAATAAATGTGGGTGAAAAATCAGGATGTTTCCAGGCAAGGATGACGTTTCAAAATGACAGGGAATGCAACTGAAGTGTGACTGACAGCCAGGAATCGGAGGAAGTGTTCCAAATTTAGACTGGTTCCAAGCAGCCGCAGGGCTGTTTAATGGGTGAAAAGTCTGGAGAAACAGGACTTGGAGGAGAGGTTTCCAAGGAGTGATGGTGACTCAGATGGTATTTTATGAAATGTGGACACTGAAATTTGCTGTGGTACAATTTGGTGCCAGGAAAACTCTGTACTCACTTAGTTTTTTTTTTTTTTTTGGCCACTTAGTTTTGAGTGGATATAAGGTAACTGTGAAATGTTTGATTGCTTTGGAACATTGATTTGTTGCGTTGTCAAGTTCTAACTTGAGCCAAACTCCGTTCATGTGTTGTCACATCACTTCTATCTGTATTACAGTGTTTGCACTAGAAACCAGGACTTCCATTTCTTCCAGATATAGCCACCTTAGAAGTGTCGTGTGGACTGCTGTACACGACTGGAGTTATTTGTAAGTCATTCTTTAAGTGCAAGGAGAGCACACGAGCTGAAACAAAAGAATCCAAATAAAATTGGAACTTCAAAAATGTCTTCTTGTAGTTTTAGTGCTGAGTCCTCAGAAATGAAGTCATTGATGTGATGTGATCTAATTTCAGAAAAGTGAGTGGACTCCTCTTTAATTTTGGTAACCAAAAAATCCATGTTTAACAGGAGCCATTTTCCTTCTTGAATGTCTTCTTTCAAAATGGGCATATTTCAGAATTGTACCTTGCAGCTGGTCACAGATGGGGGAATTTCAGTTCTCAGTTCCAGGTGGTGAGTGGCTGGTCACATCTTGGTGGACCTGAGTTCAGTGACCATTGGTGACCTCAGTTTTGAGTCTCGTTCAGCCTCATTGCCTCCCACCCTCTCCTTTGACCACCCCCCGCCCCATGCTTTCTCTCGTCTTCTGAAAGATCTCTCTGACCCCCCTGACCGGGGACCTGGGATGTTTCATGATCAGTCCCCAGGCTTCCTCTCCCGTGAAGGTTTGACAGCTGTCAGCATGCCCCCGCTGGCCAGGTGTTATGCTCACCACAGGTGAGAGTGAACGCTCCACCCCTAACCCACAGGCTGCACTGCCAGTCCTTCCCCAGCTTACTCCAAACTAAAATCAGTGTTCCATGGACCTTCCTTTCTGTGTCCCTGGCTGTGTGAGTTACGGCCACAGCTCCATGGTTCTTTGATTGGCATCTTCTTTTCTTTACCAGTTTATGTTCCTAATGCTTCAGGGAATTATTTACCACAAAGGAGTTTTTTACCAGACATCTATTTTATCATGTTATTAACTCTTTGTTGGCTGTTTTGCTGCACCATGTACTCTCTGATGCAAACTTAAATGTAACATAGCAGCATTTAAAAATTCTATGTCAATCGTCATCACACATGCACACCCATGGTAACCTGTAAATCAGAATTAATGATTGCATATTAATCAGTACAAGGTCCTGAGGCTGTGAGAACAGGGAAAAATGTACCGCTGAGAACGGGAGTCAGTGTTTGGAGGAAGGAAAGAGTAACCTGGCACACTGTAGACAGTAAATGTTTAATTGAATTGTCAATTAATAGGTATTATATTATGAAAATGAAATCCAAACCCAGAGCACATGTAAGTGCATAGGTGCCTCGTGTGAACTGAGTCTCTGCCTGTAGAGAACTTTGAACTGCCAGCTTTATCCTGGCAGGCGTTACGTGCTCAGGTGCAGGCTGGAGGGGAAGTCCCGGGGAGACACAGGCAAGGTGCTCTCCTCGGTCCAGCTGTGCAGTTGGAGTTGAGGGTGACGGAAAGCCAGCCCAGCCCGCTGCCCCTTCTCCCCACTGTGTGTTGTCCGTTTCCCACGGTTAAATTCTTCGAGTACAAGGTAAGCGGTTGTCTTTTGTGCTTAGACTTTTCCCACTTCCAGCTGCCAGCTGACCACTGGCGTCTAGAGGAGAGACTGGTTTCCCGGGGGATGAAGACCTTGGTTTTATCCCCAGGCCTGCGGTGAGGGCTTCTCGGGACACTGGCTTTTCAGCTGCTTTTGGCTTTTTGGAGAAAGACATTGTTGAAGTGCCAAGGTTCCAGCATGAGGGTTCTCCGTGCCGTGGTGAACTGTGTGTGTACGTGTGAGTGCGCGTGCGTGTGTGGGTTCTGCGTGAGGAGGGGTGATGGATGAGAAGCGGAGGGAAGCTCGGCAGCAGGGCAGGCAGCCCGCCTGGGAAGGGCTCAGCTCTCACCTCGGGCCTAGCGAGGGTTTCCCCACGGGAGCCCAGGGCCAGACGGCACCGTCCGGGCCCCCTGCTCAGGTCGTCTGGTCTCTGACCCGCAGGTGGTGCTTTCAGGCCATCACGACGGATGGAGTTTCAAGGTGGGCTTTGCAAAACGGGACTTGCCATCTATTTGGAGAAGCCATTCCAACCTTTCTAAGCCACAGGGGACAGTCTCCTGCCTAAGAGATGTACTTTCAGGGTGGACAGTTTTAAAGACAAGTAATGGAATCAATCAGATATTACTTTACTGTTTTGGCCATAGATGCTAATTAAGGAATGGAGTAGACGCCAGTGGCCTGTTCCTGGGAGGACACAGGGCAGTGGACCTTGCCTGACCTGCGCAGGGGTTCGGGCCCTGTGACCTTTGTCGATGTGGGTTGTGTGTTGGCTGGAGGAGGTTGCAACGAGGGCCAGATCAAGCCCTCAGCCTGGCGCTCTCGGTGCTGCCGTTGCCAGGGGGGCCTTCAGTCCCTGAAATGGGTCTCACTTCCATTTTCACTCAAGTACCAAATCCTTAGTCTGCCTTCGTGACGTCCGTCAGTCCCTCCCAGCAGCTGCAGTGCCGCACTGGGCCTCATGGGCCTCTCGCACCTTCCCTGGGTCCCGCCTCCCGCATGCCTCGCCCCGTGGCAGGCTCTTCTGTCCAGCGTCCCTCCGGATGCCCTGAACCCAGCCTGGCCTCCCACTCGGCCCTCAGCCCCGCAAGGCCATCCCGGCCCCTCCCGCAGCGTGCGGCTCCCTTGCTGCTGAGCCCGGCCAGGGCACAGGGACCCTCCACGTACGACCCTCTGGCGTGGCAGCTGCCCACTCTTCCTCACACACCTCCTCCGAGTTCCGTGTGCGCCTCGCAGGCTTTCGGCACCCCAGCCCAGCCCCTCTCCCCGGCCCTGGGGCACCTGCCTGGCTGGTGCTGGCCATGTGAGTCCAGCCCATGTCCGGGCACAAGGTGGGAGCGCGGTGCCTCTGGAAGCTCGTGTTCCTCCCTGTGGCTCTCGGGGCGTTGGGGCCGAGGCCACGCTCTAGCCTCTCAGGTGCACAGCCATTGGCAGAGGCCATACCCACCCATGGCGCCTGCTCAGGCTGAGTGGCCGGGGGGGGGGGGCCCGTGGGGAAGGACAAGGGCGCCTGAGCTCACGCGCTGATGCCCCGCCGCATCCCACTGGACCCCAGCGAGCGGCCCTAGCCCGCCCCATAGGCCCCACAGGCTCTGGACTCCATGTGGGCTGAACCACGGACAGCACCCACAGGAGCTCAGGGAGGCCGTCCGGTCCGGTCTGGACCCTGGAAGCAGCATTTCAGCCCGCAGAGGCCACAGCTCGTCCCCTTCCTCCTGGGCACCCTGGCCAACACGTCCCTCCACAGCACACGTGGCGCTTATCTGCTGCATGGTGGCTGCACACTCGAGTGGACAACCACGAGTGTTTCCATAGACCAGCCCTCGGGAGCCTCTTTACCCCCAACACCTGCAGTTTTTTTAAAAGGAGGAAGGTAGAGGCCAGAGCGAATTACTCACGTGCAAGAGTGAGCCCTTTAGAAGCTCAGTGATGGTGGTGGGGGCGGGGGCCACCGTCCACGGTGCTGCTCCTGGGGCCGCAGAGCAAAGGCTGGCTCCGCACATACCCCTACACATCTCTGCACACCCCCGCACAACCCCCACAGTCCCCACACACCCCCGCACAGTCCCCCACACACCCCTGCACAAACCCCTCACAACCCCTGCGCACCCCCACACAGTCCCCACACACCCCCGCACAGTCCCCACACATCCCCACACAACCCCTGCGCACCCCCACACAGTCCCCACACACCCCCGCACAGTCCCCCACACACCCCTGCACAAACCCCTCACAACCCCTGCGCACCCCCACACAGTCCCCACACACCCCCGCACAACCCCTGCACACCCCCGCACAGTCCCCACACACCCCCACACAACCCCCGCGCACCCCCGCACAGCCCCCCACACACCCCTGCACAACCCCCTCACAACCCCTGCGCATCCCCACACAGTCCCCACACACCCCTGCACACCCCCGCACAGTCCCCCCACACCCCTGCACACCCCCGCACACCCCCGCACAGTCCCCCCCACACCCCTGCACAACCCCCTCACAACCCCTGCGCACCCCCACACAGTCCCCACACACCCCCGCACAGTCCCCCACACACCCCTGCACAAACCCCTCACAACCCCTGCGCACCCCCACACAGTCCCCACACACCCCCGCACAACCCCTGCACACCCCCGCACAGTCCCCACACACCCCCACACTGTCCGGCGCCGTCTCGCTCAGCGTCAAGCCCCCGGCCGGCGGGTGAGACAATGAGGAGAGACAGACGCAGACAAATCCGCGCTGGTGAGAAACACAGATCCAAGACACGTAGCAGTTGTAAGCACAGACCTTTACTGGAGTTAAGCTTGCATTCTCTGTTACAGGTTCCGCGCGGGACAAGATGCCCCGCGGGGGAGCAACCTCTATGCGGCCGTCAGGCACGGCTCCCTGTGGGTCGTCTCCGCCCACCCCGTCCGGGTAACCTCTTATATACTGTGCCCAAACCCAATAGGTTAGTGCCACGTATACAGAGGTGATTGGAAGATAGGGTTGGTGGGCGTGTGCGTCATTTGCAAAAGCAGGATGTGAGCGCCATCTTGGCTCACTCGATGGGCGGGGGGAACTCTAGAGCAGGCTGCAGCGTGTCCACTAGGCCAAACCCGGAAAGCGGCTCTCTACATCTCCCCCTTTTTGTTTTTATAAGAGGCATGGTCCGTAGACCGTATTCTTGTACCCAGTGTCTCTATTGATGATGGTGCTCCCGTGAGCTTGATTAGCCCACTACTTGTTTTGGTGCTTTGGGGAGTCTGGACTAGGCTCGCGTCATCACACGACGGAGCCTCTGGCACCGACCAGAATGCTCACCTCATATAGAGACCGGAGAGTCCGTGAACTGGATACCACGTGACTCCTCCCTGCAGTGCTTCGCCTCGCAACTGGGTCAAGCGGGGATTATGAGAGCGACAGCCAGGGCATAGGAAACGCTGCGGAGGCCTCGGTGCAATGGCTAGAGCCAAGCCCAGTCTGGCCAGGACTGCGGCCGCAGCTCCACCGTCGAGGCGGCTAGGCGCGCAAAATTAACAGCCTCTGGTGCCTAGCTAAACACGGGTAGTGGCCAGGGAGCCTGCAACAAACCTTGCTGACAAGAGCTTTGCCCCAGGTGACTCAGACGGGCTATCTATCGAGGAGGGACGCACACCTACATTTGACTGGGAAGACATAGCTAACATGGTAGAAACACGTAGTTGCTGCTGTGTCTGGAACAAGCGTTCTAACAAACATTTAACAGTGACTAAGCCCACTAATAGTCCCACTGCCACGAGAATCCAAGTAGTCAAATTGGGCCAAGAGAACCATGAGGTGACTCGGTTCCACAGACTTTGTACAGTCTCGCCCAGTTTGGAAAGGTCGAAGGCAACGGGGGTTATTAAAACTGGTCCCCCTTCTAAACAATCGAAGGGTGACCGGCGCTTTCGTTGCTATCTCGTCAGTCGCCGCCGTCATCAGCAGAGTTGGAGACCGGATCTGGTGGCTCTGGTTGGAGGCTTATCAATTTTCTGGGCAACAGTTCCTTGGCGTCCTCGGGCGACGTCACGGTTCTCACCAGTCTTTCCGGAACCCACACTGGTTGACGTCCTGGCTCCTGGGGAAAAACACAAACAGAGCCTCTGGCCCAGCTGAGCACTGGGTCAGGGCCTTGCCATTGTCCTGACAGGACATCCTTCCAACGGACTAGACCTCTATGTGGAGGACTCGGAGTGGTGTGCTGTAGGGCAGGTGTCATTCCTTGTGCATTTTCATTTAAAAAATTATATGTAAATAAGGCTACAGACAGTTGAGCCTTCGGGGACAGGCCGTGGCCTATTCCCCCTTTCTGTTTTTTGAGCAAGTCTTTAAGAGACTTGTGTGCTCTTTCAATGATTCCTTGCCCTTGAGGGTTGTAAGGGATACCATGTTTTAATTGCACTTCCATATTTGCACAAAATCTTTGGAAGGCTTTGCTGGTGTAAGCAGGTCCGTTATCTGTTTTTAATATTTTCGGCTTACCCCAAGCTGCCCAAGCGGCAAGGCAGTGTGCAATTACTTGGTGGACTCTTTCTCCTGATTCGGCAGAGGCAAATAAAACTTGAGAACAAGTATCCACTGACACATGCAGGTATTTAACTTTACCATACTCTGAGTGATGGGTGACATCCATTTGCCAAATGTCTCCCGGGATGAGACCTTTAGGGTTAACTCCAACTGAAGGGACTACCCTCTGTTCTGCACAATTATTGCAGGCTCTGACTATATCTCTGGCAGCTGCACGCGGTATGTGAAACTGTCTGACTAAGGTGCTTGCATTGACATGAAATTTAGTATGAAACTCTTGGGCCTGTTGACACGGTGTCAGCGCAGGGAAGATATGTGGTTGTCGAGTGGCCACATCCACTACGTGATTTCCCTGTGCCATGGGGCCTGGCAGGCCTGTGTGCGCTCTAATGTGAGTTATGTAGAAAGGATGTTGTCTGGCACATATTGTCTCTTGAAGTTTGATAAAGAATGGTTTTACTGAGGAGGAATATTTTATAATGCCCACCGTCTCTAAAATATTTACAGAATTTACGACATAAATCGAATCAGATATAATATTTAGGGGATCGGTAATTTCTTTCAGGACTGTAATAATGACCTGTAATTCTACCCATTGAGGTCTCTGTGGTTGGAAGAACACAGTTTTAGGAGAACCTCCTTCTACGCAATATGCTCCTGAACCGGAGCTGGAACCGTCCGTGTACACGGTGAGGGCGTTCACTAGTGGCTTAGATGAAGTTACCTTAGGAAAGATTACTGGGTGACGGGTGACGAATTGTAAGAGGGGATCTTTTGGGTATTGGTTATCAATTTCTCCCGAAAAGGTACATCGGAGGATGGCCCACTGATCTATACATCCAGTAAGTATCTCAAGTTGCTGAGAAGAGTAAGGTACTCTGAGGTACTTAGGCTGTTGGCCAAAATGCTGTATGGCCTTCTTGATGGCCTCCAATGCCAACTCTGCAATTGCTGTAGGAAAATGCTCTAAACTTTTCTTAGGGGAAATTCCAGGGTGGACCCAGAGTAATGGTCCCTGTTGCCATAGCACTGCCGTGGGCTGTAGTTTTGTTGGCAGTAAGCAGGCTTCGAATGGCTTTTGGGGGTCTATTCTTTTTAAAGCAGCACTACTGAGCGCCTGTTCTACCTGACGTAGTGCTTGCCTCGCCTCTGGGGTGAGACACCGGGGCGAGTGTAGGTCTGAATCTCCTTTTAGCAAATCAAACAAAGGTGTTAATTTGGCATTGGTGATCTTTAAGTACGGACGAACCCAATTGATATCTCCCATAAGTTTTTGCAGATCATTAAGGGTATGTATGTCATCTACTCTGAGAGACACTTTTTGGGGGGAAACATGCTGAGGCATGATTTTTGCCCCCAGGAAGGTGGTAATTTCTGTCATCTGGATTTTTTCAGGGGCCACTTCCAGGTTGGCTTCTCTAAGACTAAGGACTAAATGTGATAAAGCTGTTTTAAGAAGATCTGTGTCTTTATGGGCTAAGAGAATGTCATCCATATAATGGATGATTTTCACTTGGGGGAACTGCTGCCGAGTGCTAGCTAGCTTTGTAGCAACATACAGCTGGCACATGGTAGGACTATTAGTCATGCCCTGGGGCAGGACCGTCCACTCGAAGCGTTGACAGGGCTCCTCTTGGTTAAGAGAGGGCACAGTAAAAGCAAATTTTGGAGTATCTTCAGGGTGAAGTGGGATGGAAAAGAAGCAATCCTTAAGATCTAGGATGATAATGGGCCAGTGTTCTGGCAAAGCTGAGAGGAGGGGTAACCCCATTTGAACAGGTCCTAAAGGCTCCATACAGTTATTGATGGTTCTTAAATCATGTAACAATCTCCATCTGCCTGATTTTTTCTTTATGACAAATACGGGTGTGTTCCAAGGCGATGTGGAGGGAATGATATGGCTCTCTTTTAGCTGTATAGACACTAGAGTATGCAATGCTGACAGCTTTTCTTTTGGTAAGGGCCACTGAGGCACCCACACTGGGGTACTGGTCTTCCACTTTAGTTTTATAGGTGTGGGTGGGAGTCTCCCCTCAGTGGCCCCTAGGAAAAACCCAGGCCTAGTCTATTAAAATTGGAAGCAGTCTGTACGGGCATGGTGTGTCCCTGCAATGAGGCTCCTAAGCCTTTGCCAGGGACATATCCCATTCCTTTTAAGAGATGCTTAGAGGCCGGAGAGCAGTTACTGGTCAATGTAACATCCATCTGGGCTAGAATGTCTCTTCCCCATAAGGACACAGGCAAGGGTAGTACATAAGGTTGAAAACTGCCTTGATGTCCTTCTTCATCTGCCCAGTGGAGGGCAGTGGCACTCAGCATGGGTGCTGAGACCTGGCCTATTCCTCTAATGGTGTCCTCCGCCTTGCACGTCGGCCAGGTGGAGGGCCAGTCTTGTTGTCTTATAATTGATCGATCGGCCCCGGTATCTAGCAGGCCCAGGAAGGATCTGCCTTGTACCTTAATAGTCAGCATGGGTCGAGACTCCAGAGACATATGGAGGCCCTCAAAAACTTCTCCAGAAGACCCAAATCCCTTATCTCTTCTCTGTCTGGGTCTACTCGGAAAGAATGTATGTAAGCTGGGTAAGAGCAAGAGCTGTGCCAGCTTATCACCTTTTGCAATGACCAGAGTACCTTGCTGAGATTGTACCATAACTTGGGCGTAACCTGTGAAATCTGAATCTACAACGCCTGGTATGACTGTTAGTCCTTTCAGGGCTGTGGATGCCCTCCCTATTATAAGCCCAACAGTCTTCGTTGGTAAGGGCCCTTTAAAGGAGGTCCCTATCAACTGGACACCCATGGAGGGGGTCAGTACAAGCCTGGAGGTGGCACAGAGGTCCAGTCCTGCTGATCCAGGGGATGCGCGAATTTGGACGGGTGTTGTGTCGCCGGATGGCATGCAGGGGGGTCCACCGAAAGGGTGGACCCCCTCTGCCCGTTTTTTGGGTCCTGTTCAGGACGGCCAGAAAGGTGCACACCCTGCGCATTGAAGGCTGACCTACAGTCTTCTGCGCGATGGGGTCCCTTGTGGCAACGGCCACATAGCCTGGTTGCCGCATATGGTCTACCAAACTGTTGAGTGGCAGGTGGTTGGCCTTTATTGGGACAGTTTCTCTTAATGTGTCCCAACTGGCCACAATGATAACATCCTCTTGGCTTTGTTCCTAGGTCTTTGGATTTCTTTGCAGCTACTTGTAAGGAGCTGGCTAGCATGGCAGCTAGACCTGCATTAGTTAACGGGCTACCAGCATCCCTGCAGAGCCGAACCCATTCTGTCAAGCTTTTCCCTCTGTTTTGTGCTAGGATAACTTTACATTCCTTGTTGCACTGCTCAAATATCATTTGTTTAACTACAGTCTCTGCCACTCCTGGATCTGAGAAAATTCTCTCAGCCGCAGTTTGCATTTTGGCTACAAAATCCACGAAGGGTTCTGTGGGGCCCTGATGTATGTTGCTGAGTGAGGCTTGAGCCTCTCCCTCACCTGTCAGCTTTTTCCAGGCTCCTACGAAACAGCGGAAAATCTGGGCGTAGACTTCTTGAGGGAACCCTGTTTGATTCTGGGAGTGGGCACCTTTCCCCAATAGCATATCTGCATTCCACCCGCCATGTCTCCCCGCTGCGTTTTTTGCGGCTTGTTCCTCAGCTAGCTCCTCAAACCATGCTTTCCAATCTATATACCGGCCCTGTGGTAAACAAGCACGGGCCAGCTGAAAAATATCTGCGGGTGTATGATTCAGGGCGGAGAGGTTTTCAATCATGTTCAGGGTATAAGGGGCATTGGGGCCATACTGATGGACAGCCTGCCTCAATTCCTTTAAAATTTTGTAATCATATGGCTCATACTGGTTATTACCTTGGGGATTGATAATAACCGGGTACATCTCTGAGACTGGTTCTGGCTTAAGCGGCTGGCAACCACCCATCATACCGAAAGGTCTAAAGGCTGAAAAGGGGTTCCATTTCCAGAAATGTCTCCCTCCATCACTTGGTGACGTAAGGTCTCGAGGGCTCGCGTACGCAGGCGGGGGGTACGGCTGTAACTGCCCCTCCCCCGACCAGCCTGTAAGGGGTTCCGGGTCTCGCAAAGGAGGGCCACTGTAATTACCTGATTCGGCCACCAGAGGGAGCCCGTGGTGAGGGTTTTTGGCGAGATCACCAAAACCATTCACCGGAAACTGTTGCATCCCCGGGGGCGCTGGCGGAGCGGAAGGCTGCGTGGGTGAGACAGGGGGCCTCCCCCAATCGATCGGCGGAGGCGCGTCTGCACCCTCGGTCTCATTACTATCTGACTCCGAGTCAGAGTTGTCCGAACTAACGTCTGACTCTGGCGGCTTGCAAGTGGGCGGCTCACTTTCACAGGAGCCGTCCGCTAAAAGGGTCTTTAAGGGAGCTAACAAAGGTGAACTTCCTGACTGCCCCATGCTTGCAGTCGGCACTGTCTTTAATCACTCGGAGAGCTCTTCCGAGTCACTGGGGCTACCTGAACGCCCACAGCCCTTAACTCTCACGTAATAAGAAGCACTCACCTTCTCGCGGTGATCAAACGCGGGAAGTCCGCTGCGAGCTCAGGATGCGCGTCCTCACCAGCTCGGGGAAAGGCAGCAGAAGGGTTCCCCGTACGGGCCACCACTTGTCCGGCGCCGTCTCGCTCAGCGTCAAGCCCCCGGCCGGCGGGTGAGACAATGAGGAGAGACAGAGAGACGCAGACAAATCCGCGCTGGTGAGAAACACAGGTCCAAGACACGTAGCAGTTGTAAGCACAGACCTTTACTGGAGTTAAGCTTGCATTCTCTGTTACAGGTTCCGCGCGGGACAAGATGCCCCGCGGGGGAGCAACCTCTATGCGGCCGTCAGGCACGGCTCCCTGTGGGTCGTCTCCGCCCACCCCGTCCGGGTAACCTCTTATATACTGTGCCCAAACCCAATAGGTTAGTGCCACGTATACAGAGGTGATTGGAAGATAGGGTTGGTGGGCGTGTGCGTCATTTGCGGAAGCAGGATGTGAGCGCCATCTTGGCTCACTCGATGGGCGGGGGGAACTCTAGAGCAGGCTGCAGCGTGTCCACTAGGCCAAACCCGGAAAGCGGCTCTCTACACCACACAACCCCCGCGCACCCCCGCACAGCCCCCCACACACCCCTGCACAACCCCCTCACAATCCCTGCGCATCCCCACACAGTCCCCACACACCCCTGCACACCCCCGCACACCCCCGCACAGTCCCCCCCACACCCCTGCACAACCCCCTCACAACCCCTGCGCACCCGCACACAGTCCCCCACACACCCCTGCACACCCCCGCACAGTCCCCACACACCCCTGCACACCCCCGCACAACCCCTGCACACCCCCACACAACCCCTGTGCACCCCCGCACAGTCCCTGCACACACTCGCACACCTACTGCACACCCCTGCACACCACACACAGTCCCCACATTCCCGCCACACACTTCACCCACTACCTGCACACTTCCCGTGCACCACCTACATGCCCCACACATTTGCCCCACACACCCCTGCACACCCATCACACAGTACCCATACACCTCCCACACAGTCCCCCCACAATCCTTGCACACTCCCCTCACACTCCCTGCATGCCCCCTGCACACCCCTCTGCGTGCCCCTGCACACTACCCACACCCCCCACATATCCCTGCACAGTTCCACGCAATCCCCACACACCCTCACCCACCCCCGCACACTCCCCACACACCTGCACACCCCTTGCACACCCCCACCCAGTTCTGCACAGTCCTCACACAGCCTCACACACTCCCTGCACACTCCCGCACTGTCCCCCCACACACCCCTGCACACCCCCACACCCCCTGCACACCCCTGTGCTGTGGCTTACACGCCCAATCAGCAGCATGACAGTAGTCCCAGAGCTAACTACTTTGAAAAGATACTAAAATTCAAAATATCAACCTTGTTTTGCATGTGCGTGTGTGTCTCTACCTAGGGGTAAGTCCACAGCAGAGGTTCTAAAATACTCTGCTGTCTTCAGGGTTTGTGTAGGCACTGCCATTTGTGTAAAAGAGGAGAAGATGCACACATGCACGCTTGCACACTCCTGTGAACACAAACATCTATGCATATACTTTCATGGTATTTGATGCTCTTTAGTGTTTGAGCCATGTAATGTATTATCTGTCTAACAGTTGAAATGCATGCCTTCTTTGTATTTTTAACAGCCTCTATTTTTTAAAATCTGAAATAAACTAGAACTCTTTCAAAATAATCTAAGAGATCTTTAATCTATCTTAGTCCCAGTGTGGTTGGCAAGTCCTAAAGGAGTTAGAATGAAATGAGGCATTTCCACCATAGATGCGAAAGGACACCATGGGACGTGGAGTTCTGACTGTGCTGCTGAATTTGTTACCGCAAATAAAAGCAGAAAAGATTTATCAACACCAATACTTCGGTTCCTGGTGAACCCATAAAAAACTAAGCTGAATTTTAAGCTCTTATTATTATTATTCAGTTCCATGAGAAATGAACAATGTAAAATTTATCAAGAAAGGATAGAGGCTGAGTTCATATCTCGGTTTAGTGAAGGAAAGGGGGCCAGCCGACAGCACAGAGCACTCGTCTTCTCCAGCTCTTTTCCGGAGGCTGGGGTGGAACTAGCATTGAAGAGGGTCAAAGTAGCGGTAGTAGGCCACAATATCTCAACTGTGGGGTGAAATCCCAAAGCCTGCTCTGTGTCGGCCTCAGACTTGGCATGTCTGAAACCCAGTCACCACTTCCCCGTTGGCCACTGGACGCCAGCTTGTGTGTGTCCGCCACGCCACTGCTGTCCGAGCTCAAGGTCTCCATCTCGCTTTCTTTGCCTTTGTGTCTTCTGGACACGTTCTTTGAAATCTGACTCTGTGCTGTCTCCACACCCTCCCCTCCTCAAAGCTCCTCCTGCATCTCTGCTTTGGGCTGTGTGGTGTGGAGGCTGTGTGCTGTGTGCTGTGCTGTGTGCTGTATGCTGTGCTGTGCTGTGCTGTGTGTTGTGTGCTGTGCTGTGCTCTGTGCTGTGTGTTGTGTGCTGTGTGCTGTGTGCTGTGCTGTGTGTTGTGCTGTGCTGTGTGCTGTGCTGTGTGCTGTGCTGTGTTGTGCTGTGCTGTGTTGTGCTGTGCTGTGTGTTGTGCTGTGCTGTGCTGTGTGCTGTGTTGTGCTGTGCTGTGTGCTGTGTTGTGCTGTGCTGTGTGCTGTGTGCTGTGCTGTGTTGTGTGCTGTGTGTTGTGCTGTGCTGTGTGCTGTGCTGTGTGCTGTGCTGTGCTGTGTGCTGTGCTGTGTTGTGCTGTGCTGTGCTGTGCTGTGCTGTGTGCTGTGTTGTGCTGTGCTGTGTGTTGTGTGCTGTGCTGTGTTGTGCTGTGCTGTGTTGTGCTGTGCTGTGTGTTGTGCTGTGCTGTGCTGTGTGCTGTGTTGTGCTGTGCTGTGTTGTGCTGTGCTGTGTGCTGTGTTGTGTGCTGTGCTGTGTTGTGCTGTGCTGTGTGCTGTGCTGTGCTATGTGCTGTGCTGTGTGCTGTGCTGTGTTGTGCTGTGCTGTGTGCTGTGCTGTGCTGTGTGTTGTGCTGTGCTGTGTGCTGTGTTGTGCTGTGCTGTGTGCTGTGTTGTGCTGTGCTGTGTGTTGTGTGCTGTGCTGTGCTGTGTGCTGTGTTGTGCTGTGCTGTGTGCTGTGTGCTGTGTTGTGCTGTGCTGTGTGTTGTGTGCTGTGCTGTGTGCTGTGCTGTGTTGTGTGCTGTGTGTTGTGCTGTGCTGTGTGCTGTGCTGCGTTGTGTGCTGTGCTGTGTTGTGCTGTGCTGTGTGCTGTGCTGTGTTGTGCTGTGCTGTGTGTTGTGCTGTGCTGTGTGCTGTGCTGTGTGCTGTGTGTTGTGCTGTGTGTTGTGCTGTGCTGTGTGCTGTACTGTGTTGTGTGCTGTGCTGTGTTGTGTGCTGTGTGTTGTGCTGTGCTGTGTGGTGTGCTGTGTTGTGTGCTGTGCTGTGTGCTGTGCTGTGTGCTGTGCTGTGTTGTGTGCTGTGCTGTGTTGTGCTGTGCTGTGTGCTGTGCTGTGTGCTGTGCTGTGTTGTGTGCTGTGTGTTGTGCTGTGCTGTGTGGTGTGCCGTGCTGTGTGCTGTGCTGTGTTGTGTGCCGTGCTGTGTTGTGCTGTGCTGTGTGCTGTGCTGTGTTGTGCTGTGCTGTGTGCTGTGCTGTGTGCTGTGCTGTGTTGTGTGCTGTGCTGTGTTGTGCTGTGCTGTGTGCTGTGCTGTGTGCTGTGCTGTGTTGTGTGCTGTGTGTTGTGCTGTGCTGTGTGGTGTGCTGTGTTGTGTGCTGTGCTGTGTGCTGTGCTGTGTGCTGTGCTGTGTTGTGTGCTGTGCTGTGTGTTGTGCTGTGCTATGTGCTGTGCTGTGTGCTGTGCTGTGTGCTGTGCTGTGTTGTGCTGTGCTGTGTGGTGTGCCGTGCTGTGTGCTGTGCTGTGTTGTGTGCCGTGCTGTGTTGTGCTGTGCTGTGTGCTGTGCTGTGTTGTGCTGTGCTGTGTGTTGTGCTGTGCTGTGTGGTGTGCCGTGCTGTGTGCTGTGCTGTGTTGTGTGCCGTGCTGTGTTGTGTTGTGCTGTGTGCTGTGCTGTGTGCTGTGCTGTGTTGTGCTGTGCTGTGTGGTGTGCCGTGCTGTGTGCTGTGCTGTGTTGTGTTGTGCTGTGTGCTGTGCTGTGTGCTGTGCTGTGTTGTGCTGTGCTGTGTGTTATGCTGTGCTATGTGCTGTGCTGTGTGCTGTGCTGTGGACTGTGTGCTGTGGGGTGTTGTGCTGTGCTGTGTTGTGCTGTGCTGTGTGTTGTGCTGTGCTGTGCTGTGTGCTGTGCTGTGTGCTGTGCTGTGTTGTGCTGTGCTGTGTGGTGTGCTGTGTTGTGTGCTGTGCTGTGTTGTGCTGTGTGCTGTGCTGTGTTGTGTGCTGTGTGTTGTGCTGTGTGCTGTGCTGTGTTGTGTGCTGTGCTGTGCTGTGTTGTGTGCTGTGCTGTGTGCTGTGCTGTGTGCTGTGCTGTGTTGTGTGCTGTGTGTTGTGCTGTGTGCTGTGCTGTGCTGTGTGCTGTGCTGTGTTGTGCTGTGTGCTGTGCTGTGTTGTGTGTTGTGCTGTGCTATGTGCTGTGCTGTGTTGTGCTGTGTGCTGTGCTGTGCTGTGTGCTGTGCTGTGTTGTGCTGTGTGCTGTGCTGTGCTGTGTGCTGTGCTGTGTGTTGTGCTGTGCTGTGTGTTGTGCTGTGCTGTGTGCTGTGTTGTGTGCTGTGCTGTGTTGTGCTGTGCTGTGTGCTGTGCTGTGCTGTGTGCTGTGCTGTGTGTTGTGCTGTGCTGTGTGTTGTGCTGTGCTGTGTGGTGTGCTGTGCTGTGCTGTGCTGTGTTGTGTGCTGTGTTGTGCTGTGCTGTGCTGTGCTGTGTGCTGTGCTGTGTTGTGCTGTGTGCTGTGCTGTGTTGTGTGTTGTGCTGTGCTGTGTGTTGTGCTGTGCTGTGTGCTGTGTTGTGTGCTGTGCTGTGTTGTGCTGTGTGCTGTGCTGTGTTGTGTGTTGTGCTGTGCTATGTGCTGTGCTGTGTTGTGCTGTGTGCTGTGCTGTGCTGTGTGCTGTGCTGTGTGTTGTGCTGTGCTGTGTGTTGTGCTGTGTGTTGTGCTGTGCTGTGTGCTGTGTTGTGTGCTGTGCTGTGTTGTGCTGTGCTGTGTGCTGTGCTGTGCTGTGTGCTGTGCTGTGTGTTGTGCTGTGCTGTGTGGTGTGCTGTGCTGTGCTGTGCTGTGTTGTGTGCTGTGCTGTGTTGTGCTGTGCTGTGCTGTGCTGTGGACTGTGTGCTGTGGGGTGTGGGGCGTGGGGCTGGAATCACCCAGGTGGACGTGTCTCGGGCTGAGTCCCCTCCTGTGGGTCTGTGGTGAGGACCCTTCCATGAGACCCCGTCGTGGAGACCCAGCTCGGTCAGGAGCCGTCCTGATCTCATCTCTGGGTCCTTTCTAAGTGGAGTGAAGTTCAGGGGGAAAGAGGGAAAACCTCAGCAGGAAGCAACAATCTAAAGTTCTTCAGATCCTGGAAGGGAACCAGAGCCAGGAGACGCCCCCGGGACCCGGTCTCGCCCCCGGTGAGGGCAGGCTGTGCCCGGGGGCTGTGCCTGTGGGTGCGGCGCTGGTGACCACCTGGGGCTCCTGTGGGTGGACGCTCCACCCCGGTCATTGTCTTTCCAGGTTGGAGGTGGCCTTTGTGACCCTGGCAACCGTAGCATCCATCCCTTTGCCCTTTGTCCTGCTTTATTTTCCTTCAGAGCATTTGTGACCGTGCCTGTTTGAAAGTGTGCTGTGCCCTAGAAAAGCCGTGTGTTCATCCTGGTCCCTGGTCCATCCTGTGGGGCAGCTGTTTCTTTTACTCCCTAGTCAGCACTGTAGGTTGGAAACGTGATGAGGTCCTCTCCACGGAGATGTGACTCACCCATGGGCGTACTGACCTTTGATTAGAGGAAGATGTGACTCCACCCATTCCGGGTGGGTCTTGATTAGTTTACTGGAATCCTTTAAAAGAGAAAGCATTTTAGGAAAAAACATGAGAGCCACAAGAACCACAAGAGCCCACACAGCCAGAGACCTTTGGAGATAAAGAAGGAAAACGCCCCTAGAGGAGATTCATGAAAGAAGCCTGGAGGGAAAGTTAGCAGATGTCACCATGTTCCCCGCGTCCCTTCTCACTTCAGAGAGAGACCCTGAACTGCATCTGGCTTCTTGAACCAAGGTATCTTCCCCTGGATCCCTTAGATTGGACATTTTTATAGCCTTGCTTTAATACGGACATTATCACAGGCTTAGAACTGTAAACTTGCAATTTATTAAATCCCCCTTTTTAAAAGCCCTTCTAGTTCTGGTATATCACATTCCAACACCTTGCGAAGTAGAACAGTGACCAGCGGACATTTTGTCAAGTATCTGTCTGTCTGTGTTCCCCTCTAGAATATGGGTTCCCTGAGGACAGGGCTTTCTCCTGTGCTGTTCGTCACAGTATCCCACATTACGGCAGGGTTCCTGGAGCAGAGTTCACGTTCAGCAGGCATGAGTAGAATGTGCAAACTCATGAAGATGCCGTCTCAGTGGAGATGAAAGGAGACAAGCTCGGACGCGCCTGCCCAGAGGCTCTCAGTCGTCGTCACATCTTCTTCCTCCAGTTGATCCAGCTTCCCTGATTTCATCCTATCAGAAACATCCCACTTAAAGATAATCTCACACTTCCTGCTGCCTTTTCCACATTAGGGGGCATCTCGGCCTGGCACTCAGTGCTCAGCGCCTCAGGGGCCCGGCCAGCCCTGAGCACTCACCTTCTCCTTGGCCAGCGGGTTAGCTGGGACAGGTCCTAGATGCAGGAGTGGACTCGAGTGTCCAGGTCAGAGGCAGAGGGCAGAGGGCTCTGCCATTTACCCACAGCCGGCATTGCCGGCCCCACATGGGCTCCAGATCCCTCCCTCAGGGTCCCAGCATGGGGGTGCCTGCGTGGGGTGCCAGCAGGGGGGTGCCATGGGGGTCCCGAAGGGGTCCCAGCGTGCAATGTCCCAGGTGGATGTGCACGTGGTGGGTTTGTCAAGCTGAGGAACCCCAAGCTCAGAAAACCCTGATCTTGTTTATGGTCTGGCTTCTCCCTCCAGGATCTGGGCTCCTTGAAATCAGACGAACGTCTGCTGTTCTGCTGTGGGCCCCCAGAGCAGTGCCTAGCGGCACTGGGTGCAGAAGCCCTGGCTGGGGCTGTCAGTTACACTTGTGTTTCCCTCATCCCTTAGCTCCTTCCAGGCTGCTGGATGAGGTGGTCTGTCCATCTGCTGCCCACTGTCCTCTGTGATGATCTGCCCTGCCTCGTGGTAGGGATGTGACCCTGTTCAACTGTGCATTGAGGGCACAGCCTGTCTTTGAGCTCCTCTCGACACCCCAGCGTGCATTCAGAGGAGTGGGCGCTGGTCAGCATGTGCAGGCATCTGCATGCCGGTGCTGGTTGGCATGTGCAGGTGTCAGCTTGCAGGTGCAGTCGGCGTGAGCAGGTGTCTGCATGTGTGGGTGCTGGTCAGCGTGTGCAAGTGTCGGCATGAGCAGGTGCTGGTTTGTGTGTGCAGGTGTTGGCATGTGCAGGTGCTGGTTGGCGTGTGCAGGTGTCAGCATGTAGGTGCTGGTCAGTGTGTGCAGATGTTGGTGTGTGCAGGCGCTGGTCGGCGTGTGCAGGTTGGCATGCGGGTACTGGTTGGCATGTGCTGGTGTTGGCGTGCGCGGACGCTGGTCGGCGTGTGCAGGTGTTGACATGTGTGGGTGCTCGTCAGTGTGTGCAGGTGTTGGCATGAGCAGGTGCTGGTCGGTGTGTGCAGGTGTTGGCGTGCAGGTGCTGGTCAGCGTGTGCAGGTGTTGGTCAGCATGTGCAGGTGTTGGTGTGTGGAGGTGTCGGCGTGCGGGTGTTGGTCAGCGTGTGCAGGTGTCAGCATGCAGGTGCTGGTCGGCATGTGCAGGTGTTGGCATGTGTGGGCGCTGGTCAGCGTGTGCAGGTGTCGGCATGCAGGTACTGGTCGGTATGTGCAGGTGTTGGCATGTGTGGGTGCTGGTCAGTGTGTGCAGGTGTCGGCGTGCATGTGCTGGTCGGTGTGTGCAGGTGTTGGGGTGAGCAGGTGCTGGTTGGCGTGTGCAGGTGCTGGTCGGTGTATGCAGGTGTTGGCATGTGCAGGCACTGGTTGGCGTGTGCAGGTGTCGGCGTGTGGGTGCTGGTCGGCGTGTGCAGGTGTTGGCGTGCGGGTGCTGGTTGGTGTGTGCAGGTGTTGGTGTGAGCAGGTGCTGGTTGGCGTGTGCAGGTGTTGGCATGCAGGTGCTGGTCGGCGTGTGCAGGTGTTGGCATGTGCAGGCACTGGTTGGCGTGTGCAGGTGTCAGCGTGCGGGTGCTGGTCGGCGTGTGCAGGCGTTGGCGTGTGCAGGTGTTGGTGTGTGCAGGTGTCGGCGTGTGCAGGTTGGTCAGCATGTGCAGGTGTCGGCGTGCAGGCACTGGTCAGCGTGTGCAGGTGTCAGGGTGTGCACATGTTGGTGTGCAGGTGCATGTTGACGTGTGCAGTTGTTGGCGTGCGTGGGCGCTGGTGGTGCGGGTGCTGGCGGGTGTGTGCTGCATTGCTCACGGTGAGAAGCCCTGGAGCCTGAGGCCGACTCTCCCTTGCACTCTGGGCATGCAATGCACTCTGCAGAATGGAATCTGGGGAAATAGCTCATGCGAATGGGTGGAAGCTAAGGGAGGGTGGATTTCGGCCAACGGGGCGGGGAAGAAATGGGATGTCAGAAACAGTAGCTCCGCCAGGGTGGGGCGCGGCCCCCCGAGCTCAGATGGGACCTAGCAGAAGGCTGGAGCAGTTTCAAGTGCCCAAAGGTGGGGGGGCCCGCCAAGCCTGTGTCCCCCTTCTCCACCCCGACTTCACAGCCGAGAGGAGCCATGTATGCACTTGGGGTGCCTTTCCTTCCTGTCCTTTCAGGTGGGCTCCAGTCCTTTGGCTCACGCAGCGTTGTGAATATGCCTCTTACCCTCTCAGCCTTTACTCCCGTGTTTGTTTTCATGCCTGTCTGTCTAGGCCCAGTTGTGTCTTCCTTCATTTCACGTTCGTCGTGCCTGGCCTGGATTGGAATCACTTGGGGGTAGGCTTTCCCACATTACTGAGGCTCAGAGTTGGGGGGTCCTCTGTCCCCTGGACTTGCTGAGTGACCCAGAAACATTTTGTTTCTTTCCAAAATGCCATCGCCACTCCTTTGCTCCTCCTTAGTGGAATATGCCCCAACACATCGTAGCTTTCCCAGAAGCTCCTGGCCCAGCAGCCTGGCCTTCAACTGCAACCAAGTGAGGCTTGAAGAAAGGCAGGCACGGAGTAGGAGAGGGCCTCCTGCCCGTGTCTCATGCATGCAGTAGGAGTGGGTCTCCTGCCCATGTCTCATGCATGCAGTAGGAGAGGGCCTCCTGCCCGTGTCCCAGGCATGCAGTAGGAGAGGGTCTCCTGCCCATGTCTCATGCATGCAGTAGGAGAGGGACCCCTGCCCGTGTCTCATGCATGCAGTAGGAGAGGGCCCCCTGCCCGTGTCTCATGCATGCAGTAGGAGAGGGCCCCCTGCCCGTGTCCCAGGCATGCAGTAGGAGAGGGCCTCCTGCCCGTGTCTCATGCATGCAGTAGGAGAGGCTCCCCTGCCCGTGTCTCATGCATGCAGTAGGAGAGGGCCCCCTGCCCGTGTCTCATGCATGCAGTAGGAGAGGGCCCCCTGCCCGTGTCCCAGGCATGCAGTAGGAGAGGGCCCCCTGCCCGTGTCTCATGCATGCAGTAGGAGAGGGCCCCCTGCCCGTGTCTCATGCATGCAGTAGGAGAGGGCCTCCTGCCCATGTCTCATGCATGCAGTAGGAAAGGGACCCCTGCCCGTGTCTCATGCATGCTGTAGGAGAGGGCCTCCTGCCCATGTCTCATGCATGCAGTAGGAGAGGGCCTCCTGCCCATGTCTCATGCATGCAGTAGGAGAGGGCCTCCTGCCCGTGTCTCATGCATGCAGTAGGAGAGGGCCTCCTGCCCGTGTCTCATGCATGCAGTATGAGAGGGCCTCCTGCCCGTGTCTCATGCATGCAGTAGGAGAGGGCCCCCTGCCCGTGTCCCAGGCATGCAGTAGGAGAGGGCCTCCTGCCCATGTCTCATGCATGCAGTAGGAGAGGGACCCCTGCCCGTGTCTCATGCATGCAGTAGGAGAGGGACCCCTGCCCGTGTCTCATGCATGCTGTAGGAGAGGGCCTCCTGCCCGTGTCTCATGCATGCAGTAGGAGAGGCCCCCCTGCCCTTGTGCCAGGCATGCAGTAGGAGAGGGCCTCCTGCCCGTGTCTCATGCATGCAGTAGGAGAGGGCCTCCTGCCTGTGTCTCATGCATGCAGTAGGAGAGGGCCTCCTGCCCGTGTCTCATGCATGCAGTAGGAGAGGGCCTCCTGCCCGTGTCTCATGCATGCAGTAGGAGAGGCTCCCCTGCCCGTGTCTCATGCATGCAGTAGGAGAGGGCCCCCTGCCCGTGTCCCAGGCATGCAGTAGGAGAGGGCCTCCTGCCCATGTCTCATGCATGCAGTAGGAGAGGCCCCCCTGCCCTTGTGCCAGGCATGCAGTAGGAGAGGACCCCGTGCCCGTGTCCCTGGCCTCACCTTGTTCTTACCTTACAGGTAAAGATTAAGTCTTTACCTGTACTTCACAAGACCTACCCAAGCAACCCTAACTCCAGCCACTCAAGAAAATCTTTCTGATCACTAGCTAGATACAAACTCAAGAAACGGACATCTCAGGGAATAAATCCCCAAGTTAGCATTTAAAGATATTAAAATGTGCTGTGAGCAACAAAAGCTTATAAGAAAAAAAAAGCAGGAACGGTGCCTGTCCAAGGAAGAAGGTAAAAGCCCAGGAGAAACCAGTGAAGACTGACTCCAGACGCACTAGATAGAGACTTGAAAAGATGATCTTAAAAATGCTCTAAGAAGTGAAGGAAAATACAGAGAAAGAACTAAAGGGTGTTAGGAAAACAATGAATTAACAATATGAGAATCTCAGTTAAGAGATAGAAATTTTAAAAAAGGAATCAAATAAAACTCCTGGAGTTGAAGGCCACAATAACTGAAATGGAAAAATTCCCAGGGGGGTTTCGGTAATCAGTTGGACCTGGCAGAAGAAATAATCAGTGAAATCAAAGACAGAAAGAATCATATGCCTTGATTAAATGAAACTTTTCCAGGGTTGCGAAGGTGGTCCAGCACACAACGATTCGTGCAGCCACCACATTAACAGAATGAGGGAAAAATTGCCTGATTATCTTAACTGATGCAGAAAAGGCATTTGACAAAGTCTGGCACCTTTTTTTCCTTGGTCCCTGCATCTTTAGTTCACAATAATGTGTGTTTTTTTGATGGAATCTCAATGAGATGCACGTACATACCGTATGACCATCCTGAGTGTACGCTCGGTGGCTCACAGTGTCGTCCTACCTCCGTGTGTTCATCACCACAATGAAGTTTTGAACATTTTCATTACTCCAAAAAAGAAAAAAGTAAGAATAAAGTTAAAATGAGAAAGAAAACAGCAAATGAATAGAGGGAGGGAAAGACACAGAACTGGGCGGAAGAATTTCAGGCAGTTATCTGGACTCAGCATCCGAGCACAGCACGGCCTCCAGGGTGGGCTGAGCACTGGACTCGCTTCCAGGAGTGCAGTGTGGTGGGCGCGACAACAGGCCGCCCTGTCGCCTGGGTCTCCCTCCCCAAACTTGTGGCCCCTCTCACACCTGGACATCAGAAAACCCCACGCCAGGGACCGTGCCGGTCCCTCGACACGTGGAGACGCTCAACAAGGAGGCGTGAAAACGGCTGAGCCCAGGAGCCTCAGGAGGTGTCAGGTGCTCCCCAGCCAGCCCCTGGATGAGCCCCTCCCAGAAAGGGTGTTAGGTGGGCACCAGGGGAGTGGGAGATGGGACGACCTCCTTAATGATGATGTTTCAGAGCTGATTGTGATGTGTCCCATGAGAGTGCCAGTGGTGGGCAGGGAAACTCGTGTAAGGTGTGTGGGAACTCACTGCACCAGCTTCACAATTTTTCTGTAAATTGATAAACTGTTCTAAATAATAAAGTTTATTTATTTTAAATAGGAGGCAATTGGATGTTCATAGTGAAAAAATATACTTCAGGTGTGCTGGTAGTTTACACTGAACTTGTTCTCTTAGAAAAAGCTGTTCAGGAATACTGGGGAAATCCCATCTCGAAAACTGTTCTGGAAGATGTCCACCTTTTCTAAGCTACTCCTTACCACAGATGTAGTGATGTAGAGATTGTCGTTTCATCAAACCAAGGAGTGGTGGGAGTATGAATTTTATTACCTTCTGAGCCTGGCTTTAACTGAGATGATAAACTTGAGGAAATTTATTTGCATTGCAAGTGCTGGCACTTGGTCAGCCACCTCAAGTTTAAACTGAGGCCACGTGATGGTGCATTATTACAGACACTGAGCTCTGAGCGCTCGGCTGGTGAACGGTGCGCTGTATGCAGCAGCACACTTATGCCTCGCGGTTGTACCACCAGGGTTATGTGGGAAATTCGGGCCTGTTTTTAAGTGAGTCAAAGATCTATTTTGGCAGATAACTTAGTTTTGGAGGACAATGTGATGCCCCTCTGAGTGTGTGCGTGGACCTGCGTGTGTGTGTGAACCTGTATCGTGTATGGGTGGACCTGAGCATGTGTGTGGACATGTGTGTGTGCATGGACCTGCGTGTGTGCATGGACCTGCATGTGCATGTGGGCCTGTATCGTGTACGTGTGGACCTGAGCGTGCACGTGTACCTGTGCGTGTGCATGGACCTGTGTGTACCTGTGGACCTGTGTGTGTGCATGTGGACCTGCGTGTATGTGTGGACCTGTGCATGTGCGTGGACCTGTGCATGTGCGTGGACCTGTGTGTGCGTGTGAACCTGTATCATGTATGGGTGGACCTGAGCATGTGCGTGGACCTGTGTGTGTGCATGGACCTGCATGTGCATGTGGACCTGTATCGTGTACATGTGGACCTGAGCGTGCACGTGTACCTGTGCGTGTGCATGTGGACCTGTGTGTATGTGTGGACCTGTGCGTGTGCATGTGGACCTGCATGTACGTGTGGACCTGTGCATGTGCGTGGACCTGTGCATGTGCGTGGACCTGTGTGTGTGCATGGACCTGCATGTGCATGTGGACCTGTATCGTGTACGTGTGGACCTGAGCGTGCACGTGTACCTGTGCGTGTGCATGTGGACCTGCGTGTATGTGTGGACCTGTATCGTGTGCATGGACCTATATCTTGTGCGTGGGCCTATGCGTGTGTGTGGACCTGTATTGTGTGATTGGACCTGTGCATGTGTGTGGACCTGAGTGTACACGTGGACCTGTGCGTGTGCATGTGGACCTGCGTGTACGTGTGGACCTGAGCGTGCATGTGGACCTGTATTGTGTGCATGGACCTATATCTTGTGCGTGGGCCTATGCGTGTGTGTGGACCTGTATTGTGTGATTGGACCTGTGCATGTGTGTGGACCTGAGTGTACACGTGGACCTGTGCGTGTGCATGTGGACCTGCGTGTACGTGTGGACCTGAGCGTGCATGTGGACCTGTATTGTGTGCATGGACCTATATCTTGTGCGTGGGCCTATGCGTGTGTGTGGACCTGTATTGTGTGATTGGACCTGTGCATGTGTGTGGACCTGTGCGTGCATGTGGACCTGTGCATGCGTGTGAACCTGTGTGTGTGCATTGGGACCTGTATTGTGCCTTTGGACCTGTGCCTGTGGACCTGTGCGTGTGCGTGTGGACCTGTGCGTGTGCATTGGGACCTGTATTGTGCCTTTGGACCTGTGCCTGTGGACCTGAGCGTGCGTGTGGACCTGAGCGTGCGTGTGGACCTGTGCATGCGTGTGAACCTGTGTGTGTGCATTGGGACCTGTATTGTGCCTTTGGACCTGTACCTGTGGACCTGTGCATGTGGACCTGTGCGTGTGTGTGGACCTTTATCGTGTGTGGACCTTTGCCTGTGCATGGACCTGTGCATGCGTGTGAACCTGTATCATGTGTGTGGACCTGTGCGTGTGCATGTGTACCTGTGCCTGTGCATGGACCTGTATTGTGTGTGTGTGTGCATGTGGACCTGTGTGTGTGTGTGGACCTGTGCGTGCGTGTGAACCTGTGTGTGTGCATTGGGACCTGTGTTGTGCCTTTGGACCTGTGCCTGTGGACCTGAGCGTGCGTGTGGACCTGAGCGTGCATGTGGACCTGTGCGTGTGTGTGGACCTTTATCGTGTGTGGACCTTTGCCTGTGCATGGACCTGTGCATGCGTGTGAACCTGTATCATGTGTGTGGACCTGTGCGTGTGCATGTGCACCTGTGCATGTGCATGGACCTGTGCCTGTGCATGGACCTGTATTGTGTGTGTGTGTGCATGTGGACCTGTGTGTGTGCGTGGACCTGTGCCTGTGGAATTGTGCATATGCATGGACCTGTGCCTGTGCGTGGACCTGTGCGTGTGCTTGGACCTGTATCATGCATGTGGACCTGTGTGCCAACACATACATGCCAGTGGCTGCTCTGTGTAATGCTATAAACAAAACATTTTACCAAGGAAGTGACAGGATTTAAAGTAAAAATTAAATGTTTAAAAGACATTATTAGCTTCCCTGGTTTAGCTTTAGAAGAAAGCAGAGCTGTAAAACTCACCAACGTTCACACATTTTGAATCCTGTGAATTTTATTCACCAGTTTGCTTTTTATACCAGAGGCCAGCTGCTGCCTCTTGGAAGATTGGAACACTGAGCCCAGGATTGTCTGCAGCTCTGCTCGGGTGCAGAAGGTTCTACCAGATATGTCCTTTGATTTTCACAGATTTCTTCAGAGGATCTGGCAGCAGGTTGTGGTTTCACACTTCAGAAATACATGGTAGGCCAGGAGTTATTTCTGGAGTTTTCTTGCATTCCTGAATCAACCCTCAGCCATTTCTTACCTGAAATGAGACACTTGTGTATTTTTAACTAAGCTGCTTTAGAGCTGAAAACTGCATTTTTGAGAATAGTGAAATACCGGAAGCCAGCCTTTGGGCAAGGTTCTTTGTTGATACACTTGACTGATGAATAAATCATACAAAGTACCCGACTTATTCATAGAACACAGGTGGTCCTGCAAACCATCAAGTGTTCGGGTTCCTTTCTAAAGTAGTGTCTGGGGGTTAGAGAACCCTCAGTTCAGGCCTCAGATCTGCCACTTGCCAGCCATGGGAGTCCGCACAAGTTTCCCCACCTCCGTACCTCAGTTTCCTCACCTGTGCAGGGAGAAGAACCGAGCTACCTAGCAGGAACTTGTCTTCAGCTTCAAAACACCTCTGCACTGTAAAGTCCAGGAAATGTCAGCTATTTTCATTATCATAGTCACATTTATGAAAAATATACCAGCACCTGAGTAGTTCCATTGAATGCATTGTTCCTAAAAATCGCTTGTGCATAAATTTCTTAGGAACACATCTTAGGGAAGCCTCCTAGGTTATGCGTTCAACTAAAATAGATAAAGAAAATAAAATAAAGTGTCAAGAAATGCCAGTGCTTCTTTGGATTTGAAATATAAGCTCTGCCCCAGCCTGCAGGTTCCTTTCCTCGCCTCTCCCCCTCGGAATGGGTCTCTGGAGTTCGTGTACGTTCTGGACCCCTTTACCTTGTGTCTCGTTCCCCAGAGCTGTCGTAGCAGAACCCCACCAACCAGTGGCTTAAACGACAGGAATGTGTCCTCGAGTTCTGACAGCCAGAAGTCGGAAGTCTAGGATTGGCAGGTCGTCCCCTCCGACGGCCCTGAGAAGCCTCTGGCGGTCACCTGCCATCCTGGTGTCCTCCATGTGGCGTGGCCCACGCTGGGCTGCTTGTGTCCTCTTCTCTTCCTCCAAGGACACCAGCCGCTGGACTCAGCCCTGACCAGCACGCGCCCATCAGAACCACTGGTAGCCACAAAGACCTTCTTTCCAGGTACGGCCGCGTGGCGTGGTCCAGGGGACGTGGATTTGAGGCACCGTATTCAGCCTCCCACAAGCATTTTGTGACTCAACGTCCCGCAAGCCCGAAACAGGCCTCTGGGTGCAGGGCTTTCCTGGTGGGCAGCAGGGCCTTGCTTCGCCTCGGACGCCCCCGGCCCCTCCACCCCACAGCCACCGCCGGGGCCAGCTGAGCACGCGAGTGACCTCGGCAAGTCCGCTTGCTGTCCTGGAACCTGCCTCCCTATCTGGAAAGTGGGAAAGCTGGAAGAGATTATTCCGATATTCTCTGGCATCTTCGTCATTCCCTCGCATTCAGGAATTTCTTGGATAAATATTCAGTAAAAGCATGTGGCGTGGTTACTGCCTCCACGAGGTTTCCTTTCTCCCCTAAAGCTTCCCTTTTCTGCTATTTCTGTTACACAAATGGTCTTATAGTTCTTGTTTTATTAATTACCTGTGACATAATTCTGTACTTTAATGTGCTTTAAGTCTCTGGTTGTTTCAGGAAGTTGTCATATTTCCTCAGAAACCATGGAAGTTCTTTCAGGGTTGGGTTAGGGTCTTGTATTCTGTCCACCCCCCCCAGGGAGCCTCACCAGAAACGATGTTCAAAATGAACCTAAGATTCATTCAAACTGAAACTCTCCAGAGAACACAGTGTTTTACATATGTGAAGTTTTACAGCTTTTCATGTAAATAAAATATGATTACGCACGTGCATATACACAAACCTTTTTTTTTGGTTCAAAAGCACGTAAAATACAAAGAACCACTGAATAATAGTTGCTAAAATTGGTAGCAGATGTTGCTAGGATGTTGCATGGAAAGCAAGATGTTCTTATATTTGCCACCCGAGAACTCTGAAAGCAAACAACAACGTATGACCCCCATGGAAACTGCGCATGTTTGGATAATAGAAGTCACAGCACGTGGCCAAGAACTGACCTGCAGTCCCACTGGGTCCATAGCTCACATTGCCCAGTGTGATTTCCTGGCTGCACCTGAGCACTGCTTTTTTAGGCCTGCTGCTGAAGGACAGGTAAATCCCCCTCTGTGGGACGTGACCCCCAGGGGTGTGAGTCTCCCTGGCAGCATGGGACAGGACTCCCAGGATGAGCTGGGACCTGGCATCATGGGATTGAGAAAGTTTTCTTGACCAAAAGGGGGAAGAGAGAAACGGGGATTTCATACAGAGTGGAGAGGTTATCCTGGAGGTTATTCTTATGCCTTATATAGATATCCCTTTTTTAGTCTATGACGTATTGGGGGGTGGGGCTGGAGAGAAGTACCTGGAACTGCTGCACTGGGTTCCAGTAGCCCTGATTCTTGAAGACGTTTGTGTAACTACAGAGCTTTAATGGTGTGAGCGTGAGCGTGGGAAAACTTGTGACTGACACTCCTTTTTTCCAGTGTGTGGGCAGCTGAGTGAGAAAATAAGACAAAAAAAATAGATTATGAGGAGGATAAGGGATAAGGGATGTTTCGGGTATTCTTTTTAATTTTTATTTTATTTTTGGAGTGATGAACGTTTCTAAAATTGTGATGAATGCACAACTATAGTGATGCTGTGAGCCACTGATTGTATACTTTGGATGGCTACATGGTATGGGAACATATCTCAGTAAAATTATATACAAATAGGACAGGCGTGCCAGTTTGAAAGTGTTTCATACCCCAGAAAAGTCATGTTTTAGTGCTGATCCAATCTTGTGGGAACAACCATTTCTTTTCATCGTGATTCAGTACTGCACATTGGAAACTTTTGATTAGAACATCTCCACAGAGCTGTGACCTGCCCGATTCTGGGTGTGACCTTTGATTAGATGGAGCTGTGACTCCACCCATTCTGGGTAGGTCTTCATTAGATTATTGGGATCCTTTAAAAAAGGAAACATCTTGGAGAGGTAGAAAGGACAGATGCCTCAGAAGTGAGAGAGCAGATGTAGACGCTTGGATAACAGTTGCTTCAGAGAACAGAGACACGGTTGTCTGGAGATGCTTGGAGCCCAGCAGACATCGCCATGAGATGTTAAGCAAGCCAGAGCCTGGAGAGAGCCAAGGGAAGCCATGAGCTGAAAGTCAGCCCTGGAGAAGCAAAGTGAGGAGCCCCCACAGAAACAGAGGCTAAAAGCAATGGAGCCCAGGAGTAAGGGACCAGCAGATGCAGCCATGTGCCCTCCTAGCTGACAGAGTATTCCTGATCCATCGACCTTCCTTGAGTGAAGGTAACCTCTTGCTGGTGTCTTACTTTGGACAATTTTATAGGCTTAGACTGTAACTTGTAACTTAAATTGCCCTTTTCACAAGCCATTCCAGTTCTGGTTTATCACCATCCAGCATAAGTGGCAACTTGATGTCCTTTTCTGGCAAAGTGACATAAGCAAAGACTGAATCTCAGAAAAACAATTGGATTCAAGCTGTACATTAACACTGCTTAGTAGCAATATCAATGGCAAATGGTGGGGAAGAAAGAACATTACAATTTAAAAAAAACCTAGTTATTAAGGTTCATTTGTGGTGCCAGTGCAGTAATAAGACAGGTTCTAAGTCAAGTTTTCAATCCTGGGGAGCCACAAACACACGCCTCAGAACATGACAGTGAAGACGTTATCAGAAAAACAGATGTTACAGGAAAGCAGGGAGTGGCGGTGGAGAGTGGATGTGTGGGGTGGGTGTGAACAGAAAGAGGGACAGGAGAGGGAGGCAAGGGACAGACCTCACAGGGGAGAGACTCTGAAAGGGGAGGAGAGAGAGCAAAAGAGGCAGGGAAAGGGAGGTGGGGACAAGTGGGAACGAGCTGGTGGGAGTCTCACAGCCCTGCCCACAGCAGGGGGGAGGTGGCTAGCTGTGGGTCCGGAGTGGCAGGAGGGACTGCACCCCTCGGGTGATGTTTACCTGGTGGAAAAGGAGAGGCCCTTCGGTGAAGGATGGGCCTTGGTGCCCAGCTAAAACTGTGCTGCCCGTGCCGTCACACTTGTGTCCGGTGCCTCCCGTGGCTTCCTTCGTGTTTCCTCCCTGGCTCACGCTAAGTGTGCAGAAATCTCGTGGGCTGGTGGCTGAACGGCTGTTGCTGGAAGTGGGCCCTAATGGGAGTCTTTGCACCTTGGAAATTGGCAGATGAAGGCTTGCATTTTCCCTGGGTTTTTCAGCCAGCCCATGAGAGGGGACTTGGCTGGATCCAAGTTGTGAGGGATTCACGTTGTTTCCTGCTCATTGTTATTTGTGACTGTTTTCATGACTTCAGTCCTTTCAGATGCACAGGCTGAGGCTGATTGTTCAGCTGACTGTGCAGTGTAAGATGGTATGTGGTATGCAAGTGCACGGCCCAAATATCTGGTTTTGGTATTTGAAAGTAAAGGCTTCTCCTCGCCTCCAGGAGGGGCCACAGGTGAACTGGATACACTGGGACGAGCTGACTTTTTGTTCAGAAATCTTAAAAAGCTTGGGAAGTGTATATTGTCTAATATTTTTTCAGAGTTAAAGCAGACTCTTAATGCTATTTGTAATAGGCAGTAATTTTACAGTTCTGATTTCATTAGCATTAATTCCTTCCATTGGGGGGAAAATAATGAAGAAATATCTAATATCCTGTTTTGTTTATTTTCTTCCTTACAGTTGCCTTAATGTACATGCTACCTCTTTTTAGACTGGAGTTTAATTGGCTTTGAATTTTCTGTATTCATGACGTCAGTGGACAGATGTGAATCGGCCGCTCGGCCCCCGTGCACGTGCTGGTCCCGGTCCCCCCTCCTGGCTCCCTGCTGTGCCCACCACGTCCCCGAGACCCCCAGGCAGCCAGTGCTGCCCACCTGCTTCATGGCCCTTTGGGGCGATGTGTGCAGCACTTGATGGAGGTTTCCGTCTGTGAGGGGCACTTAGCTGGCTGGGTGCGGCAGCAGTGCCCGGTCTCTGCGAGACCCCCATCCCGTACCGTTTCGCCCACTCAGGAGGGGCGCCTGTGGGGTCTCACCCATAGGAGGTGCGAAGACTTCAATCTGTCTGATTCCAAAGCCTGTTTTCTCTACACTGCGCCACGCAGCCTCCCACATGTCATGATTTCAGCCTTTCTGTGGGCCTGTGTGGAACACAGAGCAGGTGTCAGCCCTGCTTTTCATTCACATTTAGACGTTGGCTTAGAGACCATAAGTGACTTCCAGTCCGAGGGCTGGACGGGGCCTGTGACTTCTTGGCCGGTGTCCCCCGCCCCCCAGCTGGCCAGAATTAAGAGAAGAAACATTAAACGAGGGCATCACATTGCCTGGGTGTGCACTTAGCAGACGTGACTGCACACGCACAAAGCTCCTTCTGAACTGATGACAAACTGCCTATAAATGCCTCAGAGGTTCCCACTTCGAAAGCTGGAAGGTAGCCGGAGAGGAATCATTCCCAGTGGCCGGGAATGGGCCGGGTATGAGCCGGGAATGCGGCTGGCTGCGGTCTGCCTGGCCCAGCCCAGCCTTGGGGGAAGGAGCTTTGTTTCTGCCCGTTGGTCTGCTCTGGTGTCCATCTTGCTGGGACCCTGTCACGCCGTGAGTCCTCGCCCCTCTTCCCTGAGGGAGCACATCTGTCCTACAGTCTGTCCCATTGAGAGCGCAGCACAGTGGCTTCGCCTCACAGGCCCTGCCCCGTCCCTGCAGGCACCACCCCAGACCCGTGGGTTTACTGTGAGGACCCCTGCCAGCCCAGGAGGTGACCGGCTGTCACCCGAGGCACGTCTGTTTGCCCTCACCCATACATCGCATTTGTTCGCAGCAAAAGGAGCAGGGCCGCAGGGCCGAGGCGGGCTGCCGGACACCAGGGCCCCAGTGGACTCAGGAGTGGTGGCCGGGGGGCGTGTGGTGGCCGGGGGGCGTGTGGTGGCCGGGCGCGGGCATGGCCGTGGGGGGCACCACTGGGTACGAAGACCAAGTACCGCGACGGCCAAGGCTGCAGGGGACACTGAGGTCATGCTGGGGGGCCTCCAAGGTCATGCTGGGGGACTCTGAGGTCATGCCGGGAAGGTCTCTGAGGTTGCTCTGGGGGGCCTCCGAGGTCACCTTGGGGGGCGTCCGAGGTCACGCTGGGAGGGCCTCCGAGATTGCGCTGGGGGGCCTCTAAGATCATGCTGGGGGGCCAGCCTTACAACTTACCCCTGAGACCCCTAATTGCCTCCTGAGGAGCTCCCTTACATTACCCAGTTTATTACCAGACAGAAAATCATGAGACTTGCTATATGTACGTGTGCGTGCCTATGTGTAGATGCAGGTGTGTGTATCTGCGTGTGTATGAGTAAGTGTACATGCACATATGACTTAACACATGGTCCTGTATATGTGTGCATATGGGTAAATTATAGCACACACACATAATCTGTGATTCCTGATCCTTCAGCAACCACCACCCCTGCAGAATCCAAGCCTCCTGCAGCCTGTTGTAGAAAAGCAAAGTGATTTTGAAGCTCTCCTCTTGCCACTGGAGCTGCCCAAGAAAAATCACTTTTTTTTTTTTTTTTTTTAGCATAAATGCAATTATTCAGTTTGATCACACACATTGTTTGCTAATTTGATTTTGGCTATTTCCCAAAGTCAAATTCATATGCAAGGATGGTGAGTCACCACGTTAGTTTTTTTGAGTAAATTGGCCCAGCTGCAAAGGACTGAAATGGGGTCTGAGCAATTGTGGTGGCGTGGAGGGACTGCTCTGTGCACATGGCACAGGGCTGCAGGGTCCTGGGTACAGAGGGCACAGCATGCCACGGGCAGGGGCCTTGGGGAACAAGCCCGCCAGCCAGGCATCCAGGCTATGGAGATAGATGGACGGATGGCCAGCCAGCCGGATAGACTGGAGCTGATACACTGGTGGGTGCCCCAGGACCGTGCCTCTGCCAGCAGCAAAAACCTGAGGTGTTCTCTGAGAGCACCTCCAGTGTTGCACGTGTTTTGTATGCCATATGCCAGTAAGCTATTACCTGATGAGAGAGGTAGCTCTGGGTACAGTTACTGGTTTCAGGCAGAGCTTCTCCCTTAACCCTCACCTGACCTATTGCTTCCCCCGCGGCTGAGTCCTGTGAGGGGCAGGTGGCCAGAAGGACCTGGAGGAATGGACGCTGTGGAAAGCATCCGGTGGCCACTACTTGGACCTCTGGGCACCACCTCAAAGTGGCAGCAGCTTCAGACGGGAGCTTCTTTTCTCATCTGAATGAGTTGCTAAATAATGAAAACTCTGGTGATTGCTTAACACTGTGTTTCATTTGCTTCATTAAATATTTGCAAAGTTTTGGTTGCAGTCCATCCTTAAGCCTCTGCAGTTGGGGGTGTGGGTAGTGCTTAGCCTCAGGGTACAGCTGGTTATTTAGGGGTGACTTGATCTCTCTGCCCCACATCTGTAAAACTGGGTTATTTGTTTCTGTCCCCGGGTGGTTGTGAGGATTACATGAGAGTCAGTGACGTGCGAAGCACGGGATGCTACTGCCACGAAGTGAGCGTCCAGGCAGCGCCTGATAAAGCACAGAGGGGAACAGTGGTGTTGCAGCCCTGCTGTTTAACTTGGTTTCAGTATTCAGGAGGCAGATAGGATATATTTCCCCCAGTCGAACTGGGCCCCCTGCAGCGCTCCTCCTCCTCACCTGACCTCTCCCAGAGCAGTGGTAGTGGCTCCAGTCTGAGTAAATGGGGTCTGCAGCATCAGGGGCTCCCCCAGGAGAGACTCGCTGCATTTGGTTTTCTTGGCACAGTGGCAGTAGAAGTTTTAAGGCTGTGGCACAAGACCGGCTGCCCATTTGCACAGAGCACATCTTGCCTCCCAAGTCCCTGGATGCTGCAAGGCCCTGGGAACTCCCTGCAGGATGAGGGAGACCCGCCGGTCAGCACCCACGTAGGTGCCTGTGTCCACTGAGCCGCCAGTTTCCACGGGAAGTGTGCAGTGTGCACAACAGGGCAATGGCATGGTGACTCTGGCCAGGCTTGGGAGAGGCCCCTGGGCTGGGCCTGTGGACAGAGCACACCCCGCAGGCTGGGAGGAGAGTCTGTGTCTGGAGGCTGCAGGGCAAGTGCAGGGCCGGAGTACCCGATGAGCAAGGAGGGCCTGGGAAGGTAGGACCTGGTGGCCAGGGAAGAGCAAATGGAAAGGCCGAGCGTGCAAGGTCAGCTGCAGTGTCTGCCGGGCCCTTGGGGAGCCCTCGGGAGCATTGAGCTCTGGCCCCCCAGAACTCCATGCGCAGGTGGGCTCTGGAGACAGCCGACCCAGCCTCGTATGTCCACCCTGGCCTCCTACGGTCCATCCCGGCCTCCTGCGGTCCACTCCGGCCTCCTGCATCCACCCCAGCCTCATTGGTCCACCCCAGTCTATGTGTCCGTCTTCGACAACCAGCCACAGAGCTGCTACCGCTGCAGTTAGTAGCTGAGCTCACAAGAAATGCAAATTAATTTCATAATTTAAGAAAACCTGCAGTCAGGAAAGCAAGTCTTTATAACCAGCAATTTCATTAACTTCAGTTGAATGTGACTTCATCTGTCTCGCCACAGCCAAAGGAGAAGAGCTGATGGCCCGGCCGTGTGCTGGGGAGGGAAGTCCTTTCTCCACGCATAGAGCTGGTGCATGGGAGACCCTCAACTGCAGAGGCTGGGCCTGGGGCCACGGCGCGTGTCAGGAACCAGCAGGCAGGTGTCCCACCTGGCGGTCTAGGCTGGTGGGTTCATTCAGCCACCCGAGCTTGGCAGTATTTCCAAGGTCCTGTCTTGGCGGTACATGCCATGCATTTATCTTCATCGCAGAAATAATGCTGCAGTGAAATGCTCACTGTGTGTAAGTAGTTTGACACCTTAGGTGTAGCCTTATTATTTTTGCTAATATTTGAAAGAACGAAATTGGAAAAACCAGTGAAAGGATTTAAGTACTGGTAATGTTTTTTTAACAAGAAGATTTGTTTATTATTTCCCCAGGATGGGTACCAGCCCACCTTGTTTTGGGTTAACGATGGAAGTCAATGTTTTGCTTCTAACGTTGCTATTAATGTATTAGAACCTAATATATTATTTCTAACCATTAAGTATATTATTCTAATCCATTATAATAATGCCCAAGAAGCTGTTAAGGCTTTTCCTGCTCACGTTGAATTTTAAATGGTTACATTTCCAGGGAAACTGGTTCACTGTCAGCAAAAACTACTCAAAGCAGTGCAAAAATGTTTGCCAAAAATAGTCCAATCTTATCTTAAAATGTGAATTTAAATGTCCCCCAATGCCCTAAGCCAACAATTAAATGAGGTTTTCATTGCTTACAGAATTGACTCCATTTAATGGACTCACCATAAAATATATTTTAAATATTTACATGGTACAAAGCAAATGATTCACCTCAGTGGGATATATGCATAGTTTTGAAATTCATGTCTCAGATGTAATATGGATATACTCATGAAGAATTGACTAAACTTGTGCTTTCCCTACTAATAAATATTCTGTAAATTGTATCTAGTGAAATCTCATTTATTTCAAATTTATGGTAATTGGACAGAGGCTTTATTTTGCATTATCTATGAAGAAAGCCTTTGCTAATGTAAGGCTCTTGACATATTTGAAGACATTTTTGCATGGCCAACATTGAGTATTCACTGCTCTAGGCATATTTTTTTAAAAAAAGAGCTGACAAGTGTTAGGTTATTTCCAACTTGAATAATGGCATCCCAACACATTCTTTTTTCCTGCTCAGATTCATTTCAAAAATCATTGAAGCAAAGCTCTCCAAAAACCTGTTCTCAAGCACAGCCTACTGGGTTTTTATTTTGTTTGGAATGCACGTGTGATCCGGAGACGCGCAAGGGTCACATGATGGATTCCTTGCGATGTTCTTCAATGTGGGTGAATTTCCCGGCCTGGCTCAGCCCCCGCCTGCCAGGTGTGGCCCAGAGGCCGTGTCGGGTGCCAGGACTCCTGGTCCCCGAGCTACACAGAAAAGGCGCCAGCAGTTTGCTCCGAAGCTGCTGAGACCATGGCTCGGACAGTTGCTCGGCTGCCCCGTGGGCCGCGGCGGGACTTGCCACTAAGGGCCAGAGGCCGAGGCACCCCGTCACCTGGTGTGTGTGCGGCTGTGCCGCTGCCATACACCGTAGCCGCCCGGAGGTCCAGGGGCTGCTGTGGCCAGCTCGGACCTGGCAGCTTGGCAGCTCCTGGCCATAGGTCCCGGCCTGTCCCCAGCCTCTGGCACACGGCCAGGCGCCTGGCAGGTGCCCACTATATATTATTTATTGTCCACGTAGACTTACTGGGCTTATGTGAAATATGCTTATTTTCTCTCATTTGCATATGGCCAAAGAGACTTTCCAGCTCATCTGGAACAAGAAACAGCATAGGAAAGGAGAGAGGGAGAGAGCAACGCTCGCGGACCCTTCGATGGACGGATTTCAGAAGGCAGGCTGGCGTCTGAGGGGGATGGTGGGAGACCCCTAAAGAGGTGCTGACCCAGCCCCTTGCCTCTCCCCTGCTCCAGCCTCCACCCACTGTGTTGCTGCCAGAAGGGCCTTTTGGGAACTCAGGCCACCTCCTGCCAGTTTTTCTCTGAAAATGTCTCAATTCAGATTTTCTTCAGAGCACTGTGTAAGATGCTCAGGCCAAAGCATGGAGCTGGCTCCTCCTGGACCCCAGTCCAGGAGCCCTGCTGGGGCGGCCCAGCCACACGCAACCCTTAACGGGATGGCATGTCTAAAAGGCCTCGTGGGGTGCACAGGCCCTTTGCAGGCACAACAGAAGGGGTGCCAGGAGTTAAATACATAAATGCCTGCTTTAGTGCTCTGAAGTGGGTTCAATCCTTTGGATTAAGCTGAGAAATGGGCTGACCTGGTACTTTTGGTAAAGCGCACAGTAGGTCATGAGCTGCTGCCCTGCAGGTGCACTTGGTCAGGCTGCAGTAGGACCTGGTCTGGGATGGAGCGGGGCGGCCGGCAGGCAGGAGAGGCATGCCGCTCACCTCGTGGCCTTGGATCTTGGAATTCAGAGCAGCTTGTTTTTCATCACGGGAGCCATCATTTCAGCTTCCGTAACTACAAGACACAACCTGAGAAGGTTGAGAGCAGCTTAATTAAAATTTTGGAGAAAATCATGGAAAGAAATTAATTCAGAGAGTGTCTTTGACATTAATCATGGAAAAATGCAGTTCATTTTCGAAAAAGATGATGAGAATAAAGTTGCATACCAATTAGGTGAGAAGGCAATGCATGCACCTGAAGATAAATGCTCATACGTTTTGATTCATGTGTTGGTTAACAAAGATGTCTGGTTTTCCAGAATGCTGGATTTCAAACTGAACATGCGAATTGTACTTTATTTAATTCCAAAAGTTGTGACCTTTACCTGCTGCATTCCATTCCATCTTTATCAGCCCAAAATGATACTGTGTTCATGATGATCCTTTCCCCTTGTTGAGCCTTAGGGTTTCATCTTTCGGTTATCAAATATGATTGTTTTGTTCAGAAAGATTGTGGAATTCATCACTCCATGTATAGAACTGCGATTTGCAGACATTTCTATCACAAGTTCCAATTTTAAATTTAAAATGACTGCAGTAATCTCCTTGCCTTTTTATTATTTCTAATTCTTTTATTGCCTCGCTGAGAGAATGCACAACAGCTCTCGTGGGCATCGTGCAGCCGCTTCTCATCTTACACCTTTGCGGGACTCCTGTAGTCTCACCTCGTTGCTGGCGTCTTTCCCTAAAGCAAGTATTGCAGCTTTCTCTCGGCTGGATGTGGCGTTTACAGCTGCCTGGTCACACGTGCCTTTGAACCCTTGAAGAGTGTGTGGTGAGCACATGGAGTCTGGATTGAGACGTGCTCAAGTGTGAGCTTCACGTGTGATTCCAGAGACTTCGTATGAGAACAGGAACATAAAATGCCTCAGTTGTGTACATTGGTTACATGTTAAAATGAGAATGTTTCAGATATATTGGGTCAGATAATATAGTCAAAATGAATTCCACCTGTTTCTTTTTACCCTTTTATGTGGCTACTAGAGAATTTTAAATTTCATACATGTCCTGCAGTATATTTCTACCAGATACCTCTGGTATAGGGGATAAAGAAATGTATTCAGGTTATTGGAAAACCATGATAAAAATGCATGGCTTCTCCACCTTAAGGAGCATTCGAGGAGACAAGTAGGGACGAGGAGGCCCAGGTGAAAGGCAGTGGCCTGTGGTGTGATGGCCACGCTTCCCCCCCGGCCATGGGCCTCTTCAGTCAGTGCGCTGGCCTTGCCTAATTACAGGTTGGGGGGCTGCCAGGTGGGGGAGAGAAGGGGGTGACCCCCCTTTGATGATTACCCGTGGGCGTTGTGATCACTAACAGCTCCTGCGACGCTGTGAAGCATGATGGCCCAGGGGAGTGCAGGAGCCTGGCATGAAATGTGGCTAAGAGACGGAGCTGGAGGCGGCAGCTGAGTGTTGGGGTCTGTGTGTCTGAGCCTCAGATTCCACGTATGGATGAAGTGAGGGTTTGACCAGACCAGTAGTTTCTGCCATTTAAGTGTGAATTTCAGTGCATAATTGATCTGTCTGTGGATATCGGTATCTGGTGGCATCTGAAAGGGGTGATTTGTCCATGCTCTGGCCTTCTGGCTGCTCTGTAGTTACCACCCGAATGAATAGATTTAAGTTTTCAGCATCCTCGCTACCAGGTGATTTGCTGGCTAATGAGCGTTCTGAGATCTGTCCCCTTTGTGCTCAGATTTGCAGAAGCGTAGCAGTTACACGAGTGGCCGTGGGGACAGCCTCCCAGGAGACCACCAGCAGCTGGGGGAGTCCCAACCCGTCCGAACGAGTCGGTGGAGGGGGCGGGCAGTGGGCAGCAAGGGGCTGGGCCAGCATGCTCAGGAAGCGGACTCAGCCAGTGTGACGGGCGGGCCAAGAGGGAGCCTGAAGCCCAGGTGGGCCCCAGGTCCGGTACTGTGGGCGGCTGCTGCCGTCCACCAGGTAGGACCTGCTGGGAGGCCGGGGTTCAGGGCCGGCTCCACGCCGGACATGCCGACATCAGGTCGCAGACGCGCTGAAAGGTCACCTGGGCCAGTAGCTTACGGTCAGTTTGCGCATCTAAAACAATGAATATCAAATGCCTTCTCTTTCCAAAGCTCCGTGCCAGGCACTGGACTTCAACTTTGAAAAAAATTAAAAGTTGGCTAATTTGCAGGTTGCTGCTAGTCAAGTGCTAGTTGCCTGAGGTTTCATTGTAAACCACTTTGGATGATCCGCCTTCCTTCTGCCAGCCTGTGGCACGGCCTGGGGGGGAACTTCAGAAGACACGGCTCAGAGAGCTGCAGCCAGGTGGCCCCTTTCCTGGGAGCTCTGGGTGGCGTTGGCACAATTAATCTTCACCACTGCACCAGGCACCTGCTATATGCCAAGGGCTGGAATGCACCGTGAACGAAGCAGGCAGACACAGCCAAATAAAACAGTTCACATGTGCATGGGCGTGTGTGCGTGGGGGTGTGCACAGGCCCATAGAAAGATGAGTAGAGGGTGTGTGTAGATACGTTGGAGAGATGGATGGCTCGATAGAGATAGGAAGTGGGGAGGTGCCAGAAGGAATAATCGGACCCCACGGCACGGCGGGGAGGCTGCCTCTGAGCCAAGATCTGAAAGCTGAGAAGAGCCACAGGGCCGTGCTGGGACATTTTGCTCAAGATCTCTAGAGAGCCACAAGGTTTCTGGTTGACACGTGAGCTTCAATTACAGAACCGTTACCGTGACTTTATAGTTTAATTTTAAACATCTATTTTCTTTTGAAACTAATTAACTATATTATATTGAACAATTTGATTATTTTTTCTTATTGGAAGACCAATTTTTTACAGAATAGTAAAAAGATTGAGAATTTTGATCACTTTATGTTTGTGTTTTGCTATTTTTTTCCCCGACACCTCCAAGGGATTATAAATGCTTTGATAAAATTTCTTCTACTGATAAATTTTCTGAGAATGTTTCGGATCATGAAGTCACAGACACACTGACACTTCATGTAGGCCAGTAGCTCTCCTATGCAGTAGGTTCCTTAGTCCTTTCCAGACTGTATGCTTACATGCCAAGGCTGCAGGCATTTCATGCGTGATGATGTAGTGAGAACAGCTCATCAGCAGTAACTGGAAACAGCAATGCAGCAAAAAAAAAAAATTGCTGCCTAAAATATACTTCTAAAAAAGAATACAAAAGTTTCATCTGAATTGAGACAAAGCATGTTTCAAATGGTAAAAAATGAACTTGTTCAGTCTCTCAAACACTTATCTTATATGATTGTCAGCTCTCTATAAACTGTTGGAGAGAAGGTTGGTGTTAAAAGTAACATCTGATTAGTGGGTTATTGGACATGAGCAGAATTGCAAGTAGAACTGGAAATATTTTAGTGCATTAAAGAAGCCTAAGCATATATGTGGCTTTTTGTTAAAAATGATTTTATGAGTTATATCTGAGAACTGCCTTGATGGTCTGGATGAGTCAGGGTTTATAGATGACACCTAATATAATTATTCCTAATTTCTTGGAAGTTACAGATGAACAAAGATACACTGCATATGACAGGTTAAGAATTTCCTATGCCGTGACTGGATGTGCGTGCTATTTGTAACAAGTCTGTTCCATTAGTTACTTGAAGGTGGTAATTGCTTATGGTTTTATGTTTCAATGTATTTTTCTTTTGCTTTTGCCTCTTCAAGAGTTTCTTTACCCATGAATGGCACAGATTTGAAAGCAGCATAAGGGAAGCCTTATTTTAAGGAGTAGGGTACATCCAGTGCCCTTCCAGTATGGAATGTGCGCTTTCCCCTCGGGCATTTGCTCTTCTCTTAAGACTGCACTCTCCCAGCTTGCATCTAGCCACAGCCCGTGATTTGGCAATTGGCTGGATTTTGCTGGAATCCTGAAGAGTTGGACAAAGGCCCTTCAACCACAAGACCGTGCGATACCCATGAGTTTTGCACACTCAGACTGCAGTCCCCTTGAGTGTCTCACACTCAGACTGCAGTACCCCCTATGTGTTGCACACTGACTACAGTCCCCCATGAGTGTGTCACACACTCCACCTCAGTCCTTTTATGAGAGCATTTTATACACTGAGGCTTCAGTCCCCCATGAGAGTGTGGCACACTCAAGCTGCAGTCACCCTATATATGTGTCACACTCAGGCATAACCCCCCTGTGTGAGTGTTACACACACAGGCTGCTGTCCTCCCATGCAAGCATGTTGTACACTCATGCTGCAGTTCCCCTGTGCAAGCATGTTGTACACTTGGGCTGCAGTCCCCCCATGAGGGTGTCACACCCTCAGGCTGCAGTCTCCACATAAGTGTGTCATATACTCAGGTTGCAGCCCCCTGTGAGAGTGTGTTGCACATTCAGGCTCGGTTCCCTGTGCATGTGTTACACACTCCGGAGCAGCCCCCCTCTGAGAGCATGTCGCACACTCAGGCTGCATTCCCCGCCGCAACCCCTGCTGTATAATGGCGGCACCTCCACTCAGCTTTCAGGGCTCTAGGTGCTCTCGGGGCCTGAGGGTTTGGGGTCCGTGGCTTCGGGGAATTCTGGCTGCTCCCGAGGGTCCAGAGATCTGTGATTTGTCCCCTGGAGGCACATTGGAGTTGGGAGAAGCTGGTCCTGTGCCTGCCGTGTACACAAGCCTCGGGGCACCAGGCCTCACTCCCCTCCGTTGCACACTTACTTTCCTTACATGGTAGAGACGAGATTCTGTGTGACCTTCTCATAATGTGACACGGATCACCATGGAGGTTGGAAGGAATGACGCCATGAGTCCCGGCCTAGGAAACAGCATTCCAGGTGTGTCCACATCTTCGTGTTCACAGCACTGGTGTGGAAAGAGACATGCCCGTTCATCTTCGCACCCTCCCACCCATTCCTCAGCCACGGGTGCCAGCAGGGGTGGCTCCCCCCACCCCAGGAGGGACTTACCCAAGGGTCCACCTGGCGTGCAGTGCCCAGGGGCCGCAAGGTGAGTTCTCACACGGGAAAGCAGGCCAATTCTTTCTCCTCTGAGGGTCCCTCCTGGAGCGGCCGCCCCTCCCCACCCTGCCCCAGGGACCTGCCTGTAGGCGCGGACCGTCCAGCCCTCCCTGTCCCCTCCCCCACCGCCCCCCCAGCTCTGTGGGCCTTTGCAGACCCGCCTGGGGGCGCGGGATCCCTCCTCTGCGCCCAGGCCACGGACCCCAGGCCCCCCACCCTCGCAGCCCCACCTCCGCGCGTCCTGTGTCCTCGTGTCATTATCCCCCTCCACCTTTGAGAAAAAGGTGACAGCAATGCGCGTGGGCCTTTTTGAGGCACACGCCCCCACTGAAATGGGGGGCGCTGCTTTCAGGGTGTCTCTTCTCTCTAGACGCATTTCCTTCAGGAAGGGCAGGTTTGTCAGGATGTCCCACATACTCTTAACAAGCATTTTGAATTATAATCTGTTAAAATCACTAACACCCAAACTTCCTCTTTTATGGTTTATGACACTTAGAATTTATCTTATTTAGGGTATCTAAACTTATGTAGCATTTGAAATTTATATTCTGCTTTTCTGTTGAGAGAATCTATATATGATGGTATTTCACTTAGTTCTGTTGGGTTTACCAGTGTTTTTGTATGAGTTTTTTGTTAGTTCAAAGTATAGTTTGGTATAAATAGAGCTTGAAATAAGGAAACGTGTTCAACACAATTACTTTCCCTTCCCTTAATTATTCTTGGCCCAAGTTCAAATCCACTTTTGTTTGTACCTTTACATTTCCATAATAAACTGTTATTAATTCATATTGTATTTATTTTATACATGATTAACATTTTGCACAATATGATTTTAATTTAAATGTTAGAATGAGCTTGTTTCTAGAAATGAATCTTCAGCAATAACTGAACTGAGGGTTATCCAGGAGGTCATTTAAATGACATGGTTTAAGCTGGTTCCCTGGCATTTGGAAATTGCAAGACAGCATTCTTCTCTTGAATGAATTAAAATTTAAAAATTCATGGTATTAAAATTTGTGTTTTAGAAATTTTACTATTATTAAGTAGAAGTGAGAAATCTAATTGCAAGAAGAACATCTTCTGTCAGGGTGTGTGGTAGTTAGGGTCAGGTGTCAGCTTGGCCAGGTGAAGGCACCTAGTTCAGTGGCTGTGGACATGAGCCAATGGTCCGTGAACCTCATCTGTTGCTGATTACATCTGCAGTCAGCTAGGAGGCGTGCCTGCTGCAATGAATGATGTCTGATTTAATTGGCTGGTGCTTAAATGAGAGACTCAACATAGCATAGCCCAAGCAGCTCAGCATACCTCATATCAGTGCTCGCAGCTCAGCCCAGGCCTTTGGAGATGCAGAAAGGAATCACCCAGGGAAAGTTGCTGGAACCCAGAGGCCTGGAGAGAAGACCAGCAGAGATCGTCCTGTGCCTTCCTACGTAAGAAAGAATCTCAGATGAAAGTTAGCTCCTTTCCTCTGAAGAACTAACAAAATAAATCCCCTTTTATTAAAAGCCAATCCGTCTCTGGTGTGTTGCATTCCGGCAGCTAGCAAACTAGGACAGGGTGAGAGTGCCTTAAAGTGAACCTCACCTTCATTTTCAGAGATGATTTCTGTCCTCCTTGAACCTGCCGGGTGTTTAGAGATCCCCGGGAAGGCAGCGAGCACTGGGGAGAGGCAGCGGGAGGTGGTGGGAGGAGCACACGGTCTTACAGGCGCTGTCAGGTCTCTGCATTTCACTGCGGAAGTTCCCTTCCTCTGAAAATAAAGATGTTAATGCTGCCCAGAGTTGTTGTGAGGATGAAACTGAACAAAACAGCTGGCACATCGATGATGATAAGTGGTCACTGTTATTAGTATTTAAAAGTTAATGAGCAAGCTGTTTCTCTCGGAGTATGTACCCTGTGTTGGGTTTCTTGAAATGTCTTGGTTTTCTTGTAGTGTCTTCTCTTCTATTCGTGTGCATGGTTTTTGTTTTTTTCCTTCCCTGGCCCTTCACCCCTTCGTTTATTCCATAGATATTTATTGAGCCCCTAGAATGTGCCGGCTGTAGGAACTGGGCAGTGAATGGGGCAGAAAGAAAAATGCTGCCTTCCTGGTGCTCGCATTCTCGAGTCAGTCTGTGTAATTTTCTTGACTTTGTGATTTACAAAAATTAATTATAAAATGTGCTCGTAAAAAAAAAGCAATCATTTTGTAACCAACTGTTGAATTATCAGAAACAGTTCAGAAAATAATTTCAATTTCCCAAAAATAAGGAAGCAGTGATTCACTTGCAGCAATCAAGGAAGGAGCATATTAAGGCAAAACACTGAGAAACAGGTCATTCTTTGTCTTTAATTACATGATTTTTCTGAACTTAAACCTTGGCTTTTTTTTTTTTCGCTTTTCAGAGCCACTAGTATCTTTGGGATAATGGGGCAAACAAACACTGTAATAAAATTAAAACAAAAAAGATCTAATAACTCATTTCTCTTTCTTTAAAAGAAAAACTTTGATTTTTAATTATAAAAGCAATATGTGCTCATTATAGAAGAATTAGAAAATTTAAATAATTAAAATTTTTAAAATAACTTCTTACATAAAATTTCTATTACATTCTGCCACATTTTTATGCATCCATTTATTTTCTGTGAAAATGGGAGCATAGAGCTTATATTGTTTTGTAACCTTTTTTACTTATCAATATATATATTTTTCCATGCCAACAATTACTATTCTTTAACATAACTTTTGTATGGACTTAACTTGATGTATTTTGCTAATACCCTATGTTGTCTATTGATTTGCCTTCAGTTTTTTTCATTCTTATGAGCAATTCTTATGGCAAAATTTTGCCATGAATAATAGTCTCATTGCAAATATTTTATATATCCTCGAATATTTCCTTAGGATAAATTATTAGAAGTTAAATTGATAGGCTTTTAAGGCTCTTGATATATATCATCAAATTGCTTTCTGCCAAAATTTAACAGCTTACACTTCTCCAGCTGTGTGTGAGGGTCTTTCTCCACATCCTCAGTGACTTTGGGATGGCAATTGGGAAGGAATGCCCATCTGGAAGCAGAACTGAGGTGCGGCTCTCAGCATCTCCTACCACTCCTGTGATCTCTCCTGAGTGGGGTGAAAGGCTTCTCTCCCTGCCTCCAAAGCTTAGGCCCAGGCATGCTCAGCGTCACCAAAGCCGCATGAGACAGCTGGGATGAGTGCAGCATCAGAAGCTCTTTCAACCGTTTATGCAACTGTTTCCCCAATAGCGGAAAAGATGAGAAAGTTGTTCAGAAGATCTGGGGGTCCGGGCGAGGCCAGAGCACCTGCTGCCTGGCACTCTGGACCCGCTGCGCCTGCTTGGGCAATCGGGTGGGGGCGAGGCCAGGGTGGGGGGCAGGATGGAGCCTGCCCCGGACACACTCTCCCCATAGTGGGGTTGCTCTTTTCTTAGTTGCTTATGAACTGTGGATCTTTAAAAAGTTATAACTCCCCCGGTTCATTCCCCACAGGATTGAAAAGACTAGCTAACGAAATCGCCTCGTTGGCTGTCCCAAGGATGGGGTGGTGGAGAGGGGCAGGGGCCAGGTGACGAGGCGTTTTCTCCAGTTCTTAACCCTTAATAAGGATAACCTGCCCTGGTTACCCCAGTGTAGGCCATATCCTAAGTTTCCTTATTTTATTATTGTTTACAGTGCCTACCGGAAAAACTAATTTTTAATGGAGTTTCAGTCACATAAACCCTGACAAAAATTTGCAATCTCTCTGAAAGAATACGTTGGCAGTTAACTCTGAAGAATAAGTTTAGCTCTCTGTATTGTTTTAGAATGTGTTTCAAACTCCTCTTATTCTCTGGCACTTCTTATCCAAGTGAATATTTGTGGCTGTGTTCTACTAAAGAAATTCTTCAGCTAAAGTTGGATGAAACAATTTAAAAAAATGTTAAGTTAACATGTTTGATCAGTATATTGTCCTTTTGTACTTGTTTTGGAAATAATATCTGCTGCCTTCCTTGCTGAAAAGGAGGAAAGTTGGAAAGCAAAAAGCCTGTGCTCATATTTCTGATTCTTGCCTAAATTAAGCCTTCATATGACCGTTTCCAAGGATACAAATTGGTTATTTCTTATCACATATTCTACTTGGCCTCTGAGTACAGCTGTGGTCTTTAAAGAGATTCTTTCTCCAACTTCATCCTGCTTTTAAAAGGGGAGAAGGTAGCTAATCAAAGCTAAAATGGTTCCCTTGTACAGAAGCAGAGGGGAGAAGTTACCTCGAAGCTTCACTAGCTGATGCTGGAAAGAAAACCGAGGCCGAGCGTGCGAGCCGTGACTTGCTGTGCGCGGCCTGGAGCCTCATCTGCGGGGAAAGACCCTCCTCTGCCCAGGCAGCACCCCAGGGGGCCGCGCCGGCGGGTCCGCAGGGGACCGTGCTCGTGGGTCCGCAGGGGACGAGACGCACACGCCAGGCTGGCATTTGGAGGACGTGACGTTGGAGGTGCCTCCGCCACTGCCCTTGTGGGTGCGCCGTGTGCCCGTCAGTAGAGCCTGCCCGAGAGGTACCTCGTGCACACGGACGTGCTTGGGGTTCTGTGCTCAGGGGGCCCCGGCAATGTTAGGCAGTCAGGGGTGCAGGACGGAGAGGCCGTCTGGCACCCGCCCCTCATTTTCCAGGCTAGGAGGCCCAGGGGAGGGAAATGACCTGCCCACGGTGGTATGGGCCAAGCTGGTCCTGGAGCCTCTCCCTAATTAGTGGCCCGGCCAGGTCCCTTCCACGAACCGAGGCTGCTGTGGTGACGGTGGAAGCGCTGTGTCCGCCGAGCGAGTTCACACCGCCCTTTGTTATAGCCATGTCCCCAAAGCCGCGCTCGCCACTGCAGAGTCTGGCCTCCGCAGAGTCTGGCCTCCGCGGCCGGATGGCCGTCGGTGGGAGTCCCGCTTTCTCGCTGCCACAACAAATGCCATGCAGTGGGTTGGCTTAAATAATGGGAGTTTATTGGCACGTGAGTTTGAGGTGAGGAGAGGTCCAAGACTGAGGTGGGGGTGTGTTCAGGCCGTTTGGTTGTGATGCCCGAATGGCGGCGGCCGGGGGTACCCACACTGGCCGTTCCACATGCTCTGGAGTTGGCGCGGGCACTTTGCTGAAGCATCACCACTGTGCCGCTATCTCACACTCACACAAAATCCCTTAATTCATGCACTGCATTTATAATTGAAAACTATTGGTTTAAAAAAACCCTTAGGAGAGATTTGCTTGTAGAGCAGGCAGTCTTGACAATGAGGCATCATTCGTTCCTTCACTCATTCATTCATGCAACCGATGCTCCTTAGCTGCTGGCCTTCGCCTGGTGCCGGTCGTGGTCTGATGGGGGGCGCGGACTCCTGTCCTTCCCGCGTCCGGCCCTCTCGCCAGCTGACCTGTTCGGGATTGGACAGAAGTCCCGATGCTCCGTGACGTGGAAACACAGCCGTGGCTCCCTGCGGCTCAGCGGCACCCACTGTCTCCCCTGCGGGGAAGCAGTGACAGCTAAAGCATCAGGGCCGGGGGGACCACTGGCTGGCCAGAAAGGCTCAAGAGCGTGGGAGAAGGGGTGGGGGCAGTGGGGTGACTCTCTAGTGACCTCTGCAGTGGCTGGTGTACAGCGTTCTGCAGTTACAACCTGCAAGCTGTGGAGCGGCTGAGGGTGTGGACCGTTTCTGCTGCTGGCCTCTGTGCCTTTCGTGGCTGATCTGTGTCAGCTGCGTGTGGAGCACTGTGGTCTCTGGGCAGTGGATGGAATAGTAATGGCGTCACATGCTGGCTGCTCAGTGGGGCCATTGCCTGCAAATTTAAAGCCCATAATAGCTTCGGGTCAGGTTCAGAAGTTCACGGACGGTGCCAGACGTTTGAAGACTGAATCATAGCCTGAGCTCCCCCAAAATAATGCCCCATTTTTCAAGCTTGGCCTTGGGCAGGAGTGCTGGCAGCCTCCTCTTCCTCTCAGCCAGTCGTTGATAATGGAGCTTCAGGGAACATGCAATATCTTTCCTAAAGGAATAGATTACTTATCCAGTTGGCTGCCTTCTCGTTTTTTATTTTTGATATAACTACCAGGACAAACTGTCTTGCAAATTTGGAGTCTTCTATTTGGAGTTTGTGTCCTTGCTAGCTGATGCCAGTACACTTTGTTAGTTTCAAAATGTGGTGTGAGATCAGTTGGGCGTTGTCCGTTCAGGACTTTCCTTGTGGGTTGTAAAGTGATGAGTGACACTGGTGTGGGACGCTTGCAGAAAGAAAAGCAGCATCAGTGGAGCTACTTTCCTGCTTTCATGCTTGCATTTTATCTAATTCACTCAACTCCTGATGCAAACATCCATCAGTGCATGGATTTCTGCTACACGGAAAGTTCTGGAAGAGTTGGAACACCTCATTCGAGCCTGGAGTTGAGATTGCAAGCGTGGTTGACTGCCCATTCCCATGCCCTCGGCCTGCCCACTGCTGGCTTAGGCATTCCCGTTGGCACGCAAGTGCCCCCTTCTGTCTTCTTATCTGAGACTCGTAGAACTGACTCTGTCCTCCCAAGAGGAGGTTGTGGGAATGAGAGGAAAGGGCTTGGGGGCGTCTGGAGTGCCTGAAGAGGTAGACGTGCTGCTGGCCCCTTTCCCTTCTCCACACCCCATAGTCGGCCCTCAAAGGATTCAGCGTTGATGGGGGAATTGAGGTAGGAAACCTCAGGGCTGGCTCAGCTGCTAGTCCTTTTCCAGTGGACTCAGAGAAAGCAGTTCAGTTCCTGCCCTGTGTCCCTGCCCAGTGCCCCGACCCGTATTCCTACCTGTTGTCCCTGCCCCATCCCACTGTCCTGTGCCCTGGTCCATGTCCCTGCCCCGTGCCCCTGTCAGGTGTCCCTGGCCCGTATTCCTACCTGGTGTCCCTGCCCCATGCCCTGGTCCGTGTTCCTGCCTGGTGTCCCTGCCCTGTACCCTGGCCTGTGTCTCTGCTTGGTGTTCCTGCTCCGTGTTCCTGCCCAGTGTCCCTGCCTCATGTCCCTGCCCTGTGCTCCTGCCTTATGTCTCTGCCCCATGCCCCTGCCTGGTGTCCCTGCCCCGTGTTCCTGCCCTGTGCTCCTGCCTGGTGTCCCTGCCCCGTGCCCTGGCCCGTGTCCCTACCCCGTGTTCCTGCCCCGTGTTCCTGCCCCGTGTCCCTGCCCCGCAGGCGCCTGGCTCTGGGCACCTCTGCAGCGCCCACTGGGCGCCTCTGACCAGGACCCTCCTCCCAACAATCAGGCGCATTGCTGACTCCGCCCGTGCCCAGGACTCCTGCCCTCCATGTGGTTGTCCCTGACATGCCAATGGCGCAGGATGGTGGCGCCCCTGCCCCCGGGGGCCAGCGTGGACAGGCTGAGCATCCTGCCAGAGCCTTGCGGTTGGTGCGTGCTCGGCTGAGACACGCTGTGCTTTTCCCAACTCACACTGCCTCCCTTGTCCCTGGTGGGCTGCAGTGGCCAGGGTGGGTGGAGGCCAATCCCGGGGCCCTGCCCTGGTGCACCCGCAGTCTTCTGGGGTGGGGACAGCAGGGGCCGCTGAGGGCCGCAAGGGGATGGAGCCCTGAGGTGGGGCTCGGGGGGGAGGGCAGGCAGAGGCGGGTCCCTCAGGCGACCAGGCGGGGACAGCGCAAGGCCGGGATGTGGGAAACCGCGAGCGACTGGTCTGGCGTGTGACCATGAAGGGCAGCGAGATGGGAAGGCCGCGGGAGGCTCCCAGCACGGCGGCGGGTGTCGCTGTGTCGTGGAGCTAGCAAAGCCTCACCCCTTAACCCTCACCCGCGTGGCTGCGCTGCCGCGTCTTCACAAGGTGGTGTCCAGGGAGCTGCATCCCCACCCACTTGACGGGCTGCTCGCTGGAGCCCTCTGAGAGGGAACCATTTTGGGAAAAGCTTCAGAGGCGACAGGGAGAGCCGACACCGACAGAGACTGTTGTGGGTGCAGGAAGAAAACACCCCCGGGGAAGCTGCCTGAGAGGGGACACTGGGACAGGACGCGGGCAGACGTCACCCCTGCCAAGGACTGAGAAACCTGAACATTGTTGGCCCTTTCCTTTTTCTTTTTAAAAATATTTTTACTGTAAGCAACAAACATACCAACATTCTTGACATGGTTACAATCAGTGGCTCACAGTGTCATCACATACTGTGTCTTCATCACCACGATCATATTTTTGAACATTTGCATCTCTCCAGCAAAAGAAAAAAGAACTCATACGTGCCGTACCCCTTTCCCCTCCCTTTCATTGATCACTAGTATTTCAATCTACCCAACTTATTTTAACCTTTGTTCCCCCTATTATTTGTTTATTTCTTATCCATATGTTTTACTCATCTGTCCATACCATAGTTAAAAGGAGCACCAGACACAAGGCTTTCACAATCACACAGTCACATTGCGAAAGCTATATCATTACACAATCATCTTCAAGAAACATGGCTACTGGAACACAGCTCTACAGTTTCAGGCATTTCCCTCTAGCCTCTCTAATACACCTCAAACTAAAAAGGGAATATCTCTATAATGCATAAGAATAACCTCCAGGATAACCTCTCGACTCTGTTTGGAATCTCTCAGCCATTGACACTTTATTTTGTCTCATTTCTCTCTTCCCCTTTCGGTCGAGAAAGTTTTCTCAAGCCTTGATGCTGAGTCCCAGCTCATTCTAGGATTTCTGTCCCACATTGCCAGAGAGGTTTACATCCCTGGGAGTCTTGTCCCACGTAGAGAGGGGGAGGGCAGTGAGTTCATCAGCCATTTCTTGAGTAAAGGTATCTTTCTCTTGTTGCCTTGGTTTGGGCATTTTTAATGGCCTCAGAACTATAAACTTGTGAATTAATAAACTCACTTTATTTAAGCAAACCCATTTCTGGTATATTGCATTCTTGGTAGCATTAACAAACCCAAACAGATTGAAATGAAGATTTGGATGACCAAGTATCATGAAGGAAAAGTCAACAAGGTTTGGGGAGAAGAAATCACTAATAGGGAGAAAGCCTTGTTCATTACCCTGTCGGGGACATTTCCCAGACAAATGCACAGCTGAGCAGGAGGCTGGGGTGACAGGCAGACACCGGACTCTCCCAGGCAGGTTGGGGAGTCTGGGAAGAGTGTGGTGTTGTCACGACAGGAGAACAGCGCCAGGAAACTTAGCTGTGGAGCAGCCCATGATCTGGGAATCTAAGTTTTAAGATGACAATGGTGTCAAGTGTAGATTTCCAGAAGAAAGTTCTAAATGCACAGAGTTGTCTGCATATCATTCCAATTTCATCGTCCTTCTTCTTCTGACCATGAGACTTATAAAAAAGCATTCTCCCTTGAGCAAAGCAAATCAAGGAAATGACGAGTGGTGACATTTTCCTAGTGTTGGGCCACCTTGCACTGCAGTTCCTCGTTCTCGAAATCCAGCCTGGACATCGTGCATCAGGCTTGGCTCAGTAAAGCAAGGCCTTGCATGCCTTCCCGCATCGAGGAGGCTCTGCCGCTGCCCACCTGGGGTCAGCGAGGACTTCGGGCAGAAGACATGTGAGCGGGGAAGGCTCGAGCGCCTGAACCAGGTTCATCTGTGATTTCACTGCAGGTCAGAAAGGATTTGGCCTTTTGTTATCATGGCCTAGGGACTCCTCAGAGAGACAATTAATCCAAGATCTATTCAGGCCACTGCATCATAAAATATAACTTTCATGATCAGAAATATCATTTAGATTTTTATTTGACATTTCAGAAGATTTATGTGACACTTTGTAGGCCTCTGAGAAAGTTTTATCAATGCTGTTTTAAGGACCTGACGGCATTCTTTCCAGGCGGATGAGCAGCTCGTTCCATGACGTCGGAATCATCTTCTGCTCACTTTCTGCTCCTGAGTCAGACCTGGACGTGCCAACGGGAGGTTCTGTCCCCCCCCGGGGGGGTTCACCTCACCTTGGCAACACCGCTCGCCATGGTCAGGTTTTACTCACCAGGCCCCCTTTGTAGACATTATGTCAGAGTAACTCGGTTCACCTCAACAACAAAAAGACAAACAACCCGACTAAAAGTGGGCAAAGCACCTGAACAGGCATCTCTCCAAAGAAGATAGACAGATGGGCAGCAAGCACGTGAAAAGGGCTCAGCATCGTTAGCCATCAGGGAAAGGGAAATCAGAGCCCCCTGCCAGGCCACTTTGCACCCACTAGGATGGCTGTTCTTTAAGAAACAAAACAGGAAATAACAGGAGTTGGTGAGCATGTGGAGAAATAGGAACCCTTGTGCATTACTGCTGGGAATGTAAAAGGAGCAGCCACTGTGGGAAATGGTTTGCTCCTTAGAAAGCTAAGCATGGAATTACGTGACCCAGCAATGCCACACCTTGGAATACACCCAAAGGGTTGAGAACAGGTGTTCAGACACAACCTGCACACAAGTGTTCATGGCAGCATTAATCACAACAGCCAAAAGGTGGAAGCAACCAGGTGTCCTTCAGCAGATCAGTGGGTAAAGAAACTGGTGCACACATGCAATGGAATGTGATGCAGCTGTAAAAAGATGAAGTCCTGATACACACTACAAGGCAGATGACCTTGAAAATACGCTAAGAGAAAGAAGCCAGGTGTGCAACACCCAGAAGAGTCAAAAGCATAGAGACAGAAAGCAGGTTTGTGGTTGCAGGGGTCTGCCTAGAGAGGAGAATGGGAAGCGGACACCTTTCCGTTTAGGGCATGAGAATGTTCTGGAACTAGATATGCTGAAGGTTGCACAACACTGTGAGTGTACTCCACAACTGCATTGTACAGTTTAAAATGGTTAAAATGGTCAATTTTACATGTGTTTTTTTCAATTTAGGGAGGTAGGGTAATAGAGAATTGTTTTGTTTTGTTTTTTTAATTGGTTGAAAGACCTCCTTAGAAAGCTTCCCAGCACTGGGTATCTGTCTAAGAACCTCCCACGAAGGTAGAGCCAGACGGAGGCTTTGGGGTTGGACGTGAACTTAGAAACCGCCCCCAGGCTCGAGGGAGACGTTCTGGGGTGCAGCGGCGGTGCACGTGGGGCAGGGGCCCGCACAGGGGTGGGAGCTGCCTCGGGTGGGCCGCACAGGGGTCGGAGGGCGGCCTCGGGTGGCCTGCACGGGGGTGGGAGCCGGGAGCCCCTGTGTGGAGGGAGGTGCTTAGAGGTCCCGGGCCGCGAGGCTCCGCGCGAGTGCCGAACACTGGTCCGGTCGCTGCCCGCGGGACCTGGAAGCGGTGGGCCCTAGAGGAGGGCTGCGGCCGGGTGGGGCCGGGACGGCCAGGGAGGGGCGGGAGAAAGGCCGCGCACGGAACTCGGTGCGCCGTGTCGGCGGTTGGTGCCAGTGTAGCCTGTGCTCTGCGGTCGAACTGGGTTTCAGTCCTCGGAGATGGTAGCGGAGAGAAAGGGCGCAGCTGCCGGGAACTCCCGCGACCGTCAGGGCAGCCCCGCATCGCCTGTGGTCTTGACCACCGACCGCGGGGACGCTGCGGCTCCGGGTTAAGTCCGGATAAAGAGGGAAGCTTGGCGCAGCGCTCCGGAGCTGTCGCCATGGAAACGGCCAGCATTTCAGAGGCAGTGAGGCGGCCCAGTTCCGGGAACTTCAGGTCATCTGTGGGAAAATAGATTTAAGAAGCACAGATAGAGGCAATGAGCAGAGAGAAAAGGCATCTGCGTGTGGTTGGAAAACTTAGGCCATTCTTCTGGGTCTTAAAAATGAGATCATAAATGGCAAAATGAAACGCCAAGCTGCAAGATAGGGACCTGACATTGAGCTCACACTCCCAAGACTGTGAGTTGACCTCAGGGTGTCCCTCGGAGGTGGTTGCGCAGACATGCCCCAGGGATGTGGGGAGAGGGCTGGAGTTGCGGGAGCCGGGGCTTCGGTGCGCGCACAGGAAGAAAGCGCACCCACCTTCTGCGGTGCGCGGGGGGGCCCCCCTCACCCCCCCGGCCGTGCTCTGCCCGCGGGGCTCCACGGGGCCACCAAGTCCTGGGGCCGCGGTCAGCTGCCGGGGACGCCTGGGACAAGGGTCTCTGCGGTTAGGGGCGAGGGTGTTTGGACTCCACGGCCATCCCAGCCCCGCTCTGGTGCGTTTCCCCTCCTGGCATTTGAGTAACTGTTCCAAAGTATCATCAGGTGGGCAGAACCCTAACCCTCACCCTCACCCTCACCCTCACCCTCACCCTCACCCTCACCCTCACAGGAACCCGAGGCCGGAAGGGCCCTTTAGAAGTAGTCGCTGTGGGCCTTGAGGCAGGGCCACCCTCCCGGGTGCCAGGCCACCTGCATACTGGGGGCGGGGGCTGCCGGCCAGGAGGGGTCACATAGGCTTCTGCGCTGCCCCCTCCCCTCCAGTCACTCAGAGAAGGACAAGAACGAGGAGCCGAGTGTGGAGAGGATGCCTAAGTCGGCGGGGACGCGGGCCTGGGCCAGGGACCATCCAGTCGGCGTCCCCAGTCTGCGCTTTGGTTTTTCTGCGGGATGCGTGGGCCGTGGGGTCTGATAAGAGCGCGTGTCCACGTGGGAGGGGCCGGGCAGTGGAGGCCGCAGCACCGAGCGCGAGACGCTGTATGGGAAAACCACGCGGCGCCCGGGCCGCCTCTAGGGCGCACTTGCTGCCACCCCTGGTGCACCCGCCCGGCGTCCCGGGTCCCCGGCGGAGCGAGGCAGGCGCTGAGCCCTGCAGCTTTCCGCAGCGCCGTGGGGATGGCGTCAGCTCCCCGCTGCGCCCTGAACCGGCGCGGTGGGAAGGGCCAGCATCGTCTTGACGTCAGGAGGAACCATCGCGCATGGCCAGTGGGCGTTACCGCCAGCCTGCACAAGAGGAAGGTTCTGGAAAGGGAAGAGTGAGGCCCGGGGAGGTCGTGGGACGAGGGGAACTGCACCCAGCCTGCACCCCACGTTTGGGGGGCCCCAGAGGTGGAAGTCGTGGCCGAGGACCTGCGTTCCAGCCTGACCGCCGCCCTCGCCACGCGCCTGCCCTGTTCCTGCGTGACAGCTCAGCCTCTCCTCAAGGGTGTTTCCCTCTTCTCGAAAAGGCTCCTCTCCTGCCCTTTGGTATTTAGAGACTCCAGTTTCTCTTGAGGCAGAGGACAGGGACTGGGTCGGATTTTCTGAAGGGGTGCGAGGGCTGGCCCTGCTGTGGCTACTCAGGAGGGGGGCGGCCAGCCTGAGAGGGGGGCCAGAAGGGGCTTTCTCGGCCCACAGGAGCTGCTGGGCTCTCCTGGGCTTGGCTCGCTCTGGCGCCAGGGTTGCAGGGGCTCTGAGTCCACAGTGGTCCCCGTGCTGCTGGACCAGGCCCTGACCTGCTCTCCAGCATGTGTGCACGTCTGTGTGTGTGTGTGTGTGTGTGTGTGTGTGTGCATGTGTGCATGCATGCACATACATGTGCCTGTGTATCTGTGAGCACATGTGTGAGTGCACGTGTCCATGTGGTTGCACGTGTATGTGTGCGTGTTTATGTGTGTGTGTGTGTGTGTGTGTGTGTGATGGGAGCTGTCGAATGGGGGCCACGCGAAGCTGTTACCCACCCTAACTGATGTTCCTCCACATTGCCCAGCCCTCTCTGTGGCATGGGGTAGAAGCCCAGGCGGGGAGTGATTGAAATCCTCAGTGACCCTACTGCAATGCTTTATAACTAGGCTCTTTAAAACCCCTGAATCCCAACCTTGGAGATTCTTAACAATACCTGAAGGGGTTCTCCTTTTGGTCCCCAGTAGATGAGGTTTTGTCAGTTCTCCAGGAGCCCACTGCAGGTCAGGAAGAGCCCGTGTCCTCCAGGTCCAGATGGTCTGAGAGCAGGGGACACCCTCCCCGGCCAGCAGGCGTTCCCCCCTGCAGAGACACATCTTGCCCATCTTCTGCCTAGGGACACATTGCAAACCCTGACTGTTCTCCAGCTAGTAAGACTGACTGCAGGCAAGACCCCGCGTGGCCTTTGCTGCTGGAACAGCTTCCCAGTGAGTCACTGCTGGACAGACCTGCTGCCTCAGCATCTTGTCGGAAGAAAGGGGGAAACAACCCAGCCCAGTCCTTGTGGTCCGTGGGCGTTTGCATGGGGTGGGCGGGCATGAGTGAAGGACTTTAGGGGCTGAAGGCGCTGTAACCCCGGCACAGGGCGTGTAGCCTGCTGTGTCATCTGCACAGCCTGTTGTCTTCCTGGTGGATGCGGCTCTGAACCCTGGAGGGTCCACCTGACACCCCGTCTCCCCTGAAGCCTCAGGTCTTGCGTCCCCTGCCTCGTTTCGCCCCTGGTCCCCCCCAATCGCTGTGTCCCCGCAGCCTGCACTCCCTCGCCCTTGCTTGGCGAGCCCCTGGGAGCTGGCGTGGGGACAGCTGGCAGCTGCTGCACCTGGGGGCTCATGGCTGCCCTCCTTTACCAAAGTGACACTGTTACCCTGCTAACTGGTGCTGTTCTCGTTTTGTAACATTGTTGCAGGAAGTGGTGCATTTAAATAAAAAAGAGGTTCCAATCTGATGTAGTTCTCTGTTTGAGGAAGTTTACTGGGCCAGATCGGGGTGCACCTGGAGCTGCCCGGTGGAGAACCCCGGCATGCCGCCTCCGCCGTCCCTCCCAGTGCGCTAGAATCCCTCTCCGTTATTATATAGTGAATTCTTCCCGGGCACTGCAGCATCTCTGAGTCTTACTCCTGCTTCCTCCCATCCTTACAAACTTGTCTAAAGGAGTGAGGTTAGAGGATGGAAATCCAGCTGTGAAAGGAGTGCCTGCAGATGTCCTGAATAGAGAAAGGCAAGACTGCGTGTGGGCGCAGGAAAGCGAGTCTCGTAGCGGGAGGTGTTTCCTGCAGCCTTTACGTCCTGGCAGTGCACGGAATGCTCTAGAAGCTGCCCACGCCTGGCTCAGAACAAGCCCGAAGGGCTATCCAGACTGCGCTGCTCCAGGTGACCTCCATGTGGCGGGCACATTTGCCTCTCAGACTTGGGCTGGCCGCGTGGGCGCCTGCTGTCCCGCGAGTGTCCAGCCCACTCACCTGGCCACCTCACCAGGGCCACTGTGACCGCCCATGCTCCACGATGACCAGGCAGACCTCTGGGCCCTTTGCAGCCGGCCCCTCCCTGAGCCAGTGTCTCTGGGCATATGTGGGTCTTGGGCCCCTCCTTTCTGCTTCTCTGTGCCTCACCCCACAGACACACAGACATACAGAGACACCCGCTGACACACGGACATACAGAGACACCCACTGACACACAGACATACAGACACAGAGACAGACACACACAGACATACAGGTAGAGACACCCACAGCACACAGACATACAGACAGAGACACCCACAGACACGCAGACATACAGACACAGAGACAGACACACACAGACATACAGGTAGAGACACCCACAGCACACAGACATACAGACGCAGAGACAGATGCACAGGCACACACAGACACACAGTCATACAGACACTCAAAGATACACAGAGGCACAGACATACAGACAAACACAGATGCACAGAGAGAGACGCAGAGACACACAGACACAGGGACACAGATACTGGTACCAGACAAGTGGAGTGCTGTGGTTTGCAAATACCAAATGTGTTGAAATGGCTTTTTAAATGACTACGGGGAAGATTCTGAAAGAGATGTGAGAAGCTTGATAGAGAAGGCCTAGAGTGCTCTGAGGAGCCTTTTGGTAGAAATGTGGACTCCAAAGATGCTTCTGAGAAGGCCTTAGAAATGAGGCATGTGGGCTCTAAGGATGCTTCTGGTAGGTCTTTAGGCAGAAATGATGAACATGTCATTGAAAACTGGAAGGAAGACATTCTTTGGAGATGGAGGCAGAATTTGAGAGTGAGAAACTCAGACATTTAGCCAAAGAAATTTCCAAACTGAATATGGAACGTGCAGCTTATAGTAAAATGCAGCAGGAAAGAGATCAGCTGAGACCTGAACTCTTGGGTACAAAGAAACCAGAAATTGAAGGTCTGGAAAATTATGGGCTTCCAGGAAGGGAGGCCCCATAGAATAGTGCCCCACAGGAGGATTTAACCAAACATGGAAGCAGCCAACCATTACAGAACAGCGAGGATTGGAGATGGAGTTATCCAGGAAGGATTTGTGGAAACTCCTGTTGTCAGATGGGCACGATCCCAGCGTATTACATAGAAAACCAACAAGAGTACTGTGGGATCTGTATAAAGGAGCCACTGCCAGTCTGGACTAAAAGGGACAGAAAAAGCACAAATTGAAGGAAAAATAATTTCAGAGGCAGATCCATGGAAGCTAAGGTCTGAAGCCAAGAAGCTTTGGACCAAGAGAGTGGATCCACCCATGCACTTGGAGAGGGTGAGTTTGCCAAAAGGCAGAGGGTGGGCCTTCCACCTGGGTGTTATGGGAGAGTTGTCCAGGCCTTGGAGAGGGTAGAGCACATTCCGTTGGAACTGGGGGAGCCTGGCTGCCACCCCATTGCCGTGGAGGAATTGTACTGTGTCCTGGAGATGGCAGAGAGCCTGGGTGCGGCCCCAATGCTTGGAGAGGGTAGAGCCAAGAAAAAGGTGGTCTCCCCAGTGTCCCCCAAGGTTGCATCCACCGCAGTGTTTGGAGAGAAGTGGGCTATTGCATAGGCCCTTGGAAAGGGTGGGCCTACTGCTTTCTAAAGCCCTGAGGATAGATGGCTCTCAGACTCTGAAATACAGTGAAGTTTGTCCTGCAGGTTTTTGAAACTGTTTGAGTCCAGTAACCTCTGTGTTCCTTCTATTTCTCTCTATGGAAATGATACCATATGTTCTATGACTGTCCCTCCTTTGTATGTTGGCAGCACATAACTTGTTCTGAGTTTCACAGGTCTAGAACGAGAAGAAAAGTGCTGCCTTAGAATGGGCCATGCCTGTGGCTGACCGATTCAGAAATTTTGTACAGGTTTTAACTTTGTATTGTATTTGTTTTGTTACTGAAATGGTTTAAGGCTTTTGTAATATTGTGATGGAGTGCAAATATTTTGTATGTGGAACGTGTCTTTTGGGGGGTCAAGCAGGTACATTGTGCTGGTTTGAATCTATTATGTACCCCAGAAAAGCCATGTTTCAATCCTGATCTAGTTGTGTGGAAGCAGTCGTTTCTTTTAATCCTTATTCAGTACTGTAGGTTGGAACTTCTGATAGGTTATCTCCACAGAGATATGGCACGCCCACTTGTGGGTATGACTTTTCATTAGATGGAGCTGAAACTCCACTCATCCCAGTTGGGTCCTGAATAGTTTACTGGAGTCTTTAAAAGGGGAAACATTTTGGAGAAACCTCACAAACAACCGAGCCAACAGAAAGTTTACAGCAGAGCTGACACAGATACCACCACTTGGAGAACAGAGACACAAATGTTTGGAGAAGCTTGGAGCCCAGCAGACGTCGCCATGAGATGTTAAGCAAGCCAGAGAGAGCCAAGGGAGACCAAGAGAGGAAAGCCAGCCCCAGAGAAGCAAAGTGAGGAGCCCCCACAGGAACAGAGGCTGAAAGCTCCCCCAGGAGCAAAGGACCAGCAGATGCCTTCCCAGCTGACAGTGTTTTCCTGGCCTATCGGCCTTCCTTGAATTAAGGTGTCTTTTCCTGGATGCCTTAGTTTAGACATCTTTATAGGCTTAGAACTGTAAACTTGTAACTTGTTAAGTTCTCTTTTAAAAAGCTGTTCCAGTTCTGGTGTAGCATATTCCGGCAGCTTACAAACTAATGTGGCACATGCAGGGCCACAGATACACACAGGGACAGACACGCAGGCAGGCTGGGCCCGCCGGGCAGCAGGTGGAGCCATGGCCATGGTCTGAGCTGGGACAGCGCCTGCTGGGGGCGGCCGGGGGCTGGTAGGGGCAGAAAGTGCAGGCAGGGCTGCATGTGCTGGGGGCCCCCTCCCGTGCTTGTCCCCAGGGAAGTCGGTGGGAGGTCTGGGGATCTGGGGCGGGCTGCTCACTGATCCCCCATCCTGTCGCCAGCCCCAGCCTTGGGGCCCTGCGTGGGGTCTGGGCCCTGTGGACACTGCAGCCCACACCATGGGGGCACCCTGCTGAGGACATGCCATGTGGGCTGGGAGCCCACATGCTGTGACAGGTGCAACGCCGAGGGGGTTTAAGCCCTTCTCCCCTGCAACATGCTCTGCCCCTCCTCCTGCCCCCTGCTCGCAGCTCAGCCCCAGCCCCTGTCTGCTGGCATGGGACTTAAGGCCTGACTCTCTTGGGTGGGAGAGGCCCTGTTCCCTGCTGGGTGCTCGGTGGCGCTGCGTCTGCCCCTCCTCCTCCCGAGACCTTCTGGGGAAAAACCAGACCACTTTCAGAAGATTCACATCGAGGGCGGGCCACAGTGGCTCAGCAGGCAGAGTTCTCGCCTGCCGTACCAGAGATCCAGGTTCAATTCCTAGTGCCTGCCCATGCAAAAAAAAAAAAAAAAATCGATTATCTTTCTTTAAAAATTCACTTAGGTATGTAACAACATGGATGGACCTTGAGGACATTATGCTGAGTGAGATTAGCCAGAAACAAAAGGACAAATACTGTGTGGTCTCAATGATATGAACTAACGTTAGTGAATGAACTTGGAGAATTTCAGTTAAGAACAGAGACCATCAAGAGATAGAAATAGGGTAGATATTGGGCAATGGGAGCTGAAGGGATACAGATTGTACAACAGGACTGATTGTAAAAACTCAGAAATGGATAGCACAATACTACCTAACTGTGATACAATAATGTAAGTACACTGAATGAAGCTGGAGGTGAGAATGAGAGAGGGAGGAGGGCTGGGGGCACAAATGAAACCAGAAGGTAAGATAGATAATAAAGACTGAGATGGCATAATCTAGGAATGCCTAGAGTGTACAATGATAGTGACTGGATATGCAAATTTAAAAATGTTTTTGCATGAGGAAGAACAAAGGGATATCAGTATTGCAGGGTGGTAAAAATAGATGGTCATTCATATTTTAAAACTTTAACTTATGTGTGAGACTAAGGCAAACAAAGCTTATTTGGTACAAAATTTATATTTTGACTAGTGCATTTCCTAATATAACTTATGTGGACAGTTTAATTGAACACCATAAGTACATGGAACCTTAAATAGGGCATGAGATTGTGTAAGTTCGTCCAGAGTGATGCCTCAGTAACTCCCAGGGTGATTTGAACAGTGAATAAAAGAGTATTTGTGAAGTCCCCTTGGGGGAATGGTGAGAAAGGGGGGAAATTCAACTTCCCTATTTGGAGAATTCCTGATATTCTCACAAGCAGTGGGGACAACCAAATCAATAGGCCTAGCCCTCAATCTTGGGGGTTGTTCATATGAAACATCCCCACAAAGGATAGGCTAAACCTACTTAAAATTACGCCTAAGAGTCACCCCAGAGAATCTCTTTTGTTGCTCAGATGCAGCCTCTCTCTCAGCCAACACGACAAGCAAACTCACTGCCCTCTCCCTCTCTATGTGGGACCTGACCCAGGGGTGAGGACCTTCCTGGCAACGTGGGACAGAAGTCCTGGAATGAGCTGGGACTCAGCATCGAGGAATTGAGGAAACCTTCTCAACCAAAAGGGGGAAGAGTGAAATGAGACTAAATAAAGTGTCAGTGGCCAAGAGATTCCAAACAGAGTCGAGAGATTATCCTGGAGGTTATTCTTACGCATTAAATAGATATCACCATTTTTGTTATGGTGTAATGGAGAGGCTGGAGGAACTGCCTGAAAATGTAGAGCTGTGTTCCAGTACCCATGTTTCTTGATGATGATTATATAATGAAACAGTTTTCACAATGTGACTGTGTGATTGTGAAAACCTTGTGTCTGATGCTCCTTTTATTTGTGGTATGGACAGATGAGTAACACATATGGATCAAAAATAAACAATAGGGGGAACAAATGTTAAAATAAATTTAGTAGATTGAAATGCTAGTGATCAATGAAAGGGAGTGATAAGGGGTATAGGGAAAAAATAGGGGAAACAAAGGCTAAAATATACTGGGTAGGTGGCAATGCGGTTGGTTGATGAGAGGGAGAGGTAAGGGGTATGGTATGTATGAGTTTTTTTTCTTTTTCTGAATTGATGAAAATGTCCTAAGAAATGATCATGTTGATGAATAAACAGCTATGTGATGATACTGTGAGTTATTGATTATATTCTAAGAGTGGGATGATCATATGGTAAGAATGTTTGTGTTTGTATGTGGTTATGTTTAAAAAAAAATAAAAATAAAAAATTCCCCGACCCACTCTCCCATTCCCGGGGCCAGAGGGTGTCTGGGATGTGAGCCTCCAGCGCAGCCCAGGAGGCACGCGGCCGCGGAGGGGCCCCGGGTGACGGGATGAGCTGCCCCTTTCACGGGGATCCTGATTCCACAGCGTTTTCACCCATTCCATTGCTTTCCTCACTGTGCAGATGTGCCAAGGGGGCCTGCCCGAGTGTATGGCTGTGCTGTGTGCCCCCGGGGCTGCCCATGCATCCCTGACCACTGGGGGCCAGCGCGGCCCGGGCCGCTGTCTGTTTCCATGTGAACTTCGCTCTGTGGGAGTTCTGTGTCCCCAGCCCGCGCCCTCTTCCCTCTCCTGCGTGGCCCTCGTGCCACCTCGATGGACGCTTCTTGGCCTCTCATGTTGGGGCCGAGAGGGCCGGCTCCCTCCCCTTTCCTCGTTGCTCTTACTTCTGAATCTTTGGGTCATTCTCATACTTAGATGGTCCTGAGGAATAACTCCAAGTCCAGGTGAAACGCGGGAAAGACAATCAGAGAAGAAGGGAAGAGGGAAAAGGAAGAGGGGCCAGTGCCTGTGCACACCCCACCCCCCTGGGACTGTGAGCCGGGCTGGGTCCCCAGTGCGTTGCATCTTTCCTGGGAGAAGGACCGAGCCCTGCAGCTGCCAGCTCCTTCTTCCTGGGCTGCTTTCTGAAGAGCTGTCCTGCAGGAGAGGGGATTTCAAGGTTTCGCTGAAAATGTTTTCTGTTTCCAAGCTTTGCGCAGCAACTGGGAAACTGAGATCCCTGCAAAAGTGATCACTTCTCCTGGGGAAGAGCCGCTCACGGCGATGTGACTGCATGTGGCTGATGGAGAGCCCTGCGGCAGAGACGTGGGGCGCCAGGCACGTTTACTTGCTCAGATCCAGGGCGGAAGAATTGGTGGCTTCTTGGCAGGGATCCGCTGGGAACGGGGCGGTCACCATGCACCTAAGCTGGGTCACTTTACTGCCGGACGCGGGGACGGTCCTCTGCCTCTGAGGACAGCTGCAGGCATTTGGCGTCAGAGCCTGCCCACAGGGTCGACACCGTGGTTGATAGAAAAATCTCTTCCAGTGTAGGACGTAGAGGCCCGGTGGCTTCATGTCAAAGCAAGTTGAACTGTGCTGAGGTCAGGGGTGCAAGCATTTTTCTGAAAAGTGTCAGATAACAAATATTTAAGGCTTTGTGAGCCATACTGTTCCATGGCAATGCCTGGGCTGTACCCTTCGGTGTCGGGCAACCTCAGACAGTGCATTGGTGGATGAGCTGTGCTGGTAAACCTTTCCTTATTGACACTGAAATTTGAATTTTTATCTGGTAGAGCACAGCTTCAAAGAATGTTTACTTTTTTGATAAAAAATATTTGGATGCAAGCAATTTAAATAGTCTGCCCTAGCAAGTCATGGACAAAGGCAAGAATTTGTGAGATGAAAATAAATATTTTAGGCCACACGCCTCAGTGGAATTTGGTTAGCAGCACTGAATGTCTTCGCGGAGGCAGAGGTTTAACAGCAAAGCGAGCCTGCAAAAACGAGAGGAAGGCGGAGGTTTTTAAAATCCTGGCACCGTCCTCACAAATCACGCATTCATATAATTTGCATGCTCATTTCCTCTTTGATAAAATGTTTGCTCCTGAAATTATTTCAGGGCTTTCATTTTCAGTGAAAGTTGTTTCATTTTTTTCTATATATAAATTCTCAAAACCTGGCACTTCACTGCATATTCCTTTTTGAATGTCTTCAATTCTGCAATTTCACACACCCACTTATCTTCTAAATTTAATTCTTTTCCAGAAGTCCTGCAAAGAAAAGGAGCAATAATAATTCTTGATTATTCACAATTATCTTCTTAGAAGTGAATGCAAGAGGATTTTATTGCATATTTAAAAGGGTTTTCTTTAATTTCAAATATTGTTTCTCTAAGTTTAGCTGTAGTGATCATTTAACAGGTATTTCCTAGTTCTAGAAGTATTTTGCTAACTCAGAAGAAATAGTTTTCTCCTGGCACTGAACTGGGTGCTGCGGTAACGATGTGGTTGTCTCACAGTCTAGAGAGCTCAGACCTGAAGTTTTAGGTTATCATTAGCTCAATCTGCAGTGACCTTTACCCTCTCGGCGGCAGTCAGTCCCTGACCATTGAGTTTTCACATCCACGATGCTTGGCTAAACAGAGCTACCAGAACAGTCAGTCAAGTCATTTAGTAAATGAGCGAAGTAGCTATTTCAATTGATTTTATTTTCATTGTCCCTGAACGAGCTGCGGAGGCTCCTGGGCATGGCGAGAAAGATGCATTTCGCCTTCGGTGCCTCTGTGTTTGTCCGAGGCTGCTCCTCGTGAGCCGGCGACCACAGGCTCCAGTGGCCTTGCCGCGGCTGCTGGGGACCTGCCCTCGTGCAGAAGAGCCCGAGCTGGGGAGGTGGCTCGGGAGGCTGAGGCCACCGCCGACGCCTGGGCTTGGGCCCTGGCCATCTCCTCCTGGCGTCCTTTCCTGTCCTTGGTGCACTGATCTGCACACGTAAGGTAGAGTGACCGGCTGCTGGTGGACATGGCAGAAAAGATGAAGATGGAAGAGGAGGGGCTTGTTAGATGACTCATGAACTCAGGGCCCTGTGGCTTCAGGGATAAGTGGCATAAAAGCGAAATGAATGAGAACCATGTGTGTTTCAGGCTAGCAAAACGCTTACATTGTTTTAGTAGCATGTCCTGGGCTTGAGCGTTTGTCTCTGAAATTTAAGGTCATGGAGAGTGAAACCTTGAACTGGTAATGCTGCAGACCTCCTGGTTTAAGGAAGAGTATCTGTTACGTTTGAATCTTCCTTGCTGACCTTTGAGTCAAAGTTTTGTTTTGCATTAAATTATTTTTGTTATTCTTTATTTTTGCACTCATAACACAGACATGGCCTTCTCTGAGACGTTACAAAAATAAAATAACTGTTTTGTCCACTGGGCTGTTTCATACAAAGCCATTTCTTGAGCTCAAAAGAAATTGTTAACAATTCATGTGTTGGACACTGAATGGCAGTATAACACTGCAAATAAGGAAAAAGGAAGTGTGCAGCTTGATTTCTTTGGAAATTACATTGTGATGGCTTTGTTTAAGTGCATTTTATTGCCATAGCTGTGCATGTGGAGAGTTGAACCTCACTTTTATCTTCTGAGACCTGAGAGTGGAGTCAGACTTAAAACTTGTAACTAACCAGTTCCACTGAAATTTGTCTAAGTGATGAATGAGGAGAGAACGGCAATTTTGAGATTTACGTTGTGTTCATTTTTTTATGGTTTTAAGGCTTTAAGCGACTGCACGCTGTGGTAGCTCACACTCAGAGCTCTTTTCCTTTCATCTGAAGGAAGCATATCCGTGTGGGCATGTTTCAGGCAATGTTCCTTCATCCCTTCATCGAGTTCTTGAGTGAAAAGGTTGATTTTCCTGGTATGCAAGTAAATATCGTACATTAATACGGTTGCCGCGCTGTTTTCCTAGCAGGTTGAAAAGTGACTGATGTACGGATGGAAAACGAGTATTATTGTCGTGTGCTCTGGTTAGCGTTGACTGCAGCTCTAATGCCTTCCAGTTGTCTTACGTCCGACCGCCGTTAGACTGACCGATTTTCAGTACAGAGCAGATGGGCCAGGCCAGCTGGAGGGTGCTGATGTGTTCTCCTTCCGTCCCGTGGCCTCGGACCCCTGAGGGCCATGGCAGTGTATGTTCAGCAGCGCTGACCTGAGGGTAGCCTCTGCCCGGCAAGGAGCACTGGCTGGGGTCCGAGCCTTCCTCATCAAGGGCGGCAGGCACGTGTCCCCGAGCTCCATCCAGGAAGGTTCTGGAATCTCAGCTAGCCGACCAGGGGCTGCCTTGCAGCTCAGTGTCACTGCCTCCAAAGCTGAGGCTCGTGCAGCTGTGCACAGCCTCTGCAGTGGTGCCTTCCAGTGAGAACTGGGCACAAAAGGGCTTAGCACCGGCCTTCCCGCTGCAGGCCAGCTGGTGATTGTGTGTACACGGACTGGACACTTCTGAGGCCCTCCAGGCTTTCATGCCAGCCACGACGGTGTGACAGACGATGAGGGATGGACTGGGGGACGAGAGTCATGGCAGTGCCCTTCTCATTTGGGGGATCCTGATCAATAAAAATCAGCCCTTAGAAATGATTAGAGGAGGGTTTTGGTTTGTATCACCTCACTTTGATGCCGGGGGCCCCGTCTGTATGCCCAGATGGCCGAATCTCATCTTCTCTTCCTCCACGAGCGCTAACAACACTAAGCATTTTAAGTGGTCCTGTGGTTTACCCCTTTGAGCAGAGCAGATGTGGCCAGTGGAAAACTGCTGCTTCTGGTGGGTTCTTACTTTTTAAGAGGAACCTTTTTCCCTTTTAAGATGAAGCTGGTAGCCTTTGAAACCATGGTTAGCCCAGGAAGCCAGGGGATGGTTCCAGGCAGAGCAGATGGCGTGGAATGCGCTTCTGGTCTCTTTCAGGGAAGTTTAGCTGCGTTTCATCCCCCTGCGCTGGAATTTCCTGTTGTTTGTCCTCTGCATTGTCTGCTTTGCGCCTCTTCTCTGCCAGGAGGGGAGGGATGTAGAAAACAGTCTCTTGGCAAATCCACCCTTTCCCAGACACCAGTCCCAGCATGCACACTCACATACATGCACTCACACTCACATGTGCACTCTCACACACGCATGCATGACGTCACATGCACAATACTCACATGCATACACTCACACAAGCATGGCCACATGCACACGCGCTCACACACACACGCACACACACTCACAGACACGTGACTCACTGTGTTGGTTTTTATGGGCCTTCACTTCCAGAAGCCTGGCCTGTACCCCCTCTTCCTTTGGGATGACGCAAGCTAGAGCTCCCTGGACACTGGTGGCCACCTGGGCCTTGGGTGCTGCCCTGAGCAGGGATTAGCCTGTGTGCCAGAGCCATGGCTGACCGCACAGCGCCACGGGGGCAGCTGCCCGCAGTGGGTTTGGTTTGAATTGCACAATGTTTTACACATCGCATGTATTGGGAGTTTCAAATCCAAGCCTGATGCTACTTCCTTTGAGAAAATCACTGGATCTGCCACACCAGCTGCCTTCTTGCACGACAGCTCCGAGTTCACCCGGGTGCTACGCAGTCCCCGCCGATTTCCCGTCGCCTGCCCGCGTGAATCGCCGACGGTGGCACCATTTGCAGGGTCCGCCCTACGCCTGCCACCTCCCTGCATCTGTCGCCCATCAGGCCGCTGCACCCTGGGGAAAGGGCCAGCAGCCCTGGCATTCGCCCGGGCCTCTGTGCAGATGGAACAGATGTTGAAGAAAGCTTTGATTTGCAAAGAAGAGGATGATGTCAAAGGAGGAGCGTTGGCATCAGGTGCTCTGGTCCCGTATGGTTTTCTTTAAGGCGTTGAGTGAAGCCCGTCTCCAAGTGCCTGTTTCCCGCTGTGACCAGTATCAGCACCGGCATGGCCAAAGGGGCCTTGTGGACTGTGGGGCTCTTCCCCTCGCCAGGGCCGTCGCTCTGTCGTCCTTCTAGCAGCTGCATTCAGCTCTTAGCACAGTGATGCAGAAGCATTACTTTCAAACAACTCCAGAGAATGTTTCACTAACAATTTAAAAGATGACTTGCTCTCAAATATACTTTAAGAAGAATAAATATTTTCCCCTGATACTTTTTGAGCCATGTAAACTTTTCTAGCTGCATTTGAGTTTGGGTGAAAAAGTGTTTTCCTGGGTGTGTGAGGGTGGTTCACTGGTGGAATTCTCGCTTGCCATGGGGGAGACCCAGGTGAGATTCCCAGTCCATGCATGTCCCAAAAAACATACAGACAAGCAAATAATTCAACAAATAGGGCTGCAGTAGCGGGTCACAGCGCCACAAGTCGCTGGACGTGTGCATATTGAATAAGCAGTGACAAAGTTGTAAGAGAGCAGCTCGTTGCTTTAAAGCAAAAGTATTTAACTCCTGTCCCAGCAGAACTACATCTGAGGGTGTCTGTTGTACAGATGGGTCCGTCGGGCTTGGCTCTCAAGGTTGGAGCCTCACGTAACCTCACCTGCCCGGCAGGGCCTTGAGGCCTTGGCTGCCCGGGTGGGGCCCTTCCCCAGGCTCTGAGCCGCGCTCGCCCCATTCGTACCTACTCCAGGCTCACACGCCTTCTGTGGCCGCATCTGGGCGTCTAAGCCATGGCCTCCTAGCACAGAGACATGGCAGCAGAAGTGCACGATGGGGGCGCTTGGATGAGCCATTGTGGAGGTCAGTTCTTTTCAAGGGGCTTTACGCGGATGCTTCCAGATGAAAGTTGTATGGACGGAGGAGTGTTGTGTGAGGGTTTGGGAGTGTGGTAGATTCTTTAAAGGGGGGATGTTAAATTGAACAACAAGTCCTTAAATAAATAACACGTTGCCTGCAGGAGCACTGTGCCTGCTACTGGCCACTCTGGACATGGCGTCTGTTGTCCAGTTTGTTTATCCCTGCCCCCTGGCCCACTTGGCTCCTCTGGACCCTGCCCAGAGCTGTGTGTGTGGCTGTGCCACACCTGTCGCCCCTGGCGTTGCAAATGTAGCGTGAGTGGAAAGCCCTGCGTCACCCCCAAATGCTCAGCAGACAGCTGAGAGTTCCCTCCCAGGGCCACACCCCCTCCCCAGGCCCTTTCCTCATTCTCCTGGGGCTCTGGGCCATGCCCAGTGGCTCACACTCACCACCCCCCCCCCCCCAGCACTGGCACCAGGGCTCTGCAGAAAACAGAACCGACAGGGTGTGTAAATGTACAATGTGTCGGAATCAAGAGACTTCGAATAGGAATTGGCCACCGCTCCTCTGGGGATCGGCGTGTCTGACTTCCATAAGGCAGTTTGTCGGTTGGAAACTCTGCTGAAGGTGAAGTTGAATTCCCCAGGAGAAGCAGATTGGCTGAAGTAGAGGCAGAAATTCTCTCTTAACCTCTGAAATCCTCGGTTCTGGCTATGAGGCCTCCCACTGATTGGATGAGGATACCTCCCCCGCTCCATCGCTGAGGGCAAGCTTCTCTGTTGAATGTAGATGCAATCAGCTGTAGAGGCAATCAGCTGATGTAGATGCAAATCTATCAGTGATATCTAGACTCTCACAGTAACAGTGAGGCCAGTGCTTGACCAACAACCAGAGACCAGCCAAGCTGAAATGTGACACTCACCATCATGGTGGTTTTTTTATTTTTATTTTTAGTTTCCATTATTGTAGTCAACTGTTTCTGCCTAATTAGAAACTGTGTTCATGATCTGCTCCCAGCTTGCATGGCTCTTTTGGGAGAGGCAACAGAAGGTAAGTTTGATTCTTTTTCAAGCCCTGAAAATGATGTGTTGCATCAGCCTGTTTAGATAAGGCGATTCTTCAGCTTGGACTCCTTTAATCCCACCACCCATCTTGAGGCGATCAGCACGGCTGAGCTTCGAGCTCAGATCAGAGGTGCTGTGTGCTCTGGGCAACACTGATGCTGGGACCATTTCCATTTTCCTGGAGTGTGATTTAATTTCTCAGGTGAGATGGTGCAAGCAGAGTCAGCCCCTCTGGAGCTGTGTCGCCCACCGCACAGGTGGTCTCGGGGGAAACGACGCTGGCTGTGGAACTCACATGCTTACTGGGGGCAGAGACCGGGGGCAGGATGGGGCCTGTGTTGCCCTTACCCGATTGTCATCACCTTGTTTCAAGGCAGTCAGGGGTTTGACCTTCTCCTCTTAAGCATTGGCCTGGCCTCCTTGGAGTGACACACCCAGGTGGCACCCCCAGCCACCGGTCCAGCTCCTCCAGGGCTGTCCCCTGCGCTCTCGGGGTGTGCGAGCCCCACTTCACAGATGGGGAAACCAAGGCTGGGAGGCAGTTCACAAGTGGCAGAGCTGAGGCGCCCGGTCAGAATTGGTCACAGAGGGTCACTGTACACGTGGAAGTTTCGAGCGGTGTATATTAGAGCACGTCGCGCCCATAAGAGAATTTCTTTCCTTACATCTTCACTGCATAATTACTGGTGGTTGAATGACATTAGACCCAGAAACCGAGATGCAGGAGAGCGCCTTGTCCAAGGCCCACATCGAGCCAGCGCACCGGAGCGCACTCCCGGCCATCGGGCAGACCCATGCGTGTCCTTGAGGCCATGGGCAGTGCGTAACGACCATCAGAGGCCGGCTCGGATGCAGGCAGTGCAAGGTTTCCCTTTGGGGTTAGGATTTCTTGTGATAACCAGAGCACTAGGCGAGACCTGAAAACTGACTGGCGGAAGGAGACGCAGCATGTGCTGCGGTCGCGGCCTTGTGGCACGCTGCGTCTGTCATGTGTCGTTTCTTCTCCAGTGAGGGACACTGGGCAGAGGACAGTCTTCTCGAAGGAACACAGACCTGTGTCTCCTACAAAACTGGGGTCCTGGCCACCGGGTCCTGGAGGCACGGTGTGGTGCCCGCGGTGTGCCCATCTGCCCCGGGTCGAGGTGGGCAGTGGGCTCGGGCCCGTCCCGCCAGCTACACCAGCACACACCGCGCCCCCACATGACACAAGGGGCGCCTCCACCCACTCGTGCTATTAGAACCCCAGCCCAACTCGGGGGGCATGTGCTCCCCCTCGTCCACACCTGCTGCGAAGAAGCCTGTTGGGCCTACCCTGCTCTGGTGGAATTTAGGGTTGCTGGAGACTGGACCTGCTCTGAGGCTGCTGCCCGGGGCCCTGGACATGGCTGAGTCAGTGGGCACCTGGAGGGTGATGCGAGTGCACGTCTGCATGTGCCCTGCTCTAGCCAGCCCGCTGCATGGTGGTTGAATCTGCAGCAGGGGAGGAGGTGAAGAGAGAACAGATGCACCATCCCAGCCCGGCGCACTGGCTGGTAAATAATAGGTGCTCAATAAATAGTCACTGAACACCGTCAGGGTTCAGAGTAGGAGGAGTCACCTGGGAATAGGATAAAGAAGAAAATGTTCAGTCTTTAATGGAGCCTTGGGCCGCAGGGGCAGAGCAGTGACCTGGTATGGGGAGGGGACGCAAAGGACAAAATGCACGTGCAAAGCCACACAGAGGAGAGAGCCAGCCCTTCATGAAGAAGAACGAGCAAAGCAGATAAGTTGGAATATCTTTCAGGTTGGAGAATAGTCCATCTGTCCACCCATCCATCTGTCCACAAATGCTTGTCCAGCGTCCGGCAGCCTCAGGTGAAAGTGGTACACTCAGGGAGGTGGGTGAAAGCTAGATTTGGGGACGCCTGCAATGCCAGACTCGGGACCGTGACTGTTAACTTAAGGATGGGAAGCCACCAATGGCGGCTGGAGCCCAGGATGGGTTGGCAGGAGCCGGTGGGGTGCGAGGGGCCGCAGCCAAAGGCAGTCTGGGGAGGGGCAGGAGCCGGGCTGTGGCGATACGACAGCACCAGCCCTTCTGGGGGCTGGCGAGGACAGGGGCAAGGCAGGACGCCCAGAGAGGGCCACTGTTCCCGCCAGGCTGCACAGCTCTCTTTTCTCAGGGTGGCTGGGTGTGCCCTTGTGTCTCCCTGAATCTCACCCTGGCACTGATGGGGTTGCATCCAGCCTGATGCTAGGACGCCTCAGTCGTAGCCCCCCTGGGCTGAACCTCTCCGGGAATTTGCAGATGTCGTTAGTTCAGATGAGGACTTGTTGGCGAATAGGATGTGCAAAGGTCCTGCTGAGTGAGGTCCAGCGGCGCCCCTGGGCCTTCCCCCAAGACTGGTGTCCAGCCATGGCGAGGAGACCGGAGAAGACCAGAGGAGCAGCTGCGTGATGGGGCCCAGGGACCTGGGGACAGTGGGGGCCAGCGCGGCCCCTGCATCCTTGAGGTCAGACCTCCTGGCCACCTGGGTTTTGGTGTTGGCTTGTGCAGCCCTGGCGAAATAAGGTCGCTGTTGGCTAAGCAGAGATTTCCTGAAAAAGCAAGAAATTTATTTCTTTTAATCCTTGAATAGGACTTATTTTTAAAACTAGTAACCACACTGAATCTTGAAAATGTCAAATTTATAAAGGATTAACACTGTATAGATATGTAAATCAGATTAAAAATAGGTTAAGCACATGAAGCCATGGTGATGAGAACATGGCTTTACATTTATTTCTCTCTGACATCAGAATTGTACAACAGTGCCCAAGGGAAATTCTCAGAGTGCACTCAAGAGAAAAGGGCTCCACATCTGGTCTTGGCTGTTGATTCACTCTGTTAGTGGACTGAGGTGCAGCACATCTAGAGCCCTAGTGGAGAGTGAGAGCAGGTGTGACAGGCGTGCACAGGTGACCCCAAACCTTCCTATCGTTCCTGGTGCTCCATCCCCCTGGGCCAGAGAATCTTCCCCCAAGATGCAGTTCCACAGTTCGAGTGTGACCACTGGCCTTGCCTGCCCACTCCAGTGGAAGTGTCGGGCGGGAAAGGGCTGGGCGGTGCAGGAGAGGAGAGAAAGCAGCAGGGTTTCTACCAGGTGAGCACATTAATGGATTTCAGTCACGGCCGATGGGAGGTGACCGCACGCTCGGCGCAGACGGCAGGTGACCGTGCACTCGGGAGGTGACCAGCACTCAGGGGAGGTGACCGTGCACTCAGAGGTAACCAGCACTCTCTGCCTGGTCCCGCACAGCCTCTCCCTGCCTCCAGGTGCTGGGTGGTGACCGCTACTTTCCTTTAGCAATCACCACATTTCTTTCATGTTCTCAGAGTACTAGAGGGAGGGACATTGCAAGTTCATTGTGTTTCCTTTCTGGCCTGCTGTAAAAGTGGACCTCAGCTGTCCAAGGTGGAAGCTTGTCTGCTCCGTCATCTCCCTCGGGCATGAGGATGCCCGTGGCTGGCAGCTGCTGACACAGGTCGTAATTTCGACAAGTTAGTTTTCTGCGTAGCATGAAGCATGGACATGTGATGAATGTGGCATTAGAAATCTGATGTTCTAAAATGCAAACCATGGGCCAAGTTGAAGGAAAGGAAAATTTCCTTAGAAAACAATAGTTTTCATCTTCAATAACAATGTCTAGCACAGGGGAGACCCATCCTGAATGTTTAAATGAGTAAATAAATTAGCAAATCAATATTGATCAACTAGAGAGAGGAGGGAGCCTACAAAAGAGGCCATGCGCTCGGCCGGGTGCCCCAGTGTCCTGCCCCGGGGTCCTGTCCTGGCCTGGCACAGCAGCTCCCACGGGGGCTGTGGGGAAGGGATCCAAGTCATGCAGGTTTGGGAAATCCTGGGCGATCAGGTCCCCTCTGTGGGGCTGTGATGTACAGCTGCACGCTAAGGGTTCTGAGAGGTCCTAAAACAGAGCAGACTGTTTACACTGGATTAATTCAGTATTTCCCACATTTATTTGGCCATAGAATCTTTTCTTGCACAAAACCTATGAATACCACTGAACTTTGGGAAGCATACTCTTTGGGGTTATTTGCCAACTTTTCTGGGTTTTGCCTGAGGAAGAGACCACGTGATGCCTGTGTTCCCTGTGCCTGGGCAGGTGGTGAGCGCTCAGCAAAGACGCAGCAGCTCAAGTGGACGAGGCTGGGGGCAGCTGGGAGGCAGCAGGGATGGAGGGACGGGCCATAAAGGTCATGATGATTGGGGTCAGGCTGGAGTGGGATGGGTGGAGGCGTGAGACTGCAAGGGCTGCCCCGATGCCCGCCGCACACCTGGGGTGTGCTGGCACACTGTTGCAGACGCTCGTTTTAAAGCTGTGCCAAGTGGCCATTTGGAAAGACCCTGAGGCCTTAGCATCCTTGCAGTTGGGGACCCTGCAAGCTGGGACCCCAGCCAGCCCCTGTCCGCCTTCCAGACTCGCAGACATGCTGGGAGAGCCACGGAAGGTGGTGGGGAGGGCAGAGCCACAGGTGCCTGCAGGTGCCCGCAGAGGGCTGGGTGCGAGCACGCCGGGAGCTACTGTCTCTGGTCGGCGGGTGTCTGGGGGATTGAAAGTCCACCTCATGGGCCTCCCTGCGCGGCCGCCTTGCTATCACCCGCGGTGCCGGGCACTGACAATGGCTGAAGCGGCGTGGTGCCCGCGGCCTGTGGTCAGCGGGAGTGTGTCTCACACAGAGGCGCGATCAGGCTGTGTGCTGGGTCGCTCGTTTGGCTGCCCTGACTGGAGAACAGCAGTTGGTTCTCTCGGCATCTGCCCTGGGGAGCAAGTTGAAGAAGTATCGGAACTTCCCTTTTGCGTGACACCAAGGAGCTGGGTGCACCGGAGTTTGAAGTTCAGCCTTGCTCGAGCAGGGACGCGCAGTCGCCAGGGTCTCGGTGTCAGCCTCGCTTTTCTTTGTTCTTTCGGCTGCAGGGAGGAGAGGCAGAGCAGACAGGATGTTAATGCTGTGATAGAAATGTTTTTCTTCAGTAGTTGCCCGGAACAGCGGTTTTCAGGTGCACACGATGGCAGCAATTACCGACAGCCGTATGTGTGGCTAGAGCCATGTGCCCACGTCTCCTGCCGTCAGGGCTGCTGCACTCAGCATCACACAGGGCGCTCCATGCGCCGCCTCCACCCTGTCGGGAACTGAGGGCTTCCACCTGGCAGCCTGTTGATACAGCAAGGAGTAAACGTGACAGCTACCAGCTCTGTTTCCTGCCCCGTCTCCCTGCACAGCCGAAACGTAGCATAACTCTTACTAGTAGCAGATGCTGGCAACCCTCCCTGGACGTTTCTTGGGAGAAGGTGCCCTGCTGCTCCCTTAGCCGGGGGGCGGGGAGGGCTTTGTGCAGAGCTCCCCTGGGGCTGCGCGGTTGCGATTGTCATTCGGCTGGCCGCTCGCTGATCGCCCTGCTTTTCTCTTGCAGGTGATGTGCCTTCAGGACTTTTTTGGTGACGATGACATTTTTATTGCATGTGGACCGGAGAAGTTCCGTTATCAGGATGATTTCTTGCTAGATGAAAGCGGTAAGAAAAAAAAGTTCAAAACCAGGGGAACTTTGAGGCAGCTTTCCAAAACGAGCTGTACTGGGCCAAGAAAATGTCAATTCCAAAGTGAAAAAATCAGTTTCAGGTACTCGAGCTGCGTGTCTTTTCCATATCTAGAATTTCTTTGAAATTTTTTATATAGAAAACAGATGAAATGGTCATTGGAAAGCGTACATCATCTGGAAGAGGAAACTTCTAACGGCTAAGATATAACCCCTTAATAGCTAAATTAATGTTTTATAGAAAATAGTGCTGATTTCTACACTTTTAATTATATATATCTTTCTCAAGATTTATTGTTGGGAGATTTATAATCATAAAATTATGGAATGTGTATCGGGCTCAGCCTTGACGTGGCCTCCTTTAGTTCCTAAGTGGCGCTGCCTTTCGCTGCTCTGGAGTCGGTGCCTCGCTGGCGTCTAGAGTGTCCCGAGGAGACCACTGGCCTCCTCTCCGGAAACTGCTATTGAGAGAGGACAGGGCAGAAGGAAGCATCTTGGGGGACAAATAGGAAAGGCAGTGACTGAGGATGAGTTTCTTGGTTATTATGGGTTTTGTTTTTTGTTTTTTTGGTTATTTCTCTGAACGTTAAGGGTATGCCACGGGAAGGGTGAGTGCACAGAACAGAGACTCTTCCCTGATAATAGTAATCCTAATTCTTAGGGAAATTTAGTGTATTTATTGACAAGTCAAATTCTGTCTAGTGTAAGTGCTTTTTGAAGTGATAATGAATATTATCAGATGGACACAAAAAAATAATTGTTAGCTTTTGACCAAAAAAAAGGGAAAGCCTGGGCATTAATGAAAACATGAAGAGTGACGTAGTGGTTCCACCCTAACATGCAGAGGTGCACGCACATCTCCATGTATAGTGTCTGCACACAGGGTAATAGAGTGTCTTGTATTGAATGTATGTGTGCAGCATAAAAGCTACTTATACAGATTGGCATCTATGCCTGCTTTAGTTTGCTAAGGCTGTGGAATGGAGCATGCCAGCAATGGAATGGCTTTTATAAAGCGGATTTATTTAGTGACACATCTACTAATCCAGGAAGGCATGCGGTGACATCTGCTGGCTTCTCTCCCTGCTTCTGGGTTCAGACGGCTTTCCCTGGGTTCCTTTCTGCATCTCCAAATGCCTGGGTCTGAGCTGTCTCCTTGGAGCCTCATGCTTTGGGAAGGCTTTCCCCTTAGCTGTGCATGTATGATCAGCCACAGGGGAGTTTCACCTGCTGGTGATTTACATCCACAGCAACAGAATGACTGGGCGCTGTCACATGGCCAAGTGGCGCCTGGTCCTATTACAGTGAGTATATGCAGTGCGAATTTGAACATACTATAATTATTTTGTCATTTAAAAATGGCTCAGCCTGTGTAGAGGGGGTAAGAATTTTTTTAAATTCCCCTTTATCATGAAAACTTCCAGGGTCCCAAATTGTATATAAATGAATCATTTGAAGAGATTTATGCTATTTTGGCTCAAGGACCCTAACTGGAAGAGTGGTTTGGTATGTCTTTTCCACTAAATATTTTTTTCTGCAGTGGCGTTCCATCTTTCCCCTGGGTTGAAGCTGCCCTGTGGGGACTTACTGAGCACATGTGCTTAGGGATCGCCCCCAGCCAGCCCCTTTTAAGAACAGGACATTGGCCACTGCAGAGTGTGCTGCTCTGACATTCCCAACATCACGGGCCATATGGAAATGCTGACAGCGCAGCTGTGAGAGAAATAACCTGGCTGGACTTTCAATTTAAAGGAAATAGCTGCTTCTGATGGCATGGGCAGAGAGAGCAGATGTGCCCTGAAATGGAAACTACAGTTCTTGCTTTGATATAGAACTCAGCCTGTCAGATTCACCTGGACACAGAATTGCTTCCAGGCCCCTGGCTCCCCCCAGCCCTGTCCTGCCTGCCTCACCGACCCTATAGCCAGCTCTTCCCCTACCTGGCCCGTGCTCTCAGCCAGGGACACCCTGTCCCTGCTCACCCCCACAGTGGGTCAGGCAGGTCTTCCAAGAGTTGGAACAAAAGACTACCAGAAAATGGGAAAACCTCATTCTGCTATAAAGGACGTTCACAGGGACACGCACGTGTGCACTCGTGTGCTCGCAAATGCAGACGAGGGATCCCGCCTGCCTGTGGCTCTGGATGGGCCACTTCTGCTGTGTGTCCTTTGGCCTTTCTAGGGTGACTGTGCCCCAACCTTTTCTTGGTCTGAAATATATTGACTTAGTAGCACTGTCCTCCCCACCCCCAGGAGACTGGGGACATGGGTGCAGCTAGGAAAATCGTCTAAGTTGAGATTTTACTTCCTTGGATGAATTTGGCTTGAGGCTAAGTTCACAGGACGGCACCTGAGGTTTTCCTGAGGTTTGCAGCGTGCTCTACTGCTAATGGGTTAAAATTGGAATCTTTTCTCAGTGCTCTGGAAATGATTTATCCCAGCTTATCTGTGCTTGCTGATGGTATCTGCACACTGCGGCTTCAATCAGCCTTCCCGGCAGCAGCTTCCTTTATGGGTGTCGGCAGGGGCCAGAGACATTTGGGAATTAAAGCTCTCACCTGCACAGGGCTGGGCTTGGTACGGGCCCCAGGAAGCGGCCTTTTGCCACAAGGCAGCAATTTTAGTCCATCTTTTGGGACAGCCCTTCCCTGTGTGCTCTGGGTAGAGGGTCGCTGGGTCTCCCGGCCGGGAATCGTGCCCTGAGAGGTGCCCCTTTCCCAGGTCAGAAGGTAGGAGTGGCCTTCCTCCCCGACATCGTCACACGCAACTGAAAAGGAAAGAGAAAACCCCGCTTCGCCTGGTGTGGGATGGGGTTCCTGGAGGTGACAGGGCACCCGCACAGCTGCTCCTACCTGGCCACGGGGCTCAAGGAGGAGGCCAGACTGGGGGAAGGCGGCTCAGAGGATGGCACGGGGACACTGATGAGCAGCTGACAAATCGGGGGGTGGCCGTTAAGAAGTGGCGAGCGCTGGGATTGTCCACCTTGCACCGGGAAGAGACAGGGCCCCGGGGGTGAGGCGCGGCCCCGCCGCCTCCGGCCACCCCCCACACCTCCTTGGTCACTTCTTCACCCCTGCCAGGCCTGCCCCTCTCATCAGTCGAAAATTCTCTCATCCTCTGGTGTTTTGGTTTTTTCCTAAGATATTTCTCATTTTTGATCAACCGGATCCCAGGTGCGCTTGATTCCAATGTTCAGAGGAATTATTTCAGGGGAACATGTGTGCTTGGATAGTGCTTCGAGTTGTCCAGATTTGATTTCAATTTGGACTTGAAGTTGAACTGGTTTTGTTTGTCTGTTTGGCCTTCCTTAGGTCTGATGCCCATTAGGAGATGAGTGAGCAGCGGCCCTGCCCTCGCCTGCCCCCCAGGGCCATGACTGCCGGGTTCCGGGCAGTGGTGGGGCTGCGGGGTGCAGCATGCGCCTGAACCGCGCTGCCAGTGAACTGTGATGGGGGGGGCCTCCATTCCCGGGGCCGCCGTGACCCAGCGCCAGAGAGCAGCGGGCCTGAAGTGGGCTGTTACTGGCGCCAACGAGGTGGAGGCGAGAGGTCCAAATCCAGGCAGTAGCCAGCTCTGCTTTCTCCAAAGTCCATGGCATCCTTGTGGTGGCCGAGTCTGACCCCCGTCACCGGCCATCTGTCTCTCCTCTGTCCTCTGCTTTGTGCCCAAATTTCCTTTGCTTCCAGGGACTCCCATCACGCTAGAGTAGGGCCCGCCCCGTTTCAGCTTGGGCTCATCTCAGTAGGGGCTGAAAGCCCCGTTTTCAAGTGGGTTTCCAGCCACGGACCAGGTGGGACTTGGCTGTGGCTCTGTGAGGACGTGACTTGGGGTGCTGGTTTAGAGGCCGGGAGCTTCCCGAGATGACAGCGGTGGGAGTAGCGATCGGGGAGCCAGCATGAGGGTCCCCAGGGGTTCCAGGCCAGGGTGTAGCTGAGAAGGTGAGATTGAATGGGCAGAAGCAAAAGTTGGCTCGTGGGTTTTAAGCCGTCAGCTCTGCAGGCTCGGTTAGGAAGGCGGTGTGAGCGACAGCGCACGTGAAGTCGCTTAGTGTGAGCTGCGTGTGTGCTGTGTGCGTCATATATTACAAACACTTTACACCCTCCATGGAAGATGGCAAGTGTTGAACAAAACATTAAAATTAAAAACATTCAAAATTCACCAGTAAAAAAAAAAGTAAATGCACAAAGAAATTAAAATAATTAAGATTTCAAGTAGCATTTTTTAAAAGTTTGAAGCATTTATACTTCTGAAGTTATTAAAGTTTAAAACTAAGACTTTCAGGACACTGTGCATGTGTGTACATGCATAGGTGTGGGCACTGTGTGTGCATGCACGTACGAGTGTGTGTTGTGTGCGTGTGTGCATATATACATGTGTGAGCATGTGTGTGCACACGTGAGTGTGCACGGTCATATTCATGTGTGCATACAAGTACATGTGTGTGGATGCGTGTGAATGTGTGTGTGCACGAGTGACTGCTTGTGCATGTTTGTGCATGTGTACTCATGCATGTGTGAATGTATTGTGTGCGTGTGTATTCATGTGTGTGTGTGTATGTGTGTGTGTGCGGACGTGGGAGTGTCTGCCATGTGGGGTCCTGTCTCTGGGCTTGTCAGGCTTCTCTATGCACTGGCCCCGTCCCCAGAACCACGATCTTCCTGAAGGTGACTCCAGAGGGGCGTCCCTTCCGCGTCTCTGGGTGCAGGACCCAGGAAATGCCACCTGCTGCCCGCTGTCCTGGGCGGGGTGGGACTGCCTTGGGCCCAGACTGCTCCTGCCAGGTGTCAGCCCACAGGTGAGGGCCCAGCCCAGGGTGTGGAGAAGTCCTGGCCTGGACATGGTAGGGCTGGATGGCATGTGCCCAAGCCTGCCCCCTGCCCCCCGCCCCCAGGCCTCCCTTCCTGCTGGGCAGAGGGGCCTCAGGTGAGAATTCAGCACCACGTTCTTTGTTGCTGTGATGACCCCTCAGCTGAGCTACATCCCCCCTCTGGATGGGCAGGGTTGTGGGGCCCAGTGGAGACGGGTGGACACGGGGCCCAGCTGGTCACAGGCCCGAGGTCAGTCAGCGTCTTGGAGCCTGACCATGGTCACCTGTCGCTGTCCTCCACCCTCAGCCTGGGTCTCTCAGGCTTCTGCAGGGTCTTCTGTGGTCCTCGTGAGGGACAACACAGTCTTCTCTGATGCGCCGGTTTTATTTCTCCCAGCATCCGCAACTTCTCCTCAGGCCCTGGTTGCCAGAGCTCTCCCTGTTGGACTCAGATGATCTTCCTGGCAAGAACTTACATTAGCTTCATGCCAGCTCCCTCGGATCCGTAACAAACTTTCACGCATCCTTTCACCACAACATTGGGCAGCACAGTGCAGCTGAGCTTCCCCGACTGCTGCCCGAGATGCCCAGGAGAAAGGCAAGCACTCAGCCACCAGTCCGTTACTTCCATCCAGCTACGGACACTGCATTGCAGACCCCTCAGGCGCCCCAGAGAGGGCGAAGCTCCCTTGAAGTGAAAGGGATGCTCCCCCCTTTTTTGGAATGATGGGGTTCACAGCACAGCCCCCCTAAAGCCATCCTCCTCTTCACAGAGCCCCTTTGTCTACAGTAATTCAAGTCTTCCAGGGTAAAAGGGATGCTCCCCCTTTTCTGAATGATGGGGTTCACAGCACAGCCCCTCTAAAGCCATCGTCCTCTTCACAGGGCCCCTTTGTCTACAGTAATTCAGTCTTCCAGGGTAAAAGGGATGCCCCCCTTTTCTGAATGATGGGGTTCACAGCACAGCCCCCCTAAATCCATCCTCCTCTTCACAGGGCCCCTTTGTCTACAGTAATTCAAGTCTTCCAGGGTAAAAGGGATGCCCCCCTTTTCTGAATGATGGGGTTCATAGCACAGCCCCCCTAAAGCCATCGTCCTCTTCACAGGGCCCCTTTGTCTACAGTAATTCAAGTCTTCCAGGGTAAAAGGGATGCCCCCCTTTTCTGAATGATGGGGTTCATAGCACAGCCCCCCTAAAGCCATCCTCCTCTTCACAGGGCCCCTTTGTCTACAGTAATTCAAGTCTTCCAGGGTAAAAGGGATGCCCCCCTTTTCTGAATGATGGGGTTCACAGCACAGCCCCCCTAAAGCCATCCTCCTCTTCACAGGGCCCCTTTGTCTACAGTAATTCAAGTCTTCCACACCCTCGAAGTGGGTAAGAAAACGAAGGTCTGCAGCTGTTTGTTTCCATCCGCCCTGAGATTTCCGCAAGGGGCACCGGCTCACGGTTGGCGTTGGTTCTGGGGTCCCCGTAGAGCCGGGTGTTGAATCTATGGCATTTGTGTCTGGTTTTCTACTCCTGCTGCTTGCCCATCCTGTAATTCCACTAAGCAGAGGCAACCTTCAAATTGCTATAGCCAGTGTTCTCCTTTTTTCTTTATCCTTCTTAACCTCTTCGCAGCATTTGACATCTTTGATGATTCCTTCCTTGAAATTCTCTCCCCTTGACCTTCATGGGTTTAGCTGTCTTGGTCTTCAGCTAATCTCTTCTCTACTTCTTTCAGGCCGGCTGTCCTGACAGATATCCCTTCATAGCTGCTCCCCAAGAGTCAGTCCTCAGCCTCCGTTTCCTACGTAACTTCCTCTCTGTTCCTAGCCATGTTCCTCTGCTTTAGTGGCTTCGGCAGTGACGGCTGTGGTAGACGGTGACACTGACAAATGGCCACCAGATGGTATGTAATAAGCCAAGCCTTTGAAGTATGTATAATTTTCCCAATTTGACAATTAAGGAAATTAAAGCTTAAAGATGATAAATAATTTGCTCAGGCCACACAGCCAGCGAGTCGGTGGAGAAGGCAGAGTTGAAGTCCAAGTTCACTGTGTCTGACAGCGCGTGCTCGGGCTGCCCATCTGCCCCTCAGCCCCGCCCGTCTGGCCCTCAGCCCTGCCCGTCTGCCCCTCAGCTCTGCCCGTCTGCCCCTCAGCCCTGTCCGTCTGCCCTGGCTCTGCCCGTCTGCCCTGGCTCTGCCCGTCTGCCCCTCAGCCCTGCCCGTCTGCCCCTCAGCCCTGCCCATCTGCCCTGCCCGTCTGCCCCTCAGCCCCGCCCATCTGCCCCTCAGCCCTGCCCGTCTGCCCCTCAGCCCTGCCCGTCTGCCCCTCAGCCCTGCCCGTCTGCCCCTCAGCCCTGCCTGTCTGCCCTGGCTCTGCCCGTCTGCCCCTCAGCTCTGCCCGTCTGCCCCTCAGCTCTGCACGTCTGCCCCTCAGCCCTGCCTGTCTGCCCTGGCTCTGCCCGTCTGCCCCTCAGCTCTGTCCATCTGCCCCTCAGCCCTGCCCGTCTGACCCTCAGCTCTGCCCGTCTGCCCCTCAGCTCTGCCCGTCTGCCCTGGCTCTGCCCGTCTGCCCCTCAGCTCTGCCCATCTGCCCCTCAGCCCTGCACGTCTGCCACTCAGCCCTGCCCATCTGCCCTGGCTCTGCACGTCTGCCCCTCAGCTCTGCCCGTCTGCCCTGGCTCTGCCTGTCTGCCCCTCAGCCCTGCCCGTCTGCCCTGGCTCTGCCCGTCTGCCCCTCAGCTCTGCCCGTCTGCCCTGGCTCTGACCGTCTGCCCCTCAGCCCTGCCCATCTCCCGCTCAGCTCTTCCCGTCTGCCCCTCAGCCCTGCCCGTCTGCCCTGGCTCTGACCGTCTGCCCCTCAGCCCTTCCTGTCTGCCCCTCAGCTCTGCCCGTCTGCCCTGGCTCTGACCGTCTGCCCCTCAGCCCTTCCTGTCTGCCCCTCAGCCCTGCCCGTCTGCCCTGGCTGTGCCCGTCTGCCCCTCAGCCCCGCCCATCTGCCCCTCAGCCCTGCCCATCTGCCCTGGCTCTGCCCGTCTGCCCCTCAGCCCCGCCTGTCTGCCCCTCGGCCCTGCCCGTCTGCCCTGGCTCTGCCTGTCTGCCCCTCAGCTCTGCCCATCTGCCCCTCAGCCCTGCCCATCTGCCCCTCAGCCCCGCCCATCTGCCCCTCAGCCCTGCCCGTCTGCCCTGGCTCTGCCCATCTGCCCCTCAGCCCCACCCGTCTGCCCCTCAGCCCTGCACCTCTGCCCTGGCTCTGCTCACACACTTCAGAATCGGGCTTCAGCTTTCTGGTTTGAGTCTTTGTGGGTGTTCTGCGTCCACCTGAAACGCAGCGCACTGAACCCATCGCCTCCTGCGGGCACCGCCGGCCCCCAACCCCGCCCCTCTGCCCCGCCAAGGCTGGGAAACGTGGCGGCGTCTCCTGCCCCTTCGCCACCACTCCCCACGTCCAGCCTTTGACCCTCTGCTTCCCATGGCTGCTGTTGGCTTCGTTTCCTTCCTCAGAATCCCCTGCTCGGGCTTCGATAAGAACACTTTAATCTGCCTTCCTGGCTCTGGCTTGAATAGCTGCTACATGCCGTGCTTGGACACGACGCTCCCATGTCCAGCACGTCACCCTCTGCTGCCCACGGGCCCCTTAACCACTCCAGGCGGGCAGTGCCGTTCTGCACTGCGTCCCTCCCACTGTCACCACCGCCTCAGCCCCCTCTGCTGTCAGACGCAGCGTCCTCTTGGTTGGTCCCCAGAGGCAGCATCATCAACATGCCCGCTGTGATGGCCAGGCTCCCATGTCACCCTGGCCGGGTGGTGGTGCCCAGTCTTCTGGTTGGGCCAGCTCTGGCCTCTCTGATGCTGTGAGGACATTTCATAGACTTAATCAGATCACGTCAGCTGCATCCACAGCTGATTGTGTTTGTAAGCAGCCAGGGGGAGTATCTTCTGCAATGAGTGAGCCTTAATCTAATCACGGGCTGCCTTTTAAGGAGGATTCAGAGGAGACAGTTGATCCTCCTGAGAGCTCACTGAGAACCTTCGCTGGAGCTCCCAGCTCGCAGCTGCCCTGCAGACCTTGGACTCTTACTTCCCCACAGTAGCGTGAGACACTTTCATAAACCTTACGTTCACAGATCGCGCCTGCTGACTCCTTTTCTGTAGAGAACCCTAGCTAATACCCCTGCCGTGGCTCGTTCTGTCCCGACGACCCCAAACTCTTCTTCCCGGCCCTCCCCCTCCATACCCCATTTGGCCTTTGAAGTTCAACTCTAAAGCCGCCTCCTCTGTAGTTTCCTCCACCTCCTCAGCTTCCTTCAATTGCTAATTTCTCTTTCTTTTTTTACAACAGTTTGTTCTTTCTCTATTAAAACATCCTGTTAAATCTGTCTGGTGTTAGGGTTTTTAAAAATGCATCCAGTTTATAAATATTTAAATCTCCTTTAATCCTCAGGGATCTTTCCTGGGTTGCTTCACAAATAAAATCCGTTCAAGAGAAATTAAGAAACTGTCCGGGTCTCAGGGCTGTTGGGGTACGGAGGTCAGCTGGGAAGTCAGGCCCCTCCTCTCCGACCACCGCCTGGGGTCCTGGAGCTCGTGGGCATTCACAGCTCACAGCGCTGGGCAGGGCCCAGGGGCAGCGAGGCACAAGAGGTATCCTGATCACCTGCAGCGCAGGATGCGTCAGTGCCACCCTGCGCCCTGGGGAGCTGCTGCCCGCGGGGCCCAGATGCCGCCTCCGGCCGCTTCTCTTAAGACCATCCTGGCTGCACTTCTGGCCTCTCGGTCACCCTCGGTCTCACTCGGCCAGGGAGAAGGGGCCGTGCCGTGTGCCAGGCGCTTCCTCGTGGGCGGGGCAGGGTGGCCTCGGCAGGGGGCAGCTCCAGCCGGCCGTTCTCTTCCTGCAGCCAGGTGGCCCCAGAGACCCTGTCCTGCCTGTCTGGGCATCCTCGCGTGGGGACAGCTGGGCCCCTCCTGCCGCCCGGGGACAGGCCTGCAGGCCTCGTTGCATGTGAAACGGGTCGTTTGGTCCGCACGACCTGCGCCGAGAGCCTCCGGCGTCACCCACTCCTGGGCACAAACATGGGGAGTTCTGGAAAGTCAGGTGTCTGCGTACAAGAGAGGGCGGGATGAGAATCACCCCTGGGAAGGCACTTGATGTCAAGGTGACTAAAACCCATACTCCAAACGGGGGAACGATTTGAGTGGCTGTGTGCCTATAGGTTTTCATTATTGTACTTTCTGGATAAAATATAATAACAGGCAGATATTTGTGACTCTTTGATGCCTGAGGCTAGACTTTCTCAGTTACCATATCTGGAAAATAAACAAGTTGGCAAGCTTTTAGTGGAAAAAAAATACCTCTGCGTGGGTGACTTATCATGTCCCTTAGTCAGAGCAACTGTGAAATGTGGAGCCCAACCTTTCCTGAAGACCCGAAACAGCTGAACAAGAGTTGCTCTAAATTTACTTGGATCCTAAAAAAAAAATAACCAAATACAAAGCTAAAGAGGAGCAGTGGTTGTGTGAAGAAATGCCATGACTACAACAATCACGCACACAGGCACAGAGGGAGGAGGGAGAGAGCTGGGGAGGAGGGGGAGGGTGGGGGGAGGATGGGGGGATGAGAGGGAGGACGGGGGAGGAGGGAGAGGATGGGGGAGGAGGGAGAGGATGGGGAGGAGGGAGAGGATGGGGAGGAGGGAGAGGATGGGGAGGAGGGAGAGGATGGGGAGGAGGGAGAGGATGGGGAGGAGGGAGAGGATGGGGGAGGAGGGAGAGGATGGGGAGGAGGGAGAGGATGGGGAGAGGAGGGAGAGGATGGGGGAGGAGGGAGAGGATGGGGAGAGGAGGGAGAGGATGGGGAGGAGGGAGAGGATGGGGGGAGGAGGGGAAGGCAGGGCAAACCGCTGTGAGAAGGCCGCGGTGGGAAGTGGGGCTAAGAGCAGACCCATCGCACCTGCATTGGGTTCTTTGGTCCCGGGGCACTGATTTGGCGACTGCCGTTTGCACACCTGTGGGGCTTCGCACAGGTCTGCCGGGCTCTCCCACCCCTAGACCACAGGGAGGTTGTGGGAACTGAGGTTGTATGCCTTTTCAGTTTATAACTCTGGAGAAAACACAGTTTCTTCTTTTGTGGGTTTACCTTCGACCTTGATGTCAGCTTGGCTGAGTTTGTATTTCAACATACTTTTTGTTTCATACTTGATAACCTTTCAACAGTTATTCTGAGAATAACATGAGAAGCCAGAAGACTGTGCTCCATTTTTTAAATGCCTGCAGAAAAGTTGTTTCTGCTTCCTCAAGTGAGATATAAAATGTTGCAGTATGCAATTTGGTTTCCAAGTGTGAGCATTAGGGTACCTTAGTATACCCAGGGCCGGGTTTATAGGCGATGCACATGAAGTCGGAGTTTTTATCGCGGGAGCTGGATCTCATCACCGTGTGATGTGCTTGTGGACCCAGACTCAGCTCATCGCAGTGCTGGGTGGGCGTCAGCTTCGTGCTGGGCACTGTTCCCAGCGCGTCACAGCGAACTAGGAGACAGAGTCTTAGTCCAGATTGAGTTTACATTCCAGCAGAGAAGGCACTTCATGCACCAGATCACAAGCAGGTGCCCTAGTGTATCTGGAGAAGAGGGGGAAGGAACACTGTGGGGAAGGGGAGAAGGGAGTCGTGGGGTGGGAGAGTGGGGTTGGTGTGTTACGGTGCCATTTTAAGTGACTTCTTGGGGAAATGCTTAGCAGGAAGGCGACATGGGATGAAGACTCGAAGGAGGTGAGGGGCCGACCATGGAGGTCTCCAGGGGCTCTCCCAACAGGAGGCACAGTCAGTGCAAAGGCCGTGCAAAAGCCCTGTGGTGGAGGTGCCTGGTCAGCCTGTGCGGAACTCTGTGCTCACCCAAGGTGCAGGTTTTGATAAAGTGCAGCATTCTGGAAATGCCAGGCACAGAAGACACTATGATGGAATGGTGCCATGTTCCTTGTGTTCTTAAGTGATCACACAAGCTTGCTCTGCTCTCCGCTGAGTTTGTGCATGTATAATTAGTTTGTGCATGTATAATGATGCAGACATGGGTCCACCTATGAGTAGGTCAGATAGACGAGTGCCATCAGAAATAAAACTGCTCATGACTTAAAGAAAATGAAGTTAATGTAATACACTGTTCATCAAAATGGAAATAGCCAGCCTAAAACACGTTACAATGGACTGAGACTTTTTGTTAAGTTATTTGGTAGCACAGGAAAGCATTCCATCACGTTGATTGTCACCGGTGTTAAAGTGCCCCTAAGGCATGTCCTTCACTGGCTGAGGGCACTGGGTGGGCACATCTCCTCTCTCCTCCAGGGGAGCCACCACCGTGTGCAGTTTCTCAGGTCGGTCTGCGGCCAGCACTCCGGGGAGTGGGGCTCCCCAGTGTGCCTGGCCCCGGGCACCTCCCCCTTCCTGACAGACTCCACAGAGGGCGGCGGGCCAGTTGGGAGAGCCGGGGTGCCTTCTCGCAGCTGCCTGCTCCTGGCTGCAGTGCTGCTTCCCTCCCTGGGCACAAGTCTGCCAGCAGCCTGAGAAGACCCCGCCTGCCCCGGGTCAGCCTCACCAGCCACCAGGCAGCAGGACCTGGGACTCTGGGGGCCATGAGGACCCAGCAATGACTCGGCTCTGCTGTCGAAGGCCAGAATAGCCACTGACTGCCCTGCGCTTGAGTGTGAATGCTGTTACACAAGCAGCCATGGCACACTCAGTCGTGAGCCGTGGTGTCGCCATTGATCCCAGCTCTGGGGCCTTCCCAAGAGCACAGTGACAGTGCAGACCCCGCCCAGAGAAACGTGCACACCCACACACTTGTGTGCACACACATACACATGCACACATGCACATGCACACATATACATGCACACACACGCACACACATGCACACATATACATGCACACACATGCACATGCACACACATGAAGGACGAAGCCTTCAGTTCCAGGAGGTTATATCCTCCCATGCTGGAAACCAGCTAAGAACTCTTGGCCTGGGTGTCTTTAGTGGCCTGCTGGGTGCTCTGGGACGGCCATTCTTTAAAAGAAGAAGGAGAAGAAAGAGGGCAGAGGGAGGGGGGAGGGAGGAAGGGATGATAGAGGGAGAGAGGAAGGACAGACGAGGGATGGAGCCAGCTCTGTGGCATGGGTGGGGCGTCCAGGGGTCTGGTACCCGCAGAGGCAGCAGCGCCCAGCAGGGAACACATTGGAGGGAGGAGTGTCCATGCTGCAGAGAGAGGACGGGAGGTGGGAGTTTCTAGCCCTCGCGTGGAGGGTGGGTGACGCGGGGACAGCTCCCTGGTGCATCCTGACTGCTGGCCATGGCGCCCTCTCCTTTGCTGGGGCAGCGGCTGGCGTAGCTTGTAGTTGGGTTTTGCTCTGCATTTTCTCAAGTTGTCTACGGCTGTGAAAGTGTCACGATGCTCTTGCTTCATTGTGATATTCCTCTCTTCACAGTTGTGTCCTCCTGTAGTGCCCAGAGCTCTGTGGCCCCCTACGGCACCCTGTCCACCCCAAGTCCCAGATTCATGGGCAGCTCCTTAAGCCACGTGGCCCCGACCCTGCCCTTGACCCTGACCCTCGGGGCCTGTGCTGGGGTCTGGCCCCCACAGCTGTGTCTCTGCAGCCCCCGTGTCCATGGGGTACCGGCTCCGAGGTGGTGGGCAGGGTCAGCAGGGGGCGAGGGGGGCAGGGTCAGCGGGGGGCGAGGGGGGCAGGGTCAGCGAGGGGCAAGAGCAGGGCCAGTGGGGGGTGAGGGCAGGGTCAGCGGGGTCAGTGGTGCACAGGCTTTTGTTGGTCTGGTGGGGACAGGGACAGTCAAAGGGATGGGTGAAAGGTGAAGGGTGAAGGGCATACTTTCTAGGCAGCAGGTGTGAGGAGAAAGGGGCTGGCATGCTGGGTGGGCACCTACAAGCATCACCAGTGGGCACATGCCCCGATTCACGTTTCTGTCTCGCCCACGTACCAGGTGCCAGGGCCCAGGCCCTCACCCAGACCCCTCTCGCCACGCCAGCCCCCCACTCTGGGCCATGCTGTCTGCTCTGCCGCCTCGTCCACACTTGACCGCGGCCCCGTCTGAGTGTGCCCGAGTGTCTGGGTCCTTCTTCCGCTCCCAGAGCCACGCAGGAGCCCCTGAAGCGACGCCTCCTTCGTCACTCAGCGGGTGTTTCCTGAGCGCTGCTGGAAGGTTCTAGGTGCGCTGATGCCACATGGCATGACGCGCTCACCTTGTGGCCTCCAGGTTCCAATGAGGCAGGGCAGGGGGCAGTGCAGAGAGAGGACACACCCGGCCGCCGGTGCACAGCCACCACGCTGGGCTCCCATTTGGGGGCTTCTCTGCGGAGGTCGAGTTTAGGGGGAAACGTGAAGGGTGAGGAGCTGTAGCAGGTCACAGGGGTGGGGCCAGATGAGAGGGTGATACGTGTGTGTGTGTGTGCAGGTGTGTCTCCGTGTGTGCCTGCACATGTATGTGCCTTGTGTGCATGTATGTGTGTGCACATGTGTTTGCTTGTGTGTGAGTGCTTGTGCATGTTTGTGTGCCTGTGTGGTCATGTATGTGTGTATGCACACATGTGTGTATGTGTGCGTGCATGTATGTGCGTATGTGTGTATGCATGTGTGCCCACGTATGTGCTTTGTGCATGCGTGCACGTGTGCATGTGTGTCTGTGTGCATGCATGTGTATGTTTGCATATGTGCATGCTTGTGCATGTGTGTGCATGTTTGTGCACGTGTGTGTGAGATGATGCAGAAGTGATTTCAGGTGGAGTGGAAGCTGTCTGAACACCACAGGGTTCAGGAAGAAAGAAATCCAGATGCCTGGGTGGAAAGGGGAAGGCAGGAGGGAGGCAGCCCGGCTGCTGTAAGGATTCAGGGCGTTGTGAGTCCAGCAGGAAGCTGGGTGTGCCATGACCTTGTCCACGTTTCTGAAGGGTGTCCTGGAGCAGAGCCGAGAGTCGGTTGGAGATTCCCAGGATGGACCCAGAGTGACTGATAGGTGGTAGCTGGCACAGTCCCTGTAGTGGTGTATGGCCTGTGGGCATGGTGGGGGAGCTTCCCTCCCAGGCGTCTGGCCCAGGGCTGCTGGCCCAGAGCTGCATGAGGAGTAGGGGTGGAGGTTGCGGTCAGCTGCATGTGGGGACCTCAGGGAGGCGCCCAGAGCAGGCGTCCCTCCCACCTGTCACCTCCTGTCCCCTCCCCTCCCATCTCCTCCTCTCACCTCCCGTCCCCTCCCCACCAGTCCCCACCAGTCCCCTCCCATCCCCTCCTATCTCCTCCCCTCCCCGCCCATCCCGTCCCTTCCTGTCCCCTCCCTCTCCCCTCCCGCTGCGCTCCATCCGCACACAGCCCCAGGTGTGGGGCCCTGGGCGCGTTCTGCCCACCCCACCCCTGAGGAGCCCTCCAGTGAACGCAGCACAGCCTCCGTGCCCGCCGCCCCTCAGCCTGGGCCTTCTCTGGCCCCCACCCCCTCAGCCAGCGCCCGGGGCCCCCTTGCCTGCCCTGCCCTGTGTTCTACACTTCAGATCCAGCTGCTCATGAAGCGCTGAGACCACGCGAGCCCCCGCGTCTGTGCGCCCTGCCTCCAGATTTGCTCAGGACGCCCGGCCCCCTGGACACCTGACAGCCATCATTACAACTGACGGCCATCGTCGCACCCTCGGCCCCCCAGCAGGCAGGGGCGACAGTGGCTAGAGGAAGGCTGAAGGGTCTGAGCCTCAGCATGCCGAGGGCCAGGAAGAGATGCAGGCGCGGGCATCTGGTGGGCGGTTTGCGTGGCTGGGATATGACAGGGGGAGGGGACAGTGAGGTTTGAGTCGGGGACAACGCGGAAAATGCAGTGACTTATAAGAAGGAATCGGGTCTGAAGTGCAATAAATAGCACTATGTTAAAAAAAATGTATAATACCTTAATAACATTTTATTGCCAGAAAGTACTGCCCATCCTCTGAGACTTGAGTGAGTTGTCATCTTTAGCTAGTGGAGTGTCCTGCCTCAGTGTTGGCAGCTGCTGACCAGTCAGGGCCGTGGTGGCTAAGGGTTGGGGTAGCTGTGCCATGTCACAGCATAAGACAGCAATGAAGTTTGCCTCATCACTGCACTCTTCCTTTCACGAAAGAGTTCTCTGCACCATGCGATGCTGTTTGATAGTGTTTTCCCCACTATGGAGAGCTTCTTTCAAAATTGGAGTTAATCCTCTCAAACCCTGCTGCTGCTTTATCAACTTTATGGAATATTCTAGTCCTGTTGCATCTCAATGGCATCTAGAATGGCAAATCCTTTCCAGAAGGTTTTCTATTTGCTCTGCCCAGATCCACCAGAAGAATCACTATCTATGGCAGCTATAGTCTTACAAAATGTTTCTGTTAAATAGGAAGATTTGAAAGTCAGAGTTACTCCTTGACTCCTTGGCTGCAGAGTGATATTGTGTTGGCATGAAAACAACACTCGTCTCGTTGCCCGTCTCCATCAGAGCTCTCCGGTGGTTAGGTGTGCTGTCAGTGAGCAGTCATATTTTGAACAGAATCTTTTTTCTGAGCAGTAGGTTCAACAGCAGGCTTGAAATATTCAGCAGAACATGTTGTAAACAGATGTGCTCCCTCCAGGCCTTGATGTTCCATTTATAGAGCAGAGACAGAGCAGAGTTAGCTAATGCTTCAGGGCCCTGGGATTTTCCAGGCGGTGCATGAGCACAGGCTTCAGCTTCCATCACCAGCAGCAACGGCCCCTATGAGGGGTCACCTGCCCCCGGAAGCTTCAACCTACCTGGCTCCAAAAGCCCTAGACTGTGTCTTCTTCCTGGAAGGCTGCTGCGTCCACACTGCGAATCTTTGTTCAGTGCAGCCACCTTCGTCCGTTATCTTAGCTCCACCTTCCCCGTGACTTGCTGCAGCGCCTACCTCAGCCCTTGCTGCCTCCCCTGCCCTTTTATGGTATGGAGACGGATTCTTTCCTTAAACCTTAGGAAGCCGCCTCTGTTGCTTCAGATTTTCCTTCTGAAGCTCCCTCACCTCTCTCAGCCTGCGCAGAGTTGGAGAGAGTTAGGGCTTCCCCCTGGAGTGGAGCGGCACGCCCCACGTCTCACGGACCCCCGTGGAGGAGCCCAGGACGGGGCCCTGAAACCCACTTAAAACAATAGATTTCTTTGCCCTCTGTTGAGAAGCTCCCTCACCTCTCTCAGCCTGCGCAGAGTTGGAGAGAGTTAGGGCTTCCCCCTGGAGTGGAGCGGCACGCCCCACGTCTCACGGACCCCCGTGGAGGAGCCCAGGACGGGGCCCTGAAACCCACTTAAAACAATAGATTTCTTTGCCCTCTGTTGAGAAATCATAGGTTGTATTGGCTGAGACGTGTTTCTTAATTTCTATGCTCTATTGAAAATGCCTTAGATCTTTTTACTAATACCCACAAGACATTTCATTTCCTTCCATAATTTATTTATTCTGTGTTATCTGTCTCCTACTAACTCAAACCTCACCAGGAGAAAGGAGAAACATAGCTTACCCCAGCCATTGTTCCTTCTTGAGTTGCATTATAATGTCAACACAGCCCTATTTTAGGGTCCTAAGCTCAAAAAGCTCACTTTTAAAGGTGTGAATCTGTCTAGACTAAAATCTCAAAGCAGCCACAGAATATGGAGAAAAATGTAATGTTCTTTAAAATGTTATTTTAAAATTTAAAGATAATTTACATCATAATAAAACCAGTTGTCTATTCTGATAGCCCTACTAACTAATAGGCCTGCTTAAAAAATTCTTAGTCTGTTCTTTTGAAAATCGTGTTTTTTTCCTTTTCCCACTGACCTGACATTGACGGTGGAGGGGAGGGACCTGGGCTGGCTCAGAAACCTCTGTGACCTGCCCTGAACTGAGTGTCTGATCCCAGGGAATATTAAGTAAAAGTTAGAAACTTTTAAACTAATAAGGCAAAAGTTGGAAAGCTTCTGCTCCCTAGATTTGTCCAGTGACTTCGTTCTGCGAGGCCCTCGTGTGATGGCCGTGGGCACAGCTCTGCCCATGGGGTCAGCCCCTCTGGCCTGTGTGGTCTGTGGGACGGGGCAGCGCCCAGGAAGCTGGCTCCATGGTGGCTCAAGGAGGAAAGGAACAGCAGCCTGATCCCATCTGTGCTGCTTCCCAAGAGCTTCGTCCAGGCAGCCAGGTGCCGCCACACCAGGCTTTATAACAGGGACTGGCCTGGGGCTGGGCTGTGTGGTAGGAAACTGCAGTCCTGCCTGAATTAAAAGCAAGAGCATAGGTGCGCTCAGCCCAATGGGAAGCCCAGAGCTGGTACTCGCACTGGTGGGGTCCAGAAGCTTCCAGACTTCCAGGGCTCTGGATTGATTCCGTTAAATGCTCTTGGCCTGGTCACCCGTGTGCCAGCCTGGGCCTCGGGAGAGAGCAGCCACCACGGCTCCCAGGGCGGCCTGGAGGAGAGGTCCTGTCTGTCCCCACGTGTCCCACTGCCTCCATACTGTGGCGGGGAGCGCTGCCTTCTCCATGCTGGTGGGGGGGGTTTGAAGCCTGTTCCATGCTGGGGAGGCAGAGTGCCACCTTCTCCAGGCTGGGGGGGCAGAGTGCCACCTGCTCCACGCTGGGAGGGGAGCACCACCTGATCCAGGCTGGGGGGCAGTGTGCCACCTGCTCCACGCTGGGAGGGGAGCACCACCTGCTCCACGCTGGGGTAGGGAGCGCTGCCTGCTTGGTCCAGGGAAGACACCCCCTCTGAGCCGAGGGGCTACTGGTCTGGAGAGGGCACGGACAGCCCATCCGCAGGACTGAGACGGCCGGAGGGCCATGTGCAGTCACTGTTTCTGGGCCCTGGGGAGGGGTGAGGAGTGGATCCTACCCTCGTGGCTTTCCCCTCACCAGCGACAGAGACTTGAGTGAAGGAGGAGGTGCCAGACCGTGACAGCCACATGGTTTGCGGAGACGAGGGAAGCTTCTTAAATGGTGACCAGAGTCCAGAAAGGATGACATAGGGCAGAAAAAAAGCCACCTCCGCTGCATGGCTGCTGTGCCCGCCCGAGGCCATGTGCCCCTCCTCCCGGGGACCCGCCCCTCCTCTCCCTGTGCGCCCACAAGCCTTAAACTTATGGAAGTGGCCAGGGTCTCGTCCTTGGATTATCCCACGAGTAAATGTAGAAGGCCCTGTTGATGCTCCTTCACGGGGATTAAAACTGGCCACAGGAAGAATCCCTGAGCCCAGAGCGTGCTGACCTGTGGGATCCCAGCAAGGCCGGCCTCCTGGGCTCCCTGCAGGGTCCAGGGTTTGGGGTTTCTTTGCTCCCCCCCCCCCACCCCCGGCAGATGAATCACTCGTGATTCTGTGGTTTTGAATAGAAACCGCATTGGCTGTGGTATTTACTAGTTTGTTCTAAGAACGTGTTTTGATTTTCTGGTATCTCCCTGCACCGTGCGTCAGGAGTTGGTTGGGGGCCGAGCGTCTCCTTCCCACGATATGTGTTGCCTCCGACATTCTCTAGACTGGAATCGGTTCGGAGAGCATGAGCACGATAGCCTGTTACTGAGGAACCATTAACAGCTCCCCGCTGGCATTAGCCACACGGCACGAAGTGGGGTCATGACAGCCTGAGTTGGTAACCTGACCGAGCCCTAGGTAAAGTGGGTGGCGACGAAGCAGGAAGAGACAAGCCAAAGACTGAGAAATAAAAAAGACCAAGATGAAACACCGAATGCTCACCCGTGCAAAAAGCGTGTGTTTGGGGTGAGGCACGTGTGCGGCTGCGCTGGTGGGCAGCGGTGCTGCCTCCTGCCCAGGGGTCGGGCCGCCGGACTCGTGGGGCAGCAGGGAGGGCGCAGGGACTCTTCTCGGACCGAAGGTGGCGGAGAGGGTGCTTCGCCCCGTCTTCCTTTAGGTCGAAACATCCTGTCTTGAGTAAGTGCTGAAGGTTCCATACTTGATTCAGTTTATGAAGTTGACAGAATTTCTTTAAGTCTGGTTGAGAGCTGCTGGGGAGCCGTTTCTCATCTGCCCTGCTCCCCTATTAGGCGAGGCCTGGTGCTGGGAACTCAAGTCTTTATTGTTTGGTGCTGATTGAATTACCTAAGAATTTTGTTGCTTTACAAAATGATTCACAAGTTTCTCTGTACTTCATATTTTGAGACCATCACAGTTTTGAAAGCTAATCAAGTAGTGTTTAAGTTAGTGTTTAATATTTAGAACTTAAGAAACTCTGATGCCTGTGTTTGTAGACTTTCTTCCTTGTCTGCCTAAATTTTAAATTGGTTGATAAAATTAAACAAACACAGGCTTTGCAATGATTATTTGGATCTTTATATAAACACGCTAACTAAGATATCCATTTTTGGTGGCTCTAACTGTATTCTTTGTTTCTCTAAATAAAATATTTAAATCCAAAAAACCAACCAGAATGACTGACACAGTACCTTTTACATCAACCCTTTGGGATCTTGTGTTTCGTCTCCCCAAACCTTCGGGCGTTGTTCGTGGACATACACCTTTGACCCACAGTCGTCACAGTTTGGGGTGAGTCCTGGGTCAAAAGGGAAGCAGGGGTGCAGGTGCCTCGCCCTGGCTGTCTCCTGCAGCAGGAGCTGCAGTGGCTGCTGACCACCACCCACATTGCACTGGCTGCATTGCTGGTGAATTGGCCGTGTCACTCCGTGTACCGTGTCTCCCAGGCTTAGCCCTCGACTCACCCTGGGCGCCTGCCCTCCCGCCCGGCATCTCAGCCACTCTCCTCTTCCTTTCCACTGGAGGGAGTGTGGGCTCCTGCTGAGATGCAGAACCATGTCTGGGGTCAGCTCTCAGGAGCCCTGTGCTCAGCAGGATTCTGAGGCACACCCAGGCTTCTGGTAGGAAATTCTTACTCTCCGCAACAGTAACAGAAGAGAGAGACTGTGTACACATAGCACACACTGTCACCCTGGGGCAGAGGATGAAGCCTGGAGTTCCAGAATACAGGAAGCCCTGCCCTCATGCTGGCCCTAAAGCCTAGGCAAGCCGTGTGACCTTGGGCAGCGATTGGACTTCTCTGGGCTGTAGTTTCTCATGAGCTAAACCAGGCCCCTTGGAAGGAGCCCAGAAAGCCAGTCTGAATTGTTGTTGACTATTGAAGGAGCCATCATGCAGATGACACCTTGGAGCATCACACACAGCACGCACAGGTGTGGCATGTGCACTTTTCTCTGCTACACCACAGCTCGGGCCCTCTCTAGCCCCCTCCGCACCTCCTGGGTCCCTAGCCTCAGGCTGCCCCCCCCCCCCATGTGACTGCAGGGCTCCAGATGCGCTGCCCAGCTCCCAGTGCCACTGACGCAGCTGCTGCCCCTCGCTGGCGGCGATGTGCCCCTTGTTTTCTGGTCTCTTATCCCACATCCCCGGTGACCTGCCTGGCTGGGGGCCTGAGCGAAGGCTCTGGAAGGGCCTGAGGGGCGGGCCTGGGGCCTGGGGAGGCTGAAGGTCCAAGAGGCCCAGGGACCCCGTCCACCGCCAGTCCCCCCGCCCTGTCCCTGTCCCCACCCTTCCTCTGGCTTTTCCTACTCAGGTCTCTTCTTTTTGGTCTCTCAGTTTTCCTCTCCCTATTTAATCATAATGTGGAGCTGAAGTTATGTTTTTATCATCTGCTCTGTTTACTGAATTAGTCTGATGTCCTCCGTTCTTAGCGAGAGAACAGTTTCTATTTCTCGTTGGTTTCTCATCCCTTCCACACCTACCATGAAAAAAGGAGGAAACACTGTTGAGTTTTTCCTTCTGCTGAGTTTATTTTTCCTGTGGCTTAATAGTCTCCTCAAAGAAAAAGTTGCCTGTTCTTGTTTGAAATAGTGAACTTGGCTAGCACGTTTAGATTCCGACTGCATTGGAGGAACTTTTATTTCTTAACATCTCTCTGCCTTCCGCTAACGGGGGTAGCTCTGTTCCCCAGCGCCAGCATCTGGGGCTCAGTGTCAGGCAGCGGTGGAGGCCCGGCTGAGTGTCCGCGGGACCAGGTGCTGCCACCCGGCGCCGAGCAGAGTGACAGGTCAGACCCTGCCGCGAGGACGTGCCCGCCTGTGAGCGCCCACAGGACAGCGCGAGTCATTCCTCAGGGCAGAAGGAACTGGCTTTCTACCCTTTCCCCATTACTGCCAGAGATGGAACTACCCAAATTCTCTAGAAATTCCCATGGCTAGTGTTCAGTAATTCCTTTGTTCTTATTTTCTATTCACATTATTCATTTTAATTTTCTGACCTTTTTCTTCTATGATACTGTGTTATAAACAATGAAGTAGAAAATACTTAGGAATGCATTTGATACTATTTTAATAGATAAGATTTTATTAATGTGGTTTTAGAGAAAGCTGAGGGGTTTTGGAAGGTGGGCTTTATTTTTTTATTTGAAAACATTCCTTCCAAATGTTCTTTACGTAAAATCTGCTTGATGTGTCTCCAATGTGTACATTTTTCGCCACCCTCCCCTTGCATCTAAGGCCGATTTCATTCCAGAGCAGCTGTGCTGTGTGGAGCAGCAGCCTGTGCTCACCTGTGGCCATGCTTGCAGCAGTTTCACTTCCCACACCCACCGCGTCCTCCTCACCCGCCATTCTCAGGAGCTTCCACGAGCAGACGGCCACGCCGAGCAGAGGACATGGACCACGCTGCCGGGCGCCGGGCTGCGCGGTGCCTGGGATGGGCTGCGCTGCTTCTGCCGGATTTGGTGATTTACCTGTCATAGAGGGCGTTACCATGGCGATGGGCACGTGGCATCACAGCGTCACCATGGCGGTGGGCACATGGTATCACGACACCACCTTGGCGATGGGCACATGGCATCGTGGCTTCCCCATGGCGGCGGGCACATGGCATCACGATGCCACCTTGGCGATGGGCACATGGCATCATGGCTTCCCCATGGCGGCGGGCACATGGCATCACGGCGTCACCATGGCGGCGGGCACATGGCATCACGACGCCACCTTGGCAATGGGCACATGGCATCGCGGCGCCACCTTGGCGATGGGCACATGGCATCGCGGCGCCACCTTGGCGATGGGCACATGGCATCATGGCATCACCATGCCCAAGCTCTCCCTGCACAGCTGGGCCGCATCTCCCTGTGGGCTTCCCCACGGGCTCCATGTGCCCTGGGGCTGCACTTAATGTCACCTGGTCATGGCGTGGCTGGTGCCACTGCAGGCACGGATGCCCCCTCCTTTCACGCCCACACCCCTCCCTGCCATTACAAGTCCCAGCGTTGGGGAAGGAGGAAACGATCAGGAGGAGACACTGCATTGGAGCTGAAACCACCACGGGTCAGCGCTGGGGCTGGGGGTCAGCGGGGACCGTCCGTGCATGCCAGGAGATGCCTCCTCAGCCCCGGCACCAGGCTCGGAGCGTCGGTGCCGGGCACAAAATACACGAAATCCCACAGGGGCCCCACCCCGGCCTCCCCGGGTGAACGGCAGAGCCATCAGCCCACTGCCCACTCGCTTGTGGGTCACAGCACGTTCCCTCTGCGCCAAGCGGCTTGGGCACGGCCACTTGAGTCTCGCTGCTCTGAGCGCGCACCCACGGCGGGGAGTTTCCAGCAAGAGCAAGTTTCTTGGCCACTACTCTCCCCACGCGCGCCCACAGGGGGGAAATGAGTTCAGTGCCCAGGGGTTCTCGTTTCCACCAAAGCCGTGCCTGGGCGCTTGACTGCCTCTCCTGGGGGAGACGCAGGGCGTCCCACGGGCTCCGCGAGCTGATGGCTGGAGCTGGGACTTGTGAGGCTCCTCGACTTGGAACGGGAGCTGAGGAAACAAAGGGAAGGGAGGTGGCAGCCCCCACAGCAGCCCCGGGCAGCTGTGATGATTTATTTCATCAGCCGATATAATGGCCCAGCTGGCGACGACCACGTGCGCTGTGCTGCTTTGTGAGTGTGGCGGTTTCGCCTCTGCCCTGCATGGCCTCATGGCCTTGGAGAGCAAACCTGTCTCCAAATATTCGGTTTGTGGCTCTGTCGGCCGGGCAGGGTGGCAGGGCGCCCACGCCCCCCTCGCCGTCCCCCGCACCCCCCAAGTCCACATGTGCCACCCCCAAGGGTGTCTCTGAAATGTGAGCAAGCCATGCGCTGTCCTTTAAGTTCGGGCCCCCCAACGCCTCCCCCAGCCCTGATGGATCAAGTCCCGGACCCTGGAAATGGCCCCAGGGGCGCCACGGCAGCCCCAGTCAGCTCCCACCTCTGTGCCCACCTCGCCCTGCCCACAGACCCCAGGTGTCCAGCCGCCTCTTGTGCCCCCAACGCCCAGGAAGGAGCGGCGCAGCCTTTGCGGGCCCCAGCGTCCGCCCGAGGGAGCCGCTTTCCGCCCGCCTGTCCTTGCACTTTTCTTTCCTGCCGCTGCGTCACGTCTAGCCAGGGTCTTGGACGCGTGTGTCCTGGAAGCACATCTCATCGCTGTCCATCCTGTTTCAAAGTTAAACGCAGAAACAGAAGCCCCGCCATTCGCTGGGAGCGCGTCGGCGCCGCCTGAGCAGCGCTTCACTTGGGCGCTTCCACGAGTGTTTGGAGGAAATGGAAGGTGCTAATTAAGTTAGGGAGCAGAAAAAGCAAGTTTCGTTCAGTAGGCTTTCAGGTTTATGGGAATTAGAAAAAATACTTCCAGGAGAAGGTTGGACAGCCACTGACACGGCAATCAGTCACTGTGATCGCACAATGGAATTAAGTATCTTCTATGGTATTTGTAAAATTTATGTTTTTAATTTGTTGGTGGTAGTAAATGTAATAACCCATTTTCTTCATTAAAAATTGATTTCTTTTACTTCCGCTGAAAAATGTTTTCATTAAACTCAAGTTCTTACAAACAGGCAAGCCCTGCTTTTTCTTGCAGTGTGTGCTCTGGACACTGAGCTTAAATGGGTACGCTGCAAAGCGCTTGTCTTTTAAAGTGGACGCTCTACTTTAAGATAACTCACCGAGATAGCAAAAGGCAGGCCACAAATGCAAAGCCATGTAAGCCGTCTCGGATGGCCTTTAAAGAAGAGAATCTCCTCAGCTAAACAAAATGGGAACGGGATATTGTGAACACGCATTGTGTGGGGACTGCCGGGCTCCAAGGTGGGGGCGGCTCGGGACGATGTATGCCTCGTACTGAGGGACAAGTTCCCTCTCGGTGCCGTCCAGAGAGCCGGCACCTTAATATTTTCCTTCTTAATATTCACAGAGCTTTAGCAAGGGTGCCCCTGAGTGACTGAGACAAAAGCACGTCCAAGACTGTGGATAGCGGAAATGTTTCAGCCTTGCTTTGACTGGAATTGCTCTTTCTGCTCATGCAGACGTGTGAGGCACACACTGTTGTGGGGACCCCGCATCTACCCCCTGCCCCCTGCCCTCTCCCCCTGCCCCCTGCCCCCGTCCCTGCCCCCTGTCCCCTGTCCCCACCCCCTGCCCTCTCCCCTCTCCCCCTGCCCTCCTGCCTCCTGCCCTCTCCCCTCTCCCTCTGCCCCTGCCCCCTGCCCCCCAGAAATGGTAGACCTTGGGGGAAAGGGGAGGGGAGAGCCTCTGTGGGGGGAGCCAGTGACCCCAGACACCTAGGCCTGGCCCATGCAGCAGCTGCCCCCTGCTCTCCGGGGCCTACCCCCGTCCCTGCACGCTGCACCTCGTCTCTGCGGGACGCCCCGGCCGCAGCTTCAAGCCCGGGCCCAGGAGCTCAGCGAGGGCCACCTCCCTGCAGACCGGACCTGCGCATCTCTGCACCCCAGGCTGTCACGGGGGTGCGACACCCCACCTGGGCTCCAGCGGCCCTGGCAGGTCCCATCCAGGGGGGCCTGGGCATCTTCCATGCAGAGTGGGGAAGCCCGGAGGTGGGAGGCACACAGAGGGCCACCACGATTTCCAGTTGACGGTCTTCCCGGAACTGACAGTGATGGCTCAGGGTCGATCCTAGCATTTCCCATGTGGGTGAACGAATGAATGAACGAATGAATGAATTGGGAGCAGGCAGAGCTTTCTACACCAAAGCAAAGTGCCATTTTGCACTGCTGAAAATGAGTAGATTTGTGTTTTGTGTTTAGCCTTGAACTTAGCTGAGTCTTGACACTACCATGTTTCAACATAATCAGAGACACATTTTCCTTCCTCTGGGATAACAAGGCCTTTCCATCCTTACAGGCACCTGTATCCAGGTGAACAGGTGGAGGCGGTGAGGTGTCCAGGTGAAGGCTTTCAGGTATCCAGTGAAGGCTGTCAGGTGTCCAGTGACGGCCGTCAGGTGTCCAGGTGAAGGCCATCTGGTGTCCAGGTGAAGGCCGTCGGGTGTCCAGGTGAAGGCTGTCTGGTGTCCAGGTGAAGGCTGTCAGGTATCCAGGTGAAGGCTGTCAGGTATCCAGTGAAGGTCGTCAGGTGTCCAGGTGAAGGCCATCAGGTGTCCAGGTGAAGGCTGTCTGGTGTCCAGGTGAAGGATGTCAGATATCCAGTGAAGGCCGTCAGGTGTCCAGTGAAGGCCATCAGGTGTCCAGGTGAAGGCTGTGAGGGGTCCAGGTGAAGGCCATCAGGTATCCAGGTGAAGGCCATCAGATGTCCAGTGAAGGCTGTCTGGTGTCCAGGTGAAGGCCGTCAGGTGTCCAGGTGAAGGCCGTCAGGTGTCCAGTGAAGGCCATCAGGTGTCCGGCACAGGAGTGACAGGCCGTGTCTCCGGAGGGCACTGCCTGTGCTCGGACCTGAGCTGATGGGCCCTTTTGTGTGTGAAAGGCCCTGAGACGGGAGGATGGACAGAAGCCCCTGGTGGGGGGGCAGCACCTTGAGGGCACACCTGTCCTGGGCCTCCTGCAGGACGCCTGACCATGCCTGCTCAGCAGTTTGGTCACCTGCTACTGGATGCCGAATCCGGGGCTCAGGAGCGTCTCACACATGCTAGTAAATGAGACAGAAACAGTTGACAAGGTTTCCCCAGCTTTGCGTGTTAAGGATGATTCCATTATATTAAATTAGTTTTAGAGATTTCTGTACATCACTGACTCATTTCAGAATTATTTGGAGAGAGAAAGGCCATTTACCCTGATTTTGACTCATACTTTGGGGTTAAGGATTTAATGATTAAGGATGAGTCACCGAAAGCTTTTAGAGATAATGTGTAATGCCTAGAGTTTTATTCTTTGCATTGCACTTTACAGAAAGAACTTAGAGAATGAGCATAGAAAGCAAAAAAAGTTGACCAGTGAGTGACCAGTGCAGGTGTTTAAGGAACATCTTTAGGGACATGCCATGGTCAGTGGTGTACCACTTTCCTCTCGGAGGCGTGGGAGGTGCGCTCTGTGCATAGCAGTGCCTCAGAAGCACCCAGCCATATTCTAGAATTGAGCAAAGCAAAATTCAGCAAGTGCTTTAAAGCAAAAGCTGGGAAGTTAGAGAATTAAATGCTGAAATGATGGGTGTGGAGTAAGGAATCACCCACGTGGTGCCATTGCATATCAGATGAGTAGGTCAGGAGCAGCTAGAGAAAGGGCAAAATCAGAGAGAAATGACGGGAGATTCAGGGATTAGAGAACAGGACAGACCTTTTCTGATGTTGGGTGGCTGTGCCCCTCACCTGCCCGCTGTCATGGGAAGCACAGCTGAGATACCACGCGGCCCATCGGAGGTGTGGGGGACACGTGTCCCTGCGATGAGGAAACAGGTCTGCAGATCAGAAGGCGCGCGGTACATCAGGAAAACTTGGTGCCCTGTCACGAGATCAAAACCTGTCCCGGCTGACTTTGAATATAAGGAAAGGGTGCTTAAGACTTGTGGGGAAAGCCAGGTGCCCTAAGTTGGGAAAAACCCAGCTGGCCTCAGACTTTGCTGCGGCAGCATCTGTGGACAGGAGCTGATGAGGCAAATGGCTCCAAATTCCAAAAGGTATTCGGCGTAGAACCCCCCAGGTGTCTGAGAGATGCGCGGCTTCACGAATGTGGCCTGGCCACTCAGTGGAGTGTCACTCGGCTCTAGAAGGGACGAGGCCTGATAGCCTCCACCTGAGGGCCTTGGAACCTTCTGCCGGGGAAATGTGCCGGATACTGTCCAGCCATTTAAATGAAATGCGCAGAACGAGCAAATTCACAGAACAACATCGATTAGAGGTCACCAGGGCCGGAGGGAGGGAGAAGGGAAGCCAGTGCTTAGAGTCAAGAGTTTTGGCTTTAGTGATGGGAGGTGGCGACGCCGCATGACCGTGTTAAGAGCAGTTAGTGCCGCTGAGTTGTACGTGTAAAGATGGTTGAAAAGGCAAATTCTCTCGACACACACGCTGCCGCAGGTTCTTTAGGCAGCGGTCTGCACCTTTACTACAGCATCCGTACGTCCTTTGGGGGAGCAAATTGATTCGTGGGGTTGAAGTCCAGCCAGGCTGCACCGTCGTCCAGGCTGCCTGGGGAGGGAGGCCCCAATCGGCGCCTTCGGGCGGAAGCGGGAAGAGCTGCGCAGGCCGGGGCGCCCCCAGACTGTGGGTGGGAGCGAAGGGTGCCTGGGGTGCACGGCCCATCGAAATGCAGGCCTGAGCCTCGGTCCGCGGGAGCCCGTGGGAAGGGCAGCCGCGCGGGGCTGGGGTCGGGGAGGGGAATGCTCGGTCCGAAATTGAAATGTATCAATGTGGTGGTTTTTCATAACCCATAATGACCACGACTTTTTAATGGTTTTCACATTCGTTTTTCTAACTTTAGAAAGATATTTCTGGAACCATCTCAAGTGGTGAACCAATATTTAGCTGAACTTCAGCAGTCTCTTTTAGTTTCATTTCAGTTTGTCTTCTGTTAAGTTTTTACAAAATGAAATGGATTGCCATTTAAATAGCATATATAGAATTTCTGCGTTCTATAAAAATAGATGAAGCCATTAAATTTTTTTCAATAGATTCTTTTCTTTAAAAAAAAGTGGGAAATTATGCTTAAAGTGTTTATATTTTTCATGTGGGAGCAGGTTTTCCTCACTAAGGTTGCTGGCAGCTCCCACTGCAACCCTACAGCCAGGAGACCGTCAGGTTTAATATCTCCTCTCAACCAAAATGTCTTACATTTTTTTAGGTTTTTCAGGTCCATAATGTTAAACGCATGTGCCCAGTGACATGCGTTTAACGGCCGCGGTATTCTGACCGTGCAAAGGTAGCATAATCATTTGTTCCTCAGTAAAAAGGGACAATAGGACCACTTGTCTGTTTTCTGACAATAGTAGCTTTTATTTTAGTTGTTAAAGTGCATCTCTGCTAATATTTTAGAAGAGAAAACTGTGAAGCTGCATGCCTCTGAACATAGCCTAAGCTTTCACTCTGCTCTGGGAACAAAGGGCCAGATTTGCTGTCCAAATAAGTACAGGTTTGCCTGAGCTCAGCCTTGCAACTTAGCAGGTAAATATTTGAAAATAAGCCTAGTCATAAAAGCCAAGCTGCGTAATGAGGAATTCTGTGAATCACTTGGCCTGTGGGTTACAATAATGTCAGTGGCTGAAGCCAGTTCCAAGAAGTAGCATCTCATTTCAAGTCACTGTGGTATGTGCATCCAGCCAGACCCTTTTCACTGAAGTGCCACTGTCCCCCCAGCCACAAGCCTGTCCTGGTCCACTGTCCCCCCAGCCTGTCCTGCTCCACTGTCCCCCCAGCCACAGGCCTGTCCTGCTCCACTGTCCCCCCAGCCACAGGCCTGTCCTGCTCCACTGTTCCCCCAGCCACAGGCTTGTCCTGCTCCACTGTCCCCCCAGCCACAGGCCTGTCCTGGTCCACTGTCCCCCCAGCCTGTCCTGGTCCACTGTCCCCCCAGCCACAGGCCTGTCCTGATCCACTGTCCCCCCCCCAGCCTGTCCTGGTCCACTGTCCCCCCCAGCCTGTCCTGGTCCACTGTCCCCCAGCCACAGGCCTGTCCTGGTCCACTGTTCCCCCAGCCACAGGCTTGTCCTGCTCCACTGTCCCCCCAGCCACAGGCCTGTCCTGGTCCACTGTCCCCCCAGCCTGTCCTGGTCCACTGTCCCCCCAGCCACAGGCCTGTCCTGATCCACTGTCCCCCCCCCCAGCCTGTCCTGGTCCACTGTCCCCCCCAGCCTGTCCTGGTCCACTGTCCCCCCAGCCACAGGCCTGTCCTGCTCCACTGTCCCCCTAGCCACAGGCCTGTCCTGGTCCACTGTCCCCCCAGCCACAGGCCTGTCCTGATCCACTGTCCCCCCCCAGCCTGTCCTGGTCCACTGTCCCCCCAGCCTGTCCTGGTCCACTGTCCCCCCCAGCCTGTCCTGGTCCACTGTCCCCCCAGCCACAGGCCTGTCCTGATCCACTGTCCCCCCAGCCTGTCCTGGTCCACTGTCCCCCTCCCAGCCACAGGTGTGTCCTGGGCCTCGGCTGCCTTTGCACAATGACAGTGTTTATGAGCCTTGATACACGTAACCCAGGGATCGCCTGAGGACTGCACGGGGAATTTACTTCAAGCCACATTTGACTCCTTGTTTTCAAGGTGATTTTCAAATAGGCTTAAGGGAAATAAATCAAGTTTTCAACCCACAGCCTGATTTATCTCAGTAAAAAGAAAAGAGGGGTTAAATGTCCATGGCCTTTTTCTTCTTTTGTTCACTTTGGAACTGAAGATTAATCACATGCACCCAAAGATATTGTTTAATATCTGTCATTTATAATAAGAAGGAAAATAGATAAATGAAGAGGGTACTTTGAAATTAAACTACACAATGAAGGCTTTTATTAGGTAGTTACTGTGCAGGTTATTTCTCATTACAAGGGACCTGAGGTAACAAGCAAACCAGGAGACAGGAAAGTTCACATTATGTTTCTTGCAAAAGATGGGGAAGGAAATCTTAAGTTTTCATAAGACACAGAATAACCCACTTGAATTAGCTAGCTGGTAAAATATCTCCCTTTCATTGTGTGAGTGTGAAAGAATATAGAAAGAAGACATCCGTTTGACTCCGGGGCAGCTTTGCCCTCTTGACTTCACATTCCATGTGTGAGAGAACAGGCGTCCATTTTTACTGGTAATACTCCACCCTTAAAATAACAAGGCACAGTGTTCAAGTTACGCTCATGAGATAAGGTTAGGCCGTTGTCTTTCTTGGTTTTTCACAGAATAAGAAACCGGACATTTTGTTTTTAAAATGGTATTAATGGCCCTCTCCCAAACTGGGACTCCCCCAACCCCCTTTCCTCGTCTTTCTCCCCCCCCACATTCTCTTCCTGGAAGTGAGGGGACGGGGGGTTTGGGAGGCAGGAGGCCTGGCTGCGGCGGAGCCCGCCTGGTCCGGAGCAGGACATTGGCTCAGGGACCAGGGCCTGGCAGGGGCCACCGCTCAGGACATCTGCGTGTGCAGACCACAGGCCCCCCAAGCGTCGATGCCACCTCGACTGGCAAACCAGGGGCCCGGCCGCGACGGGGACTCCCTCACTGCCCGCCCCTCGCTTGGCACCTGGACAGCCTTTCCCCAAACCCTTCTCACGTGGCATCTTGGCCGTGAGACATGCGTTCCCCAGGAGCTGGCCAAAGGTGCCCCGCGGTTCATCCTCGGACACAGCTGTAGCTGTGCCGAAGATAGGAGGACTCATGGCCTCTCTGCCTTCCGGTGCCACTGCCGAGGGATACCGAGCTGATACCGAGGGAGGTTGCTGTCCAGCCAAAACGCGGTCACCTTCTCAGCATGGCAGAGGACACGCGTGGCCCAGGGGAGAGAGGCCACTGCCAACCCCAGCAAGTGCAGCCTCTGGAAGTCTGTCTTTTAATTATTTGAAAGATAAATAACTACTTTCAGCTTGTTTTTTTTTTAGTTATCTCATTTAAACTTTAAAAAGAGATAAGCTGACTTGCCATTTTCTCTTAGAGCAGTGGAGCCATCCCGAGGCCATGGCCGGCTGCTCAGCTGCCCCGACACAGGGACCTGCCTGGCTCATGGCCTGAGTCATTAGAAAAGGGAAGCATCCATTTCACCTGCTTCCCGCATCCTCTCCTGCGCCTTTCTCCAGGAAGTGCCCTGGGAACTCAGTGCCATCATGGTCCACAGAACCCTCGTGTGTCAGCTGCACTTAACTCCCCCCGTGGGCCTGGCGGTGGGCGCTGGGAGGCCTCAGGATGGTGCCACGATGGGCACCGACCGGCCACTCTGTCCTTCAGGGTGGGGACTTAAGCCAAGAAGCCGTCGGTGCTCCTGCCTGCCACTAGCAATGCTGTCTCCAGATGGTGCAGGCAGCCACGAGGCGCTGGCATCTCTTACCTGTCTCCTTGCAAAGAAATTAAAATTTCTTAAGAACCCGATCAGCTTTTATTATCTAACAGCTTTCTGGAATGTCAAAGGGAGCTTTGGCTGCAGTGTTAACTCCTTTAAAAGCTCTGTTATTTTAGGTCTGAAATACCTTTATACCATCTCCATAATAACGGATTGAAAACCGTCACGAAGTGACGGGTTTCCAAAGTCTTACTTCTTCAGACCATGGAATCACTGCTTTATGAAGCTCTCACACTCTCTGGTTACTTTAGTTTCTAGATTGTAGAGTCACAAGCAGCAGCCCAAATTATATTTGTAAATGTATGAATTTGATGATCTTAAGTGGGCTATGCCCAGTTCAATTCCAACGTTGCATGCCCTGCCAGCTGCGCACTAGTTGTGGCCTGTGGGTTCCCCGAAACTGCTGCATTGTCCCTGTTCCTTGAAGGTTAACTCTCTAAATGAGACTCTGTTCCGATGAGACTTTGATCAGTAGTGGATTTATGTCCTTTTTATTGAGTGTAGCTTCGCTCGTCATTTATTCTGATATTCTGAGCTCTTTCTTCTGTTCCGGAGCCTGAACAGTGAGTGGCTTTGTTTGTGTTCTCCCAGCTGAAGTTTAATGTTTCCTCTTTGAGAAGACAGCACAGGCTCAAGGATGACCTGCATTGAAGAAGGATCGTTTCGTGTCTTGCCTTCACCACGGACAGGCAAGCAGTGACCTGAGTCTCCATTGACTCATCGTGGACTCAAGTGTCTTCCCAGGAACGAGGCTCAGCTGAGTGGAGATGCAGGTGTCCTTCCCCGGCGGGCAGCCCCTGCTCACCGTCGGCTCGGTGGCCTCATCAGAGCTTCCAGAGAGGACGAGCCCTTCTGGAAGCCTCCTTGGTGTGTGAGCCCCGCCCTACCCAGAACCCTGTCCTGCCAGGGAGGAAACAGGAGAGGCCACTTCCCCAGGCCTTCTTAGGAGCCCTGATGCTTGGACCCAGGACAGTTTTCTTCAGCTCTGCACCTTCACGTAGAGCAGTTCTCCTAGACCTCCCAGGGTACTTATTAAAAACTAAGGTCCTGAGATGCCACCCTACATTTTCTTCTAAAATTTTTATAGTTCTGGCTTTTATATTTAGGTCTTCGATCCATTTTGAGTTGATTTCCATGTATGGTGTGAGGTAGGGGTCCACCTCCATTCTCCTATGTGCTGGTTTGAAGGGATGTAGGGACCCTAGAAAAGCCATGTGTTAATCTAAATCCCATTTCATAAAGGTAGAATAATCCCTATTCAATACTTCATGTTTGAAACTGTAATTAGATCATCTCCAAGGAGATGTGATTTAATCAAGAGTGGTTGTTAAGCTGGATTAGGTGACGACATGCCTCCACCCATTTGGGTGGGTTTTGAGAAGTTTCTGGAGCCCTATAAAAGAGGAAAAAATTTTGGAGGATGAAGGAGATTCAGAGAGAGCAGAGAAGAACGACATAGCCACGAGAAGTAGAGAGCCCACAAGCCAGTGACCTTTGGAGATGAAGAAGGAAACCATCTCCCAGGGAGCTTCATGAAACAGGAAGCCAGGAAAGAAAGCTAGCAGATGATGCCTTGCTTGCCATGTGCCCTTCCAGCCAAGAGAGAAACTGTAACTGTGTTTGCCATGTGCCTTGTCACTTGAGAGAGAAACCTTGAACTTCATCGGCTGTCTTGAACCAAGGTATCTTTCCCTGGATGCCTCTGATTGGACATTTCTCTAGAATTGTTGTAATTGGGACATTATCTCGGCCTTAGAACTATAAACTAGCAATTTATTAAATTCCTCTTTTAAAAGCCCTTCCGTTTCTGGTATATTGCATTCCAGCAGCTAGCAAACTAGAACATCCTGTAAATGGAGGTCCAGTTTTCCCAGCACTATTTGTTAAAGAGATATCCTTTCCCAGCTGAGTTGGCTTCATCCCCTTGCCAGAATCAGTTGGCCAAAAACATGAAGATTAATTTTTGAGCTCTCAAGCCAGTTCCAGTGCTCTACATACCTGTCTGTGCCAGGGAACGAGGGTTCTTCTTTTTCAAGGTAACTTTGGCTTTTTGGGCCCCTCACCCTTCCATATAAATTTGATGATTGGTTTTTCCATTTCTGCAAAGAAGGCTGTTGGTATTTTTGTAGAGATTGCATTGAATCTATAAATTACTTCAGTTATAATTGATATCTTTAACAACATTTAGTCTTACAACCCATGGACATGGAATGCCACAAAATGAAAAATAGATAAATGGACCTCATCACAATAAAAACCATTTGTGCATCAAAGGATTTTATTGTGAAAGTAAAACAACAGTCTTTAAAATGAAGAAAATATTTGTAAACCACATATTCAATAAGAATGTAATATCCAGAATATGTAAAGAAATCCTACAACTCAACTGAAAAAAAGACATACAACTTCAATTAAAAATGGGCAACAGATTTGAATGGACATTTCTCCAAAGAAGATATACAAATGGCAAAAAAAGAACAACATGAGAAGATGTTCAACTTCATTAGCCATTGGGGAAATGCAAATCAAGGCCACAATGCGATGCCATTTCACATCCACTAAAATGGTCACTATTTTTTTTTAATGTGAAATAACCAGTGCTATAGAGGATGTGGAGAAATAGGAGCACTCGTTCGTGGTTGGGGGGTGGTAAGATGGTGCAGCTGCTGTGGGAGACAGTGGTTCCTCAGAAGGTTAAGTATAGAACTTTCAGAGCCCCACAGCCGTCCTTCTCAAGCTCTGCGTGAACACGCAGCACCAGGGGTGCTGGTGGGGTGAAGACCTGCTTTGGCAGGGCCCGGGGAGAGGCTGTGGTGCAGCCCTGACAGGTCCTGGTGGGCTGGGGCTGCTGCCCCTGGGCACCTGCAGAGGGCTAGAGCGCTTTCTCAGTGGCCCAAGCAGCGCACGGCAGAGCAGCCACTCTGCAGCCGAGGGAGAAGAGGGAGTCGTAGCACCTGTGCCCCGCTCTCTCACCCAGGGAACCCGACAATTCCAACCCAAGCCTCACCCCAGGGAATGATCCACGCAGAGCTCACACCTGTCACCCTGCGTGATGCCCAGAACTCCAGGGAGATCCCCCCACCCCGCATCTCTTGACTCCATGCTGGACACCTGGGATCCAGGGCCACTGGCCCTTAGAGGTCCACTCGTCCTTGTCCCCGTGTGAGAAGGGACAGTGTCAGGGCAAGGCGCCTCAGCCAAGGAGAGATTTAATTTAACTGAGTTTAACTATATTTATGTTCACATTTCTATCCTATTATGTTGTGGTTGTTTCTTTTGTTTTCTGTAGGAGAGATTCTGATGCATTTTCTGGCTTTCAATTGTGGGGTAGTTTCTTCTTTCTTGTCTCTCAGATGCTTCTTGTCTTGTTGTTGACGAAAACCAGGTGGTCGTGATTTGTCAATAAATGTGATCTCTGCTTATTCCTCCAAAGTCTGTTTTGGGCTTGGTTTCAGGATGGTGTTTTGTTGTTTTTTCAGATTTGAGTTGGGAACAAATCTGAATCAGGACAGGTATCTGTTACCTTTTCAAGACTTATCTGTCTTGCTTATTTATGTCCTCGTGCTTTTGGTTTAGTCCTGCTCTGCAAATGCCACATTGCACAATTGCTTCAACCCCATAATCTCTCAGTTCCCTTCAGTACTTGTCTTATGCACACACCAGAGAATGGCAAGAGCCCTGCTGGCCCATGAGCTCACCTACATACCCCTCCAAGCCAGTGCTGTGACTTAGTGGGGCTGGGGAAGCAGTGAGATTGCATTTGTGAAGAGCTGGGCTGGCTACTCTTTCTCCTGCAGGCCTGGGTGGAAGCTGGGGCTCTCCTAGCATTGGCACATGGAGCTGGCACACCAGGCAGGGCCCCCCTCGGAGTCAGCAGTGTACCCCACAAAGAGCATGTGAGCCGGCATCGCCTTCTTCACTCACCACCCTGTCCAATCCGCCGCCAAGACTTGTGGACTTTCTTCCCCACAACATACACCAAATCCTTCTCCTTTTCATCTCCTTTACCACCCCCTCATCCAAGCTGCCAACCTTTCTCACCTGGACGGTCCAGTGGTTGCCACTTCTACTTTAGCCTGAAACCTTGCTCCACACAGCAGCTAGCGAGGTCTTTAAAACCATGAATCAGATGACACCAGTACCCTTGCTTCCACCCCACAGCAGCACACGCCGCTCTCAGAGTAGCCCCCAACTCCCATTCGGTCTGCCCTCCTGCCTGGCTCTGACCAAGCCACCTTCCCTGCTGTCTGGCCTGCCCACAGCTGGCCCCAGTGCCGTGCCCCCCAGGAGATCTTCTCCAACCGCCAGGACGAAGAAGCCGCTCACTGCCACACCCCCCTTTCCGTCCTCCGCACGGCGCCCATGAGCTCTCCCTCTCTTGTTTACCCGTCCCCACCAGTGCAGAGCTCCATGAGGGCATGTCCTCCATCTGCTGAGTGACTCTGTATCCCCAGCATGAGACAGCTGGGACTTGGCAAATATTTGCAGAAAGGATGAATTTCAACTGAGATAGGAAGTATGAGCAAAAGTTAAGCAGAATTAGTGGGGAGAGACTGTTCTCATGCCCAGAGGCAGGAAGATACTTGGGACACTTAAGAAACTGGAATAGTGTGGCTGAAAGAAAGAAGAGAGTGGGGCTGAGGGGAAGTTTCCTTACAGGCCATGTTCCCAAAGGGCGACGGGGCTGCAGAGAGACCTTAAGCAGGGGGTCATGGCAGAGTTCCCGGAGACACCGTGGAGGATTGTTAGTTCCACCCTCCAAGAAAGATTAGCCTGTAAGTTGTGCCACCTGTTTTGTGGTAGATGGAATCACAGCCATTCAAATATGTCACGTCCATGTCCCTGGAACACGTAATGACCCCATACTCTGAAAAGGGGTCCTTGCAGATTCAGGTAAATCATTAGATAAAGCTTTTAGACGAGGGGACTGCCACATGGGTGGACCTAAACACCATCACATGCCTCCTTGGAGCAGCAGCAAGGAGCCTGGGAGCCTAGGCAGGGAGCATCTCCTCCCGGGAGCGGGGCGGGGAGTAGGAGCACCTTTTCCCAGGAGGCGGGAGGGGCGGGAGCACCTCCTCCCGGGAGCGCGAAGTGCAGGTGTGCTGGTGCCTGGAGTTTGGGCTCCGACTCCTGGGGCCCTGTGAGAGCAGAGTCCAGCTGCTGCAGCCACCCCCTGCGTGGTGAGTCCTTCCAGCCACCACAGGAACCGATGCACATGGCCTGGGAGAGCAGAGTTTGGGGTGCCGGCGCCGCCACGCCCAACGCCCCCCCCCCAGCCGCGTGGAGCGCGTTCACCTCCCACCCCTCCTCTGCAGCCCTCACCTGGTGCTCAGCCGAAGCGGGGGTGATGCGGCGTGGGAGGGAAGCGGGTGCTCGCGGGTCCTGCGCGGGCCGCGGTGGTTGAGGGGAAACGTGGCGCCCACGGTGCTGGGCACCCAGTGGCTGCGAGGGGAAGGAGCCTGCGGTGGCCAAGGGGTGGTCCACCCCGGGCGCCTGCCAGGAAGGGCTCGTGGTCTCCGCCTCCGCCCAGGAGCAGCCGGGACTGCGTTTGGTGCTTTTTCTTTATCAGAGAACCTGTGCGGTTAATTGCAGTCCTGCCTAGGTCAGAGGGTTCCCACACCCCACCCTGCTGCCAACACCCGGCACCGTGTGAGGCATTTGTTCCGATTCATGAAAGCAGTTTTATAATTGTGCTATTAACTGTGGCCGGTGGTTTGACTTGGGGTTCACTGTGTCCAGTCGTTCCATGGATTTTTTTTTAAATTACCATTTATAGCATTTCCCCTTATAATGACGTTCAGATGTGTATACATCTCAGTGCTGCTCATTGCACTCGTGATGTCGTGCTGCCTTCGCCATCCATCCCCAAAACATTTCCATCGTTCCAGGCAGGAGCCCTGCACATTTTAAGCCTTAATTTCCCTGTCCCCACCCCGTCCCCTGGTCACCTGTATTCTAGATTCTGACTCTACAAGTTTGATTCGCTGGTTTTTGATGACTAGAAATTGAAAGCCAACCAAGGGGGCTTCTCAGCTTTATTATCTGCTTCCCATTCAAAAAGGTAGGAACTGTTGGCGATGCTACAACAGCCAGCGGAGAAGCAGCAGATCTTACCAGAGTAGCAGGGGACAATCCCAGGAAAAGCGGGGCCCTCTCAGACGATTTCTAAAGCTGATGAGTTGGGGCTGCTAGGGAGAAAACAAAGCTCCCCCAGGGCACTTACATTTCAGATTGAGAAAGACAAGACCCTGACTTCAAAGCCGAAGGACACATGGTTGTGTTGTGAGACAGCGCTGCCAGGTAGATGAATAGGGGAGCAAATTCCACGTCCCATTAGGTAAGAACAAAAATCCCCTCTGCAGGTGCTTGCAATCAGCTGAGGAGGCTTGGATAGCGCTATTTTGGGGTTGGCTCCAGAAGCTCATCACAGGGACCAAGTGGGACTTGGGAGGAGAGGACTTGACTCAGGGCAACTGATGAGGAGCCCGCGGCCAGCCCCGCCGCCCCAGGCCTAGCCCAGCCAAGTACGAAGGCCTCTTCCTCCACCCGCCTCCACAAACATTTCAAGACCCCATGTTCCCATGGTCCCAGAGAGGCTAAAGCCATTGAGGTTGACCCAGTTGTAACAGACCAAGGCGACCCCAACATTGCTGATGGCATTTCCTCCACTGCAGAAGGGACATTAGAGCTCGAAACCAGAGGTCATCATGGCCAACAGAGAGAACAGGTGAAAACCCAGGCAGGTTGAGGCTTATGGCTTCATGGACATCGTCAGGCAGGAGGAACTCAAGAAGGGGCCCTTAGGAAAGCACAGCCTGGTGAAGAGTTTCCACCGTGGCTATCAGCCGGGAGCTGTGTGCCCACATGGGCATTAGGCAGTGTGTGGAGGCAGTTTTGCTGGCCACTGGCTGAGAGATGCTGTTGGCAGCCCGTGAGTAGAGGCCAGGGATGCGGCTCGACAGTCTGCATGCCCAGGTCAGTGCCCTCAACAAGAAATCACCAACCCCGGAAGTCAATGGTGTTGAGGCTGAGACACCCTGAGACAGAGGAGCTGACACACTCATGTACAGAAAAGGAAGATGCTGTGAACAGGAAGACCCAAGGGTGCACATTTGAAGAGCATCTATAAGCTGCATAATTCTTGCACAATTCTATTTAGTTTATTTCATATCTTAAATCTTATAAGTACGTTGAACCTGATGTTTAGTTATGCATCTCTGTAGGTGCCAGACCTCATATGCAAAACATCTAAGAACCTCTTCATTCCTGGTTGTCAGAGAATTAAATTGCCGGGATGATGCTAAACTCACGCTGGCTGTCCCTGGAGACCCACTCCCTGGCATCATGCTTCTCCGTTTTCACACTTTTGTACTTTATATTCCAAGCGATCAAATGCATTTTCTGAACCAATAATAACAATGATATAGCAGTCAGTTCTTGCCTCATTCTCCCATCTTATTTAAGGGTATGAAGTGTGTTTGCATTATTTTCAGATTTGCTTTGTGTATAATCGTATAATAGTCAACGGTTTTGAGGCATTTTTCTAACTGCTCTTTGTATATTTATGTTCTTTAACCCTCACGGCGGCCTCGGGTGTCGATACCTTAGCCCCATTTTCCTCTGAGTAGCCTGAGTAGCAGCCAGATGATTTGCTCAGCATCATACAGGGGTCTGAGGCTGTGCTTCGTGTCCAGGCAGACCACCGCGTCTGCATGTGCCACGATGACCCCTTCCCATTGTGTGTGAGGTGATGGCTGCCCAGCACAGCGCTTGGACGGGTGAGTGGGTGGGTGTGGAATTAATTAGGGAAACTGCTCGGAAGAGGACATGCTCAGGAAATCGGTGCTGTAAAGTGGTGAAACTCCAAGACTTTGAAATAGGATGGAGCTGGGCGCAGACCCAACCTGCGGCGATTACTTGCTCTGAGACTTAGTAAAAGTGACAAACCTCTCTAAGGCTCATCCCTTCAGAGTCCTAATTCAAGAGCTGTTAAGGAAGTTAGAGAATATAAAAAGAATTTACCTCAGTAAGAAGTGTGAGCTGGGGTGACAGAATAATAGGAGAGGAGACCTTTAGAGATGGTAAAGAATAATAAGAAAGGATTTGTTTGAAGAGTTTATTTGTTTGATTGGTTGAATGATTGGTTTGTTAGATGGTTGGGTGGATGGATGGATGGACAGCTCGTTGGTTGGTTGGTTTTTGATGAAAGTAAGAGTTCACCAGGGAAGTAAAGTAACAGTGCTTTTGGAACATTGTCAGGGAGCTGTGAGTAGGATAAGTCGAGCAATTGGACAATCAAGAAAGCCATGTTCGTAATACAGGTTTATTAGTTTCTTATGCCTGCTGCAACAAATTACCGCAAAGTTATCTTAAAACAGCATGCATTTATTCTCTTACAATTCTGGAGGTCAGAGGTCCAAAATCTATTCACTTGTAGAAAATCAAGGTGTCGGCAGGGCTGCAGTCCCCCCAGACGCCCTAGGGGAGGAGCTGTTCCTCGGCTCTTCCTTGCATTCCTTGGCTTGTGGCCCCGCCTTCATCGTCAAGGCCTGAGGTGTGATGCCTCACGTGGGAGGCCTCATTGCCATCTGCTGCATCACATCTTCCTCTGCCTCTCCTCTACAGCGGCATTTGGGACCCAGTTTAGGGCCCACTCAGAGAATCAGGGTCACTCCCCCGCTCGATTCTTAACACATCTCAAATCCTAATTTAAGGTAACAGTGACAGATTTCAGGAGTTAGGACCTAGGTTAGACCATCCTGTCATAGACTTCGGGCTGGTCTGGGGTAGTGGCTACAGAGACAGGATGCACAGCTGAGTCTAAACATATTGCAGAGAAAGAGTCCACAGAACTAACATTGATGCAAGATGGAAGTAAAGGAAAATTAAAAGATGACCCTTAGAATCTTGAGACCGATTCATGGATAAGAGCTCTTTGGGGAGGGGGGGAAACATGAATTTGGTTTATGTTTTGAATAATGTAGGAAGGTAGAGTGAGAAGCATCTAGAATGTCATGCCTGGCCATCAGTCCCAACTGGCACGGAGCCTCCAGCACTAGATGGCAGCGGCCGTGGGGGAGGAGAGGAGTGACGCCAGCATCAAGAGGCCAAGGTCTGGCAGAACGAGCCATGCAGTGTCCCTGCTGTTAGGTTCCCAGGGCTGCTGTGGCCCAAAGGTCCCCAACAAAACGTGTCCCACGAGGCACCCAGGGCCAAGCTGCTGGCACGCCCGGCTCCCTCTGTGCTCTGACGGGGAGCCCCTTCCCTGCTCCTCCTGGCTTCTGGTGGTGGCCACCGTCCTTGGTGTCCCTGAGATGAGCCGCTCCACTTCGGGTCTCACACGGCCGCCTCCCGGCTCCCTCTGGCTGCCCCTGTAAGGGCCCCAGCCCTATTGGATCAAAGCCCATCCTGACACTGTTTGGCCTCATCTTAACTAACTGCATTTTCAAAAGCCCTATTTCCTAATAAGGTTGCCTTATGGGGCCGCGGGTTAAACTTGAACCTGCTTGCCAGGGGCCCCGAGACGATGGCTGCACTTGGGGAGCCCCTGGAGCACAGCACTGTCCCCCACGGGAGAGTGAGGATTGGGGACGAGAGCACTCAGGCGGCCGGTGGAGACGGACGGGCCCAGGTGGGCAGCTCCCTGGAGCTGAGCCCCCCAGTCACCCTGGACCCCGACGCCTCTCCTGGGTGGAAGAATGAACGTTCTCGCTGTGCGTTAGCACAAGGAAGCCCTGTGGGCTGCGGAGGTCACGTGGTGACACCAGTGTCCCCAGGGGAGCTGCCTGCTGGTTGCCCGGAGGCAGCACAGGAGCCCGCCCTGTGCCTGCTGCGGGCTTGGATTTTGGCGGCCAGTCTGGGTCCTGGGCTGTGTTTTCTAAAATCTGTTTCCCACTGAAGCTGCTCCAGCTGAGGCCTCTTCCTCCAGCTTACTGTGCTAAATACCTTCTTTCTTAAAAGCTGTTTCCTAGCGTTTTTCCTCCTTGGTGGCTTTTACCCCTGACATGCCACGGATGGGGCTGGGGGAGCAGCACTCCTCCCAGAGCCCACAGCAGTGGCTGCGGGGCTGACTGCAGTGTGGGGTCCACACCGACCTCAGGCAGCATGGAAAGCAGGTGATGGCCTCGGGGCTTTGTGGGCGGACACCGAGGCGAATCCTGCATGAAACTTCCCTTTCGATTTTCCTGCCAGGCTGCGGGAAGTATGGAGCGGGAGAAAACTTCAGCTGTCAGTTGTACAGGAAGGCCCTGTTTGCTCAGCCACGTTGGCAAGCTGGAGACTAACCAGGATGCGGTGAGCTTGGGAAGCCATGGACATGAGGTGGTGACCTCCCGGCTGCTGCAGAGGCTGCGGGTGGCTGGGCAGCCACTTGACGAGGCAGGAGGAAAGGGCGTGCACGGGCGGTGGACAGGGCGCCAATGGCTGGCCATCACCTTGACAAGTAGGCTCGGGTTCCCTCCAGCTCAGCGAGTACAAACATGTAAGGGTGACCTAAAAGAAGTCCTGCTGGTCAAACACAGAACTCCCAGATGTTTCTGCTACTAAGTACCTTCCCCATAGTACTGAAAGGTGGAAGCCGCCCAGGACGGAAAGTGGTCCACACTTGGCCATGAGAAGGAAGGAGCATCTGGACCTGCCACGACGTGGGTGGACCTTGAAGACCTGATGCTGTGTGTGGTCAGCCAGCCACCGAAGGGCAGACGCTGTCGGACCCCCGGGTGAGCGTCTAGACTAGGCCGCTCTGCAGTGGTGGGCGGTCACTGGAGGCCCAGGCTGACCTGAGGCTTCTGTTTGGGCTGAGGGAGGCTTGGACAGCGCACGGTGTGATGGCAGCACGCGGCTGTGAGCGTAACTCATGCCTCTGACGCACACATAGGAGTGGTAAAGGGGGGACCTTTATGTCACATACTGTTACCACAATGAGAAAACTAGAGAAAATAAAGTCAAAGGAGTCTAGCTGATAGAGAGTTAAAGAGCCAGAATTGCCAGTTCTCTGTTTGGGTCATTAAGCTTGTGCTATTTTTGTAAAATACCCGTAGAACTGAGCGTGCTTCCTTTGCCTATGGCAGCAGAGGGGCATGTTCTTCCACTCTGACGCTCAGTGCCTTTGCCAAGTGGTGGCCTTTGCAGTCAGGATAAGGCGGAGAGTATGAAGCTGCTGCTGATGGATTCTTCTAGACGAAGCTGCCCAGAGCAGCTGGGCCTCCCTGGGCTGCGCTGAGAGGCCTCTGCCTGCGTGCATTTTTATCCTGCTGCACGTGAGGAGCTGGGGAGACCACACAGCCCGTGTCTGTGTGCCCGCAGCCTGTGACCAGGGCTGGACATCAGCCCCAAGGGCCCGGCGGCCCCAGAGGACACGGTGTCCCTGCAGGGCGGCCTCCCACGAGCCCTGTCATCGCGTCTCCAGCACCTCCTGCTGACGCTTGGGGCCCCCACCCTTGCCCCTAGGAGAGGGTCTGCTGAAGGTTCTCGGCCGCCAGGAACAGGGCCGAGGACGCTGTCCTTTCTCCAGGCTCCTTCCCCTCGCAGCACCCCATGTCTGGAGCTGGGGCTTGCGCAAGGGGAGATTATTTTGCATCTGCAAAATCTCCATTTCCTGTACTTCGGGGATGCCACCAGCCTCAGGGCCAAGAGACAGGACGGCCCCCCGGGGGACCACAGCAGCGGGACGTGGCCCCATGGTGATGGCCAGCACCGGGTGCCCAAGTGTCGGCATGAGCAGAGGTCACCCGGGGACAGTGCTGGGGCAGGGAGGACGATGGCTGGCTTTCGTCCTTCCACAGCTGAGTGTCCCCTCTGTGAACAAAGTTCTTTCTGCTCCACTGGTCATTTAGCTCATGTGGTGCTCATAAGGTTTCTAAATTGTGGTTTTAAGCTAAAAAAGATTTTGGCTTTCTCTCTAAAGTAATTAAGCATTTGTTCTTCTTCATGACATTTTTCTACATTATAAAGTACAATTCCCACTTAGTTAAAATACTTAAAATCAAAACTTCAATGGGAAAGAGGCTTGGAGCTGTAATTTTCTTCACTTGGATTTTTTTGACCGTAGAAAGCAGTAGCTATTATGCATGTTTTTGTTTCTGTTTAAGTTCAGGCCAAGCCTTTTAGAATTGTCTTAATAATCAATGTGACTTGGGAAGCTTTGCTCTTTTCCTGGGAGCAAATGGAACGAGATCCGTGCTGTGCAGACTCCGGGGGCGACCCCGAGCTCCTCTTCAGACTAGTGACAGGAGACTTCCTTTTCCTTTCCCCTGGCACGGTGGACATTCTCATGGAATCGGAGCCTCCGCGTTGTGAATGTTTAATTGAATGCTGACGTGAGAACTAGTTGTTTACCGTCCTTTGCGCTGGTCACCACCAGCCCGACTTGCCTGCTGCTGACGTGGGCGCACAGGGAAGCTTCCGGAAGCACGTGCTTGGAGCTCCGCATCAGGCCGGGGCGTCGGGGGGCCTCGGCTCTGGAGCCTCATGTGTACGAGAGGGTGGACCGGTCCAGCGAGTCCGCACAGGAGTCGAGGGCGTGTCTACTGGGCAGCGAGGACATGTTTCTAACGAGCCAGGTATTAGTGTCCAGTGAGTGGGGAGGAAAACTCACAAACGAATAGTGATGAGCTATTTGTAATAGGGTGCAAGCTAGGTTTGAGGACGCGAGGGAAGCGCTTCCAGCAAAGCATCTTCTGATGTTTCCGGCACCGCGGCCATCCAGGCTCGCACGCGCCCGCTTGCTACACTCGTCTGCCGCCTTGGCCCTGCCAGCTGGACGTGGCACGTTGGCCGCTGTTGTTTGAAAATTACGTGGCGTCTCCATGGGGGTGGCCTGGGCGAGAAGCCCAGCACCCGGCCCGCTTTCACATTCTGACTCATCCAAACTAATAATACTGAAGAGCGATTCGTTCATAAACCTCACTTCCCCAGCATGGGGTCCGCGGCCTGGTCGCCACTCCACGCGTGCAGCGCCCTGTGCCCGCCACCCTGGGGCCTCTGCTGGGCACCCAGGGGGTCCTGGCGAACGTGGGACCAGAGGTGCCTGGGGCTCAGCAGAAGACGGCACCCGCGGGACCCCTGGCAGCACCCTGAAGCCGCGCTCCAGACCCCCGCACCCAGGCGCCTCAGGGCCACGCCGCCCCCAGGGTCCCCACACCCCCACGTGGCCCTCAGGTCAGGGCGCCCCAGGCCACTCTGCCCCCACGCCGCCCCCAGGGTCCTTGTGCCCCCACGTGGCCCTCAGGTCAGGGTGCCCCAGGCCACTCTGCCCCCACGCCGCCCCCAGGGTCCTCGTGCCCCCATGTGGCCCTCAGGTCAGGGTGCCCCAGGCCACTCTGCCCCCACGCCGTCCCCAGGGTCCTCGTGCCCCCACGTGGCCCTCAGGTCAGGGTGCCCCAGGCCACTCCACCCCCACGCGGCCCCCAGGGTCCTCGTGCCCCCAGGCCACCCCCACGTGGCCCTTAGGTCTCGGCTTCTCCCGTATGGCAGCGTTTCCCAGTGCAGTTTGGGTGAATTTTTTTTTAAGAAATTCAAGTCTCCAGTGGAGCCCCCCTGCCCCCAGGGGAGTGGGGAGCCAGGGCCAGCCGAGGTGCAGCGCCCAGCACAGCAGCCTGTCCCCTGCCGCGCTCCACCGTGGGCGCTGCTCCCGCTGCTGCCCGCCCGAGGCTGTGACAGTGACATTTCATAGACTCTCATGTTCATGTTTGACGAAACCACATGAGCTGCTTTGTTGGTTTGGATGTTAGAAAAAACAGGAAAAGGGTAAAGTAGAGAAAGTGTGTAAGACATTCAGGATATGGAATGGGGAGAATCACGTTTTGAGCCTTGAAAACTAGAAATTGCATTGGATGGGGAAGAAAAACTTCAAAGTTAAATTCAGGCATCAGAATCGGGTTGGGAATCATGACTTTTTAATTGAAGTATAAAATGATAAAACAAAAAAAAGTCCTAATGGAAAAGTTAATAGATTAGACAGTAAGTAATTTTAAACTATGGTACCTAAAAAGAATGCCACATTTAAAAGACTAACATGTCTAAATAACTACTTAAAAAAGATAAATATAACATGATAGGCAAAGGGACAAATCCTTAATTTATAATTCTAAAAAGGACTTCCCAACCAGAAATGGGCAAAGGGCATGAATTGGTAATTACAATAGAAGAAGTCTAAATGGCGAATAAGCATATGAAAAAAACCCCTGCTTCATTGGCAGTCAAACCAGGTCAGATTAAAAGCAATGGATTTATAGGTTTGATTAGAAATTAGCAATGTTGTTTTTCTAAGACAATCCCTACAATTGCGGGGGCTCAGGCAGGGGCCTGTCTCACCGTTTGGTGAACGCATAATTGGGTTCAGCCTTTTTGGAGGGCAATTTGTTAGAAGCTTTCAAGAGCCCTTTCCTTTTGACTCTCCCGTCCCATTTTATCCGCAAAGTTTTGAGCAGCTGAAATGAGCCCAGGGTTTGTAGTTGGTAGAAACTCAGTTCTGAGTGCCAAGGACTACATTTATCCCAAGGAAAATATCAGATAACTGCACACTGTTTGCAAGCATGTTATTGAATAATTCAGTGTGACAGTGAAATACTGAAGTTAACTGCTGCCATAGGGACTTGGTTAAGGAAATTATGGAATGTCCATCAGGGAAAACACTCGACAGCTAACCCGAAAATGACTCAGGGAAAATGTGTACACTGGAGTGTGTTGTGAAAAAGTCCAGTAACAGATCAAGATGTACAGACTATTCCTGATTTTATTTAAACATGAAAATGAGTAGAGAAAGTGGCAAAAGTTTGTATAATCCCCCCCCCAAAAGAATAACTATTGCCGGGCAATGAGCCATCACGGGCACTTTAATGTTGTGCGTACTAGCCTGTCGCAGTGGGTGCTGCAGTCCTCACGGCCTAGGGGTCTTCCCCGATCAGTGGGGCTGTTTCTTGGGGACACGGCGTGTGGGTGCGCGGTCAGGCAGGGCCCTGGAAGAGGACACAAACCCTTGGCTCCTCAGGGTCTTTGCAGTCGAACTTGAGGACCATGAAACTGTGGGCCCTCAGCCCCCACGCTGAGCTGCGTCGTGAGACCCCAGCTGCCGTTGGCTCAGCCCTGCTGCCGTGGGGGTCTCCCGGCACCTCCCCCCCGCCAGCTCACAAAGTCAGACTTTCTTCCTTCGGGGCCTTCATGTGGAGGAAGGAGCAGCTTCTCCCGAGAGACGCGGAGGCGGGAGGGAGCCTGGCCAGGGCTGTTCCACAGCTGGAACCCGGATGGCCCATTGGGGCAGGGAATTGGGGGCCCTGCTGGGCGCCATCTGGGCCCCCTGCTCCCCCCTGGACCCCCTGCTCCCCCCATGGCTGGGCAGGCAGCAGGGCCTGTCCTGAGCAACCCCGCTCCTGCTGATGGTCTGTCCTCTCCGCAGAGTGCCGCGTGGTGAAGTCCACATCCTACACCAAGATCACGGCGTCGGCCCGCAGAGGCGCCACCAAGAGCCCGGGGCCATCCAGGCGCAGCAAGTCGCCCGCGTCCACCAGCTCCGGTAAGCACCGCCCCCACCCCCACCCCTTCTGCACCCCCGCCATCCCCCACCCCCCCAATCTCAGGTTTACCCCCTGTCAGGCCTGGACCAGGACTTCCGAGCCCTTAGGGCAGCTGAGCAGATTGTGGGCTGGCCGAACAGGCCTTAAGCCCTCGGAAAGCTCCAGAAGATTCATCAACTCCAGTGGGAGCGCCCGGGCTGCCCCCCAGCTCCACCGCTGTCCAAGCATGCCTGCCCTGGGATTCGTCAGGAGCAGTTTTCAGTCCATGCTGTTGGACACTTTGCACACCTTTGATACCCCCCAGGCTCCTTCGTGGCCGGTACCCCACGGGGCCCGTCCTCTCCCTGGGGCTCACGCCCAGCCACCCTCCTCCTCCTCCTCCTGATGTGACTCGCTGGGAGGCTTTTCCTTGGGTTGGTTGGGTTTTGCTTGGAGGTTCTCGGGTATAGGTCCTTCTCACATTTGGCGTGGTGTGGTGTCTGCCGTCCTTTGTCACTGTTGCTGCAATGATAGCTGCCACGTAGCATTCTTAAACAGGAAGCTGTCTCATGGCCTGGGAGGCCCCCAGCCCAGCGTCAGGGTGGGCAGGGCTGGTTAGCATCTCCTGGGAAGACACATGGTGACGTCTGCCAAGCTGGGCATCGCCAGACGCCCCTGTCGAGGCATCTCCTCTCTCTCTCGGCACTCCGGGCACCTCCAGATGTCTGCGTCTCTGTCAGCTCTGAGCTTTCTCCAAAGCGGTTCCTCTCAAAGGCCTCCAGGAAGCGACCCCTCTGAGTGGGTGGAGACACACCTCCATGAATCCATCCAATCAGAAGTTACCACCACAACAGGGCGGGTCACATCACCGTGGAGACAGCTTAGCCAGAAAGATCCCACCCAGCAACACTAAATCGGGATGAATGAAAAACATGGCTTTTCTCGGATGCACGGCAGTTTCAAGCCAGCACATCCAGGAATGAAAAAATAGCAGACATGGGGGCAGAACACCTAATAATGAGTCATTAATCCAGAGTCTTCTCTTTTACATTATAGATGTCTTATGAGAGTCAATATGCAGTACAGCTCTTAACGTTTTTAGTTTAGTTGTTTTCTTTCTTCTTAAGCTTGTTACCATGAAATAATTTCAACTTACAGTAACATTGCAAAAATAATACAGGGCAGTGCAAAGGTGGAATTCAGCAGGTAGAATTCTCGCCTGCCATGCCAGAGACCCAGGTTCAGTTCCTGGTACCTGCCCATGCTAAATAAATAAAAATAATATAAAACCTATACAGAGAACTCTCATTCTCGCCTGCCATGCCGGAGACCCGGGTTCAATTCCTGGTGCCTGCCCATGCTAATAATACATAATAATAATAATATAAAACCTATACAGAGGACTCTAATTCTCGCCTGCCATGCCGGAGACCCGGGTTCAATTCCTGGTGCCTGCCCATGCTAATAATACATAATAATAATAATATAAAACCTATACAGAGGACTCCAACCAACCCCCACCACAGACACCCAGATCAACCAATTTTTAAAAATATTTTTATTGATAAATCTTCACACACATACATTCCATATATGGTGTACGATCAGTGGCTCACAATATTATCACATAGTGGTATATTCTTCACCATGATCATTTTTAGAGCATTTGCATCACTCCAGAAAAAAATTAAAAAAAAAGAAAAAACTCATATATCCCATACTCCTTACCCCTCCCACTCATTGACCACTAGTATTTCCATCTACTCAATTTATTTTACCCCTTATCCCCTTATTACTTATTTATTTTTATCCATATTTTTTACTCGTTTGTCCATACTGTAGATAAAAAGAGCATCAGACACAAAGTTTTCACAATCACATAGTCACATTGCAAAAGCTATGTCATATATACAATTGTCTTCAAGACTCAAGACTACTGGAACACAGCTCAACAGTTTCTGGTACTTCCTTCTAGTCACTACAGTATACCATAACTAAAAAGGAATATCTATATAACGCATAAGAATAACCTCCAGGATAACCTCTCAACTCTGTTTGAAATCTCTCGGCCACTAAAACTTTATTTTGTCGCATTTCTCTCTTCCCCATTTTGGTCAAGAAGGTTTTCTCAATCCAGTCCTGGCTCATCCCTGGGATTTCTGCCCCACGTTGCCAGGGAAATTTACCACCCCTGGGAGTCATGTCCCACGTAGAGGGGGGGCAGTGAGTTTGCTTGCCCTGTTGGCTTAGAGAGAGAGAGGCCACATCTGAGCAGCAAAAGTTCTCTGGGGGTGACTCTTAGGCCTAATTTTAAGTAAGCTTAGCCTATCATTTGCAGGAATAGGTTTCATAGGGGCAAACCCCAAGATCAAGGCCTCAGCCTATTGATTTGGTTGTCCCCACTGCTTGCGAGAATACCAGGGATTCTCCAAATGGGGAAGTTGAATTTTCCTCTTTTCTCCCCAGTCCCCCAAGGGGACTTTGCAAATACTTGTTTATTCACTGTTCAAATCACTCTGTGATATATCACGGCATCACACTAACCTGGGCAAACCAACAAGATCTTACACCCTATTCAAGATTCCACGTACTTATGATGTTCAACCAAACAGACCATGCAAGTTAAATTAGGTAATGCACTACCCAAAATACAAATTTTCCACCAAATAAACATCTCTCCCTTTGGTCTCACATGAAAGTTGAAGTTTTGAAATATGGATGATAGCATCCTCTACCCTGTGTTCTGATTTACCTTAGTCCTATCCAGATCTGCTTCCTTCATATTTCTACTCAAAGTCTGATCAGTTTTTCAACTTTTTGAACAGTTACTATATGGGGTTCTGCTGACTTTCATAGCTTCAGAGCTCTAACTCTGAGTCTCAGGTGTCACATAAATATTTGAAGTTTCTGGGAACTTCCAGGTTATAAACAAACAGCTCAGCATCTCAGAATTTAGAAATAACAGTTACAACTCCTGAATATATGTGGTGGCTGTAAGAGCTTACAGTCCAGGACCCTTTACGGTAGCCCCCAACCTGGTAACCATGCTCTCGACTTCAGTTCACCGAGCTTTTATATTATAGTTAGTCCATATGATGAAACATGATAGTATTTGTCTTTCTTTCATTCAACATACAGTCGTTAAGTTTCATTCTCCTATCTTGTAGCAGCTCAGTAGTGGGTGCATGTACACACCACAGTTCCCCCTTTCGTTCCTCAGTCAGTGTACCCTTAGGCCACCTCCATCACTGTGAATCTTGAACACGTCCACTGTAGATACAGTGTGCAAATGTCCATTCGTGTCCCCACACTCAGTTCCTCCAGGTATATACCTAGCAACGGGGTTGCAGGCAGGTCCATCAGTTTTGATATTTTGCCACATTTGCTGTATAATTCTATTTATCTGCATATGTATCAACCCATCTATATGTCTGTTTATCATTTATCTACCAATTTTCTAAACGTTTGAGAGTAGGTTGCACAGGTCAGCCTCCTTGAACAGATAACACTTGCATGTACATTTCCTAAGAGCAAAGATATTCACTTTTGTATCCACCTTAAATGCAGTATCAAGTTCAAGACCTTTCACACTGATAAGCTTTCACACTATATTTTAATTTTTCTAATCGTTTTCATGAAGACTTTTCAACTTTAGTTAAAATTTGGTTGCGTTGACCAGCAGTAGGAGTTTGTGGTGAGTAAGCCATTCAGGTAGCTTCATTTTCATAAAGACAGTGGAATCCAAATCTGTTCTAGATTCAGTATGTTCTCGAAATATTAACACTTCATTCAAAGTACCCTCAACTTGTAGGTCAGAAAATTAGTCATATGGCAACTGTGCTGCTTTGAATTTATGGACCCCAGAAAAGCCATGTCCTTTAATCTTCACTCAGTATTGCTGGGTGGGAGTTTTTGATTATCCGTGGAGATGTGGCCCTAATCAGGGTGGTAACCTAGGTGGTCTGCAAGGAGCTGTGTCTCCACCCATTCAAGGTGGGGTGCTTACTGGAGCCCTTGAAGAAGGAACTGTTTGGAAACAGCACAGAGCCCACCCGCCCACAGACTTTTGGAGATGAGGGAAAAAAACCACCCCTGGGGGAATTTCATGAAACAAGGGGCCTGGAGAGGAAGCTAGCAGACGTTGCCATGTTCGCCATGTGCCTTTCCAGATGAGAGAGAAACCCTGAACTTCATCAGCCTTCTTGATCCAAGGTATTTTTTCCCTGGATGCCTTAGATTGAACATTTCTATAGCCTTGCTTTTAGTTGGGACATTTTCACAGCCTTACAACTATAAACTTGCAGTTTCTGGTACATCGCATTCCAGCAACTAGCAAACTAGAACAGCAACCATATTTTGTTTTATATGAGCCTTTTTGCATGTAGCAATTTCTGCTTCCTGCATTTCGACCCAGAAGATGTCACATCCAGTTGTTCCTACTTATATAACAGCTTCCAATAGGCAGTGACAGCTTCTTGGTCCTGCTTCACTTACCACCTTCTGGATGATTCCAACTTGGAGAGTGCAAAGGGTTCTGACGCTAAGTACTCGGACGTGGCTGAACTTTGCAGGCTATGGCGGAGGACTTCCCTCTCCTGCCCTCACTTCCAACACGGCCTCAGGTCTGGGCTTCCCAAGGCCAACCTCGCTTTGGACCAACTGCCTGCAAATTCAGAAGCTCCCTCTGTGCACTCAGGCACGGTCATTTGCAGAAACTGACCAGACTCAGGAGAGGAAAGGATGCAGATCAGACGGGGCCCAATGAAGAGGCCCACAGGGCAAGGCCTGGGAGAGTCCCACCGCTAACGACCGTCCCACCTGCAGAATGCAGCGTTGGGCCGTGTTTCCACAAGAGGGGATCAGCTGGGCGTCAGCGCAGGGTTTATCGGGACGTCACTCTGTCGGCGTGGCTGAGACAGTCGGTGCCCTCGAGGCTGAGGGAGTAAGTGCCCCCGAGGCTGTGGGAGTTGTGCCCCCGAGGCTGAGGCAGTCGGTGCCCCCGAGGCTGAGGGAGTAGGTGCCCCCGAGGCTGAGGGAGTCGTGCCCCCGAGACTGAAAGCAGTCGGTGCCCTCAAGGCTGGGTCAGTCGGTGTCCCCGAGGCTGGGGCAGTCAGTGCCCCCGAGGCTGAGGCAGTCGGTGCCCCTGAGGCTGAGACAGTCGGTGCCAGCAAGGCTGAGGGAGTCAGTGCCCCCGAGGCTGAGACAGTCGGTGCCCCCAAGGCTGAGGCAGTTGGTGCCCCTGAGACTGAGACAGTCGGTGCCCTCGAGGCTGGGGCAGTCGGTCCCCCTGAGGCTGAGACCGTCGGTGCCCCCGAGGCTGGGGCAGTCGGTGCCCCCGAGGCTGAGGCAGTCGGTGCCCCCGAGGCTGGGGCAGTCGGTGCCCCCGAGGCTGAGGCAGTCGGTGCCCTCGAGGCTGGGGCAGTCAGTGCCCCCAAGGCTGGGGCAGTCAGTGCCCTCAAGGCTGGGGCAGTCGGTGCCCTTGAGGCTGGGGCAGTTGGTGCCCCTGAGGCTGGGGCAGTCGGTGCCCCTGGTTTGGCGCCACCTCCACAGCTGCTCCCCTCCCCAGAGGCCAGGCCATAGGACGTGCTATGTTGCCCAGCGGCCAGTCTCCACCCTGCACCAACTTGGTGGCACGCCCTACCAGGTGTGGGAAATGGGAGCTCATGGAGACGAGCAGGGACCCTCTTTTGGCCCAGGGAGGTTAGAGGTCAGGGGCCAGCCCCTGGAGCCAGGTCGTTTGTGACTCAGAGGGTTGACGGAGCAGCCGCTCTGCGGACAGCCATGGCTGACACACTGACTCCCAGTCTCAGCCCAGGACGCTCTCTTGGGCACGGGGCACTGGGCATCGGGGAAGTCCCCCGGCCCCTCCACTGCCCCGACTCCTGCTTCTACTCAGCGGTGGCCATGGGAAGGGGTGAAGTTGTGGTTTTCCTGCCACGGCCCAGTCTGCGCGCCCCGTAAGGCACAGGCCAGCGCGGGAACTGTTACCTCAGCACCGTCTGCGCTGACGCTCACCCCAAGCCCTGAACCACATGGACATGATGCTTTGTCGTTAGGAAGCTTTACTTTGTTTCTTTCTCCCAAGAGCAGTAACCTAGAATTTGAAGTGATGTCCGTCTTTGTCCAGTACCCCTCTTCCTCGTCGTGCAGAAACTGGAACACACTGCCCATTCGTCATTCGTATCTTCCGGGTCCTCCTGCCCCCGGCTATTGGTAACGATGCCGTGGTCACACTAAATGAAATGTTGTCGCCCATGTAGGACCTGCAGCTTTTATTGCTTTTGAAGGAGACGACGTCCTGCCTCCGCTTCTAGAGACGGGCTGGGGAGGGCCAGGGTGGGCCTGGGTGCAGCCTTGCACAGGCACCATGCGAGCAGGTGGCAGCCGGGTGCGGGGCTCGGGGGGTCACGCTCAGTGCTGTCCCTTCGGGGAGTCCCCACCCAGCCCCACGGGCCCAAGCGTGGTGCCCAGGTGGCAGGCGTGCCCCTTCCCCGCGTGGCCCTTCTCAGCACTGACGGGCGCCGGGAGTGTCGCTGGCTGGCAGAGCCCCGTGGGGTCAGAGGTCGGCAGAGCCTCCGTGCCTGTGACTGCGCCCGGCGTCTACCACAGAAGGGCCCAGAGCCGGCAGAAGGAGCCAGAAGCAAACAAAAAAGGAGGGAGAAAGCGTCGTAATGCACAGACAGGGCGCCAGGCACCCATGCGGTCAGGGCCCAGCTCATGGACTGGAGTCTCCCTAAGAGATTGTAAAACACAGAAAAGAAAAGCCACAGTTCCCTAAAGGAGCGGAGCAGGCATAGGGCTTCACGCAGCGCGGCCTACCGCAAGTCCCACAGTGTGACGCTCCTCCTGTGCATCTTGGGAGCGCAGGTGTGTCCTCAAGTGTGAACTTTAAAGCTGAAGTAAGTGTAAAGAACTAACTCCTTTATCTGTGGATAGGAGTTATAACAAAAGCTCTCCGAAAGTCAGAGTGTGATATGCACTACAAGATTTCAGTAAAAACTGATAAGGTAGAATCTCAGTTCAAATTATTCTCTTAAAATTAAAAGTATAAGAAAATAAATTTCATTATGAGAATTTTCTAAATGAAACTATTCCAGAAATAAACCATTTGACAATTAAAAAGTAGAAGTAAATAAAATTTAAAAAATTAAAAATATAAGAAAATCATGTTTACCTACCTGGCATTTCCACTGCAACAGCCTTCCTTAAAAGTGACAGATTTCGAAATGTTGACCTATTCTTGGATCCTTTAGAAGAACAGTGGGTTTCTTTGTTCAGGGTTTTTATTCCCACTCGATTGATTAGCCAACTTCTCCCGTGGAATAACAGCCTCTCCTTGGAGCCCCAGCAGGTGCCTGAGCCCGGGCACTGCCTATGCGGCACATGCCAGCGTGAGCACGGACGGGCTCTAAGCACGCAGAGGGAGGCCACCAGCTGACCGCAGGAAAGCCCTGCTGTCCACGGGTGTTTGCAGTCATGGAACAGGTATTTGAAACTCCCTGGTTTTTAAATGGAAAGAGCCCGATTCCGCTAGGCAAGGCCGCTGGAAGGGTTACTGCGTCTGTGCCTGTGAACACGCCTCTCTGGGGCCCAGGACATTCCCAACTGCCCGGCTTAAACCCTGGCTGGACGTGGCTGTGGGGCTCTGAGGGTGGCGGGGCGGCCCTTCCCAACTGCACGCATGGCGGGGCCCGGGCGCTTGCGGGACGCGGAAGGACGCAGAGGATCCCAGGATCGGCTGCAGACAACGCGAGTCGGGCACAGGGCCGAGGGGTCGGGTGTGGCCTGGCTGTGAAAGAGGGATTTTCAGCAAGGCCGGGAAGCGCCCCAGGCCTGGGAACAGAGGCACAGTGACAGGGGCAGCGGCAGGGGCCGGGACCTGAGCAGGGCCCCACCTCCTTCCTGGGAAACGGTCAGGGCAGGAGAGACACGTTTGGGGGAGACTTCAGAGGGGAAGGAAACCTGCTAAATACCTGGGTGGAGGTGAGCCCTGGGAGGGGAGGGCAGGTGCGGGGCTCCTGCAGGAGGAGAAGGGTGCGCTCCTGGCTTACGTTGTCCCCTCCCACCTCGCCAGGGCCCGTCTCGCCACAGGGTGCTTCCTCAGGCAGGTGTGCAGGCGGTGCCTGGGCCCCTGCCTCAACCTGCATAAAGCCCTGCAGGGGGCCGGTTTCCTTCTGAACCACACCCGCCCTCCCTGCCTTGCACTAGATCGTGTTCCCTGCACACCTGCCCTGCTCGCGCTTATGCAGCCACACCCTACCCCTGTCCCTTCAACCCCGTCCCCAGCCACCCCGCTGCCCCAACCCGCTCCCCCCTTGGCTCCAGCTGACCTCTGCGGATATCCCCAGCCGCCTTGCCTGGGTGTCTGATCTACCTGGCACAGCCCGCAGGTCGCACAGCAGACTTCCTGCCTAGGACAGCAGGTCTGTGAGAGCAAGTTCTTCACTGTTCTAGAGCGTTCTACAGCCGGCAGTTTGGGGAAGCTACGGGGAAAATGCCAAACAGATCGGTTCAAGTTGCCTAGATTCCGAGCCTCAAGACCCTTTGTGTAAATATTTATGAAAACGTGACCATGGAGCCACACACCTCCTCAGCACCGTCAGCACTCGGTGCCTGCTGAGCTGGGACGGGAGAGGGCAGTGGCCCACCCCCGACCCGGCGTGACAATACAGACCGTGTCCCCCCCAAGCTCCAAAAACGTCTGGTGATGAAGGGCTCGGTTGGCACCTAAGAGGCGTTTTCCTGGAGGCCCCGGGCTGGACATGAAATGAAGGTGGAGGGTCAGGGGAGAGAAACCTGTGTTTCTGTGCCTCAGCCCTGCACACAGGAGACGGGTGTTGTGGACAGCTGCCACGCTGGGCCACTCGCAGTTTTCTGAGTGAGACATGCATGAGAGCAGCTCTAGCTCCGCCACCGCAAGTCGGCGGGAGGTCACTTCCCTGCACGTCAGTTTCTCGCCTGATGCAAGACAAACGCCAGAGCCCACTGCAGGGCACACGTGCCCTCAGTACTGCCAGCCGGCTCCAAGGTGTCCTGTAGCCCCCACCCCCCCTCAGGCGTCCACGGTGAGTCCTGCCTTGGCACCCTATCTCTTGGAGATGTCTCCTTGGCGTCCCCCCGCCGCAGAGCTTCACCGACTAGAGGGCCTCCAGGGTGCTGCCTCCTGCCCAGCTTCTCCTGACGCATGCCCCTTTGCCAGTACTGTGCCCTCCTGTCCACTCTTGGCAGGGGGCAGGGGATTTTGGGTCCCGTGGCTCCACATCGCTCCGTGCTCTGCCCGCCGGGTACAAACCAAATGCTGTAGCTCCCACTTTCGGGTCCCTCCCGGCTCAGCCCGTCTTGCCCCTGGACCCTCCCGCTTAGCCTTGGTGCCACGCCTGGGGTGCTTCTCCTTCCTGCCTGCCCCAACCACTCCTCCGACCCCCCACCCCCACCCCACTCCCTCCCTGGGGCCTGTGCCCGCCTGGACCCCAAGAGCCTTCCCTGCAGTTGCTAGTGATGGGGCCATGTTGAGGGGCAGCGTGCAGATCCTGCATTGCTAGGAAAACATCTGGCTCTGCCCCGTGTTTGCTGGGCAAGGTGCTTATTGTCTTTATGCCTCAGTTTCCTCATCTGTGAAATGGGGGAGCTGATACTGCCCACTTGCTGGCGTTGTCGTGTGGGTCAGATGAGGTGCAACTAGGCATCCCTATCACCTGTTAGTCACCTGCTGTCTATCAATTGATGCATCACCTAGCAACCACCCTCTGCCACCCATCATTCCATCTGACATCCATCTACCTTCATCCCACCTGTCCATCATCTGTCTGTCTGCCATCATCAGCCTATCTGTAATTTATGGCTGTCGTTCTAAGGACAGGAGAGAGGTTAAGAAGCTGAAGTGCTCTGCGGTCGGCACAGACCACCTACCGGGCCTTCGGGGCCCAGCCCAGCTCGGGCAGGAGCAGCCTCCTGACACCCAAGTTCCCGTTATTTGGATTGCTGGTGCCTGCTTCATACAGCACCCATGACAGGTTTTGTTGTGGACGCTTCATGCTGCTTTCTAAGCAAGGCATCCGCACGGCTGTCTTCCTGGGAGTCTGCGCATTCTCTCTTTGTTTCCCCTTAAGTTGTTGAGAAGAGGGTGACACTGTATCTGCTCCCCTTGGCTCATTTCTGCCTCTGTCTTTTGACCTGTGTGGCTGCTAGGCGTGTCCTAAAGTGGGGCTAGACGTGGTCAAGGAAATACGCTCACAAAACCTGTCCTCCATGCGCAGCTGGGGCACCTCTTCCCTTCGTGGCATGTCGCTGCCAACCCCTTCTGAGCCCTGTGCCTCGAGGTCCTGGCTGTGGGGTCCCAGCTGACTTTGGAGTCCTGGCTGTGGCGTCCCAGCTGGCTGTGGGTCCCAGCTGTGGGGTCCCGGCTGGCTGTGGGGTCCCAGCTGACTTTGGAGTCCTGGCTGTGGGGTCCCGGCTGGCTGTGGGGTCCCAGCTGACTTTGGAGTCCTGGGTGTGGGGTCCCGGCTGGCTGTGGGGTCCCAACTGGGTTTGGGGTCCTGGCTGTGGGGTCCCAGCTGGCTGTGGGGTCCCAGTTGACTTTGGAGTCCTGGCTGTGGGGTCCCGGCTGGCTGTGGGGTCCCAGCTGGGTTTGGGGTCCTGGCTCTGTGATCCCAGTTGGCTGTGGGGCCCCAGAGGCTGTGGGGCCCCAGAGACTGTGGGATCCCAGCTGGCTGAGGGGTCCCAGCTAGCTGTTCCCGGCTGGCTGTGGGGTCCCGAATGACTTTGGGGTCCTGGCTGTGGAGCCCCAGAGGCTGTGGGATCCCAGCTGGCTGAGGGGTCCCGGCTGGCTGTGGGGTCCTGAATGACTTTGGGGTCCTGGCTGTGGGGCCCCAGAGGCTGTGGGATCCCAGCTGGCTGAGGGGTCCCAGAGGCTGTGGGATCCCAGCTGGCTGAGGGGTCCCAGAGGCTGTGGAATCCCAGCTGGCTGAGGGGTCCCAGCTGGCTGAGGGGTCCTGAATGACTTTGGGGTCCTGGCTGGCTCTGCGGTCCCAGTTGTGGGGTCCCCTCAAGGCCAGAGCCTGGCTCTGTCTCCTGTCACGCTGCAGACAGGTGCCTTTCTTCTCATTTCTCTTTCAAACAAAAGCAGTGAACACATTTCAAAGACAAACCATTGCTTTGGGGGCAGACAACCAGAGGAGCTCTGGGGGCCCCTCCGGGCCTGAGAAATCCGTCCCGTCTCCCAGCACTTTCCGGCTTCCGGGGAGTGAGTGTCGCTGGGTTTGGGATGAGTCACTGGGCCGCGCGCGGAGGCTCCTGCCTGTGACTCAGAGCGCTCCCAAAAAGGCTGGGCTTCCGGCCGGCGGGGGCGGGCGGGGGCGGGCGGGGTGGTGGCAGCTCGCGGCAGCCGAGCGGAGCCCGCGGGGACGCAGCTGCTCCTCTCCCTCGCGCCGAGCAGCCCGGGAGGGGCCCGAAGCCGCGCCCATGTTAGAGCTCATAGAAGGTAAGCTGGACTTCGCCGGCACCCGGCCCTGCGCCCTCACCTGCGGCCCCGCAGGCAGCAGAGGTGCCCTACTCTGGGAGGAGTGGCTGCCTCGGGTTCCGGGCTCTGACTCGCTTTTGTGATACCGCTGCATAACGGCTCGGGAACCGGGTAGAATCCAGGGATTTAAACTTGCTGGAAAACAGCTTTTGTCTCCCGTCACGGGCAGAGACAGGCATTGCTGAGCATCTGTGGCCCATTGCTTGGGCTACCGGAGGCGGGTCCATTGTGTGGGGCGCGGGGCGACCAGGGCGCGATGAGTTATTAATCAGAAGTGTGGCGGGCGCCTCTGACGCGGTGCTGAGCCTGCCGCTGGCGAGCCCTGCTGCTCCTGCCCCTCCCGGGTGGTGCTGGGCAGCTCAACTAGAGAGCGAGGTGAGGCCCCTGGCCAGCCCCTTGGAAGAGTCCTGCACCTGTGGGCACACAGCCACCGTTCTCAGAGTCTCCAGCAAGTTGCAAAAAGTGCACTTATAATTTATCATGCATCCCGCTGCTACGTTGCACAGAGGGTTAACAAAACTGTGAATTTCTGTAGAAGGTCATTCCCTGGGGCTTTTTTTTTCATGACTGCATATAATAAAGAGTCCGGACTTTTAGCCACTGTCCCTCTCCAATTGTTCACTCCTTTAACGTGCTGTTTCTCTCTGTGATTCTTTGTCCTTTTAGTGAACGGGACTCCTGGTAGCCAGCTCTCCACTCCCCGCTCAGGGAAGTCTCCAAGCCCGTCCCCCACGAGCCCGGGAAGCCTGCGCAAGCAGAGGGTAAGGAAGCTGCAGGGCCACTTTGGGGGGAGGCCCGGCGGCTGCATAGGGCTTTTGGCAGGGCCGTCTGTGGCCAGGTGAGAACGCTGGCAAGGCAGGCGCTCACTGTGGCTTCTCTTAGCCGGAACAGGGCTTGGCGTTGCCCGGTAGCACATCCCCACTTAATTCAGAGGAGGAGGCACCCCCAAGGCGTCCCAGGCTGTAATGCGTTGGAAGAGCTGTCATCATCGACCCGCCGCCAGCTGGGGGACAGGGGCCGGCCCAGGGCAGGGGAATGGTGGCCCAGAGTGTGGGGGTCCGCCGAGGAGGCATCCTGTGAATGAGCCCCACATGAGGCCTTTGCTTTCCTCACTACTTGCACTTGTGGTCAGCCTCTTGTGTAACAAAGATGAGATGCTGAGCTTAGAGATCAGGACACAGGGGTTTCTGCAAACAGTGTCAGTTTCTTCTGGCTAGGGAAGTGGGTGACGGGGAGCAGCGGGGGATGGGAAGCAGCTGGTGATGGGGAGCAGTGGGGGACAGGGAGCAGCAGGGGTCCGGGGCAGTGGGGGAATGGGGAGCAGCAGAGGTAGGGAGCAGTGGGGTTCAGGGAGCAGCAGAGGTCAGGGGGGCAGCAGGGAATGGGGAGCAGTAGGGGACCGGGAGCAGTGGGGGACAGGGAGCAGCAGGTGTCAGGGGGCAGCAGGGGACAAGGAGCAGCGCAGGTCAGGAGCACCGGGGGCCGGGGAGCAGCAGGTGTCAGGGGGCAGCAGGGGATGGGGAGGAGTGCAGGTCGGGAGCAGCAGAGTTCGGGGAGCAGCAGACATTGGGAGCAGCGGGTGTCAGGGAACAGCGGGGGACGGTGCTTTGCCGCAGGTTCTCATCAGCTCGCACCCTGCACCGCTGGGCTTCTCCAGTGATTCCAAAGCAAGGGTAACAGGAGAGAAGGGGGCCGTGAAGTAATGGAAGCCCAGGAAGGAGATCCACGTGCTTGTGCCCTAAGGAGGTTTGGTGATGAGGCTTCTGCATGTTTTCAGCAGCAGGGCCCCTCCAGGCTACTGAATTCACACACTGGATGTTGGTTTGGTTTCTTAGGTATTTGTTTTAAAGCTAAACTCCCACGTTGCGTACGTGGAAGCCGCATAAGTGGCAGCCGTATCCGGGTGGAAACCTGAGCACTGCCCGGCCCCCCACGAGTCCCCTCCCTTTGGAGCCTTTTGCCTTCCTCCAGCGCTTCACCTGGCAGCAGGTGTCGCTGGGGACTTGGCGCCAAGACTGGATGCTCCACCTCGGGTGGGTCCGTCCCCGTGGGTCTCATCTGGGGATACAGCAGGAGAGATGCTGTGCAGGTGGAGCTCGCGCCCACACCGTCCCTGCCCCTGGGCGTCACTCTGCAGGCTCCCTGGCCATGGCCTCGGGGCATTTGGAAGCACAAGCCTTGCTAGTGAGGCTGGGCCGAATACCCTGAGGCCCGTCCCTGCGGTTGGGGCTGTGCTGCCTTTGCTCATGGATGCTCCCCAGCCAGCTCCGAAGCACAGCACAGCCCCTTCACGGAGCCCTCTTCCCTCATGAGCGTGCACCTCACAGTACACCCTCGTTTGGTCATGGGTGTGTACCTCCCTGCACACCCTCTTCCCTTGTGGGCGTGCACCTCACAGCACAACCTCTTCTGCTCATGAGCGTTCACCTCACAGCAACCCTCTTTTGCCCATGAGTGTGCACCTCCCTGCACACCGTCTTCCCTCGTGAGCTGCACCTCACTGCCCACCCTCTTCTGCCTATGAGCGTGCACCTCCCTGCACACCCTCTTCTCTCGCGAGCGTGCACCTCCCTGCACATCCTCTTCTCTTGCGAGTGTGCACCTCCTCACACCCTCTTCTCTCGCGAGTGTGCACCTCCCTGGACACCCTCTTCCCTCACAAGCGTGCACCTCCCTGCACACTCTCTTCTCTCGTGAGCGTGCACCTCCCTGCACACTCTCTTCTCTCGCGAGCACACACCTCCCTGCACACCCTCTTCTCTCACGAGAGTGCACCTTACTGCATACCCTGAGCTCATTAAACTCAGATTCGGGGTTTCTGAAGGGGTTCTGCAGAGGTGTTGGGGTTGAGAGTAACCAGGTACCATCCTGTAGAGCTCTGCCTCTCTCCCTCCCTGCTGCCTGCCGGGCTCATCTCGGATGTGGAAAGCACTTGGGCCACTCTCCATGTCTTGGCAGAATTTGCTTCTGCCAGCCTCTGTCTGCCTCACTGGGATCTGTCCAGCTGAGGCAGGACTGCTGAGCCGCTTCCTGACGCCGGGGCCAGCCCTGGCAATTAGCATGTCCAGCACTGGGGAAAGGACCACAAGATACGCTTTGCTTATTGGCTCTTTACTGTACCTTTTAAACTATAATGCAAGCACCGTGCTTGAGAAAGAAAACCATTTGCATTTGTTTTAGGGGGACAAAGGGTTTATCATCGTGGAAGGTGTCTCCTGAGCGCATGCCGTGAGCTCACACTCAGAGTTGGCTCAGGTTCCGGCCAAAATGAGTGTCCTCCACCCATGCACCTGCCGCTTTCAGGCCATCCCACCGGCTGCAGCGCTGGACACGGGTTCCTGTGGACAGGGGCACGTCTCGAGCTGGGGCATCCAGTGCCCTTCCCCAGCTCGAATGGGCCAAGTTGATCCCTAAAAACTGGTTCCGTTTTAAATTCGGTTAATGTTCTTCTCAAATGCTCAGCTACACTCCAGTGCAGGAGACGCTGGCATAAGTGAAATATGGCATGTGCTAAAAGAAGATACTTCAAAGAATAAATTAACTCTTTTTATTGCAAATTGGAAAACAGTAGCTACTTCTATTTTTCCTTCTGTGTTGCTTAGCAACAGGGCCGGGGAAAATGAGTTGACTGGCTCCTCCGTGCGCAAACACACACGCACACATGCATGCACTCTTCCTACCCCATTTTAAAACGCAGGAGCATAAGTGTGTTTTTTTTAATTGAGACATTTGACTGCTTTCTTCACAAATAAGAAAAACTAGATCTTGCAATAGATTGTCTGATTAATCAGCGTTTTTGGTTTTCTTGTTTTCAAGTCCTATGTTTAGTGTCATCTCTTTGGCATTTTAGAATGCCATGTACATTAAGAGCGCAGACACTCCTCTTCCTAAAAGCCCTTGTGGTGGGGTGCGTGCAGACCCCCACTTTCCCAGAGGACTGTTATTCCAGCTGCCGTCTCGAGAGGCCGACTAGCGCCTGCAGCAGGCCCTTCGCCCCTGCACTCTGCCTGCTCTCTTCCTCGGGAGGGAGCGTGCTGGGCTGTGTGGCCCCACGGAGCTGCCGTGGCCCGCCCCCGTGTTGGCTTTGTGGATTAGCAGTGACGCCGGGAGTGGGCGGTGTGGCATGGAGAAGACGCTGCAGCGTTGCCAGGCTCCCACAGAGAGATCTAGTGGCAGGGAAGGGGGTGGGGGGAGGAAGGGGCGCCCAAGGCCGGCGTGGGCCAGCGTGGGTGTGGAGGAGGCAGCGTTTGGGGGGCTGACGCTTTGTGTATCTGCGGCTGTTGAGTGGCCCCGGGAGCGGAATTCGCCACGTGCGCCAGTGGGAGAGGGAGGGTCCGGGCAGCCTAGGGGCCGCCAAGCCCGACAGGACAGCGGAGGGGACAGCAGGCAGGCCAGCGCCCACGAGCAGACCCGACGGCGTCTCCCTGCCAGTAAGGCAAAATGCGGGTCCTTTGTTCCGGTGGTTTCTCAAGTGTTGCCTTTCTCCATGTCCAAACGTGGTGACCCTGAAGGGGCTGCTGGTGGGTGCGGCGTCCACCCCCGGAGAGGAACAGGGCATCGAGGGGATCACCGAGTAAACGCATCTGTCCCGCCTTATCTTCCAGGGCCTGTGCCGCCCGCTCTCTTCGGACGATTTGGACTCAGTGTAAAAGACAGTGGAGCGAGGTCTATGGTTTGTGATGGGTGAAGGTTTCACGTTTCCTAAGTCTAACGGCAAATATACAGAAAAGTTTTGCATATCTTGAAATGGTAAAGCCCAAAGCACGTGAGAGAAGCTGCACAGGCAGGTCACATTCCCCATGCTTGTCCTGGAAGGGATGTTTCCATGTCTCCTGCCTCGAGAACTAAGCGGGAGTTTGGACCACCTCCCTCGGGTGCTGCAGGTTTTGATTGAGCGAGGCTGCCGCTTTGTGAATTTCCTATTTGGACCCAATATCGAGAACAAGAGCATAGCAATGATTTAGCAATACAGAGCCACAGAGTCACAGTGTCTGTAGTGGGTTTTCCTTTTTACTCATAACTGAACACGTAGATACAATTTTTCTGCACTTTCCATAAAGCAGATTGGAATGGCACTAGTAAACATATTTTTCTTAAAGTTATCTTCTTTTCTAAAATTTGGGTTGTTGATTTTGAGGATGTTTTTAGTGCAAAATAATTAAAATGTTTAATTAGATTCTTTTTTCTCTTCCTGGAATAGTAGGCAAAGTGCCTTGTCATTATGTGGTTTAATATGATTGAAGGAAAAAATTGTATCCGAGGCACATTTCACAAAGACTCTAACATTAGACATTAGAACTTTACTTTTGCTGATGAGTAAATTTTATTTTTTTTAATTATCTTTCATTGGAGACAACATAAATACAACTTTAAGCTAGATGCCAACATGGAGAACTTTCTCACTGGCATTGTTACAAGTAAATAATGTAATTTTTCCTTATGACCATGTATGTGAGTTTTAAAATATATGAAGGCTAAAGCTAGGTACTTCTTTTTTTTTTAATACACAGACCTAAAAAAAAAGTGTCTGGATTTCTTCTAAATAATCTATTTGATGGTGCTGCAGTAATGGGACACTCACATGGAAAAAGAATTAAATGTGACCCCCCCATACAAGATACCCCCCCACCAAAAAAAAATCTGTTTGAGAAGCAAAGGTCTCTTAAATGACGGTTTATAACTCAGGCCCCAAATATCCAAATCTGCATTCTAAGAAGCCATGGCTCTCAATGGTGCTTTGGGAATATCCATATGCAAAACTTCTTTTGTGTTAAACCAAGTAAGTCTGTGATTATAATGCGCATTGTCAAACATTTTCCTACTAATTCTCTTCTTCTCCTGCTCTATTTTAAAAGATATAGTCTACTTTGTTTAAACATAAAATAATTGTTTTTAAATCCAAACAATTTTTAAATTGTAAGTTTTAAAATTTACGGCGATGTGTCTAGTCTATTGTATTTAAGCCATAATAGCCTAGTGATCGTTCACTTTTACTAGTTCAAACACTAACAATTTAAGGCTTGCGAAGCATGCTTTTGATATTCTATGGGCTTGACATATCTCAGTAGGTGATAAATTAATAATGTGTGATGCCATTTGGAGGCTTTTCTCAATTTTACTTGAAAACAGAAGTTTAAAAACAAACTTGTGATTCAAGATGGAGAAAAATTCAGTTGTCATATACTGTTTAAATGTTAATTGATTTATCCTCCATAATAAATTGTTCAACTAGCAAATTTTACTGTCGATTTATAGTCCTGTAAGTTACCATCGCACTTTCCAAATGAATAAAGTATTCCAACCCAAAGTGGAAAAAAAAAAAGCCCAGGCAATCTACCAGCATTTGGAAACTTAGCCTTATCCTAATTAGTGCCTCATTATCCTGTCTGTTGAGAGACAGACACTTCTCTGGCAAGTTATTCAAGAAATGCAAACTGAACCCTTCCATCTTGAAAGAACAGCTCCTAAGAGTACCTGCTGCAGACTTGAGGTTTTAAAACTGTTTCCAATAGAAGGAGCAGACGCCTGCTGAGATCAAAAGGCTGCTTTGTTTTAGCTGAAACAGTAAACACGTGTGAAGCTTTCCTCTGGTGTCTGCTCTAGTTGCGTTTTTGTTAACTGCATTACTTCATACCCTTGCGCTCATAAAAGATTAGTATGAATTTGACTAACCTGTCAAAAATGCAAAGAAAGCAGTGGAACAGTTAACTTAAATCTGGCGGGGTCCAGAACAAAAATAAATTCAATAACTTGAACTTCCTCCTACTGTCACTCTTGTGGACAACTGGTGCCTGGAAAGGTCCAGTAAATGTTGTTTGTTCTGGGTAAATGGCAGATGCTGCCCACCGACACGGACCCCATGGCTTTGTATAGACACGGTGAAAAGAAACGAGGCTTGTACTAATTGCCGAGAGATATCATGGCCAATTTTCCACTCAAGCAGTTCCAAGGGAAATGCTATTCTGCAGCATTTAATCTTTTGAACATATGACTTTTATTAAAGGACTGTTCAGGGGCAATATATGTCATTTACTTTTTGAAACTCAAGTCGCTCAGAGATTGAAACAGCATACCATTTATAGACACTGAGTTCTCTTTTTATGCAGAGTGTAATTCCATTATGCTAAAGCAGAAATAAAAAATCCTCAGCAACAAACCAGAGGTTTCAGTTCATTGGTGGAACAGAACTGGTGATTTATAGGCACTTAAGATTTACTTACTTATATAATTCTCTTTAAAAATTAGACGCTGAATTGGCAAAGCGTTCTTGTGAGCAGAAGAGCATGCCCGCGAAAGGTGTGCGTTTTTGTATGTCCTGCAGATGCTGGCTCTAGTTCAAAGTTTGATACTTTTTCCTTTGCACGTGTTTTTTTTTTCCTTAGTATTGTAGAAAAAGATATTATAAATATTTCCCTGCTTTCAGCATTTTAGAAATACAAAAACTAATGACATATCAAGGGTGAAGTCCAATGTGAACTTAGAAGACTGAAGGCCACGCAGTGTGTTTTTCCTTTTCCTTCCTTAACGTGTTCAGTGGGGAAGAACCTTCAGTGCCTCCGCATCGCCACAGGCCTTTAAGAGGTGTCATACCCACCCTCTGTATACATCAGTGTATACATATATTGGCTCATATAAATATTGAAAACCGTATAACATTTATTCAGAACTCCGGAACCAGCATTTTATATACCATAAATGTCCCCTGAGTTAACCAGCAGGGGTATTTTTTGGTTGCACCCACTGCAGATCTGTGCATGATTGGGATCTTTCAAAAAAAATTTTTTTTGTCATTTAAAAACAATGGAGTCTAAAAGCTACAGTCCTTTTAAAAGTGAATGGAGATATAGACTCAAATCCCTGAAGAACAATTCCACACGTTTTAACTATTGGACTACTGAATTTTTCCATTGTGGCCGTGTATCTACACAGGTGTGTCGCCACATGTAAACAGCCAGGCTCCAGGGCTGGGGAGGTGCAGAGGTACCTGTGTGTGTGTTTGCACCAATAAAAGCGTGTGTGGCACTGGTGGCACAGCCTTATAGGTTACTGGCCTTTCTGAAATTGAATGCAAAGTCTTCCTGTCATAAGCTCTCCACGTACTCGTGGCATGGTAGTTGGGGCACGCTTGAGCTCAGAAGCAGTTTGTAAAACCAGCATGGCAAAATGGTTCCAAATATCCAGATATATGTACAATATAAATCCAGCCAAACAGAATAATGAATATTGTGTTAGCCATCATATATAAATACACATCAATGTTTTATATTGCTGTGCCTTGGTATTCAATTATTAAAATGATTGAATGCTTCAGTATTTCTCTTTTGGTTGTATATTGATGGCATGCAGTGATTACCAATCGATGTTCAATAAATAATGAAAAATTCATTTATAGAGTTGGGGCAGTTGAATGTTACATGGAAGCTATGTAGAAGAGATAATCCAAGCTATATTTGATTTGAAATAAGTTTGTCAGTAAAGCCAGATAACCTATAAGACAATCCTGTGTGCTCTGTCAAAGCACTATTCTCAGCTGCTGACAGAGCAGTGGCCTTTCTTTACCTGCTATAGGTGTGTATGTGCATATACATATCCATTAATGTATACTCCCTTGAAATGTTAACTGAGTATTTACTGTCTGTGCGTGCACTTGCCCTTTACACATTTTTGCAGTAGCTTTGCTAGCATCTCTTAATTGTGCATGTTAGAGGGACGAAACTCAATTGAGCTATACCACAGAATTATAGCGTGAAATTTAGAGTACACCGAATTTAATATGCCAGTTGCCTGATGCAGTGTGCTATACTGTCAAGTGAAAAATATTTGTGATTTTGTGCCTGTAATGCATGTAAAAAAGAGAGGAAATCTGAGGCTCTGGCTATAATTTTTAAGAAGGCATGATATATGGGGCCTTTAAAATGTGGTTCATTTTAGGGAAGATGAAGGATAAATTCCAGGATAGTATAAACGATGCATGTAATACATGGTGTCTAAATCATATATAGCCACAGAGTGTTTTTGAATTCAGAATAGAAGGTATCTGCAAGGTGTCAAAGAAATATGGTAGTTAATTTTCTCCTAATATGTATTTTGAGCTGATATGCATCAGCAAGCAAAGAATTGAGTTTCTTTGTTGTAAGGAATCTTTTCTTTGAAATGACCATGAATGTTGTAAATTTGGATACAATTTTTATTAAAAAGTTGACATAACTTTTTACTTAGAGTTTGAGTTGCTTGGATGTGTAGTCTTCCCTTAAAAATAGCATGTGATGTTAGCCTGTTTTAAACAGCAGTACACTTGGAAACCCTTCAGTCAAAGCCCCCAGCAGAGTCTTACCGCGCTGAGGGCTGACATTTCCATGAGCTCCCCCGTGACAGCTCCTTCACCTTGTGTGGTGGCTTCATGTGAAACGTACCTTGTGTTCCACGCTGGACCGTGGTTCTCCTCCTAAAGTTAGCTTTGTGACACGTACCACCTTAGAATAACCATATAATAAACAGGAAAAGCCACCTATGTTGTTCAGTGAGTTTCTTTGAGAAAACTCGGTAAGTGATGCTGAAGGCGCGTGTGGCCTTGCCGGCACGGCGTGGGTTGGGGCGCACGTGGCTCCTTGTGATTTCATGAGCGGCAGCACGACCGGCCCAGGGCCCCCAGGCATCCTCAAAATTAAAAGGAGTGTCTGGTGAAGAATTGTGTCTCAGCTGGATACTTTAAAATCAGTGATATATATAAAATACAAAGAAAGAAAAAGAAAATTTAAAAATCAGTGCTATACCTTCCTCTCGGAGCGGTCTTAGGGTGACTTTGTCAGACAAATTGGCAACTGGCTACAAACAGGAAATTGAAAGTGCTGACACCTCCTGGCTCTGAATTCGCCCCTTCCGGAGTCCTCTGATTTGTGGGGAGAAGGCGCACGCGTGTGTGCATCGCACAGGTGTGGGCAACTTTTTAAAGCACCGAATATATTAATTAATGCATACAGTAAATAAATGATCAAATAATTTAAAGAGCTTGATTCCCCAAATTGAATTTACAACAAAAATCCATTGTAATTTTGTCTTCATGATGTGGTATAAGGAAGAATAGAAAATTCTACTAGCCTAGACAGAAAAATATTTCACATTAAAGTTATTATAGAAGTTCAAAATTGGGGTTTAAATCCAACATTTTTATGAGATTTATTTAAACCTTAAAAATTACGGTTTGTTCACAACCTTGAACAGAATTCAGTTCAGAAATAGAGGGGCTGCTTTGGGGGGTGCCGGGGAGGGGCCGGGGGGTGCTGGGGGGATGAGCCCGGGAGGGACTGCTGGGAGGGCTGCACAGGCTGCTCCCTGTCAGTGTCCCGCGGTGGGACCTCGGGCTCTGGTCTCGCACCTGGTCCCCTACGGCATGGGGGGCCCCCCACCCCACAGCCACTGGGAGGGCAGACCGAGTGGCCCTGCCTCCCAGCACCCCTTCTTCCAGCATGTCAGAAATAGCCAATTTTTTTAACATGAGCCACTGTATATTTATGAAAGACATAGTAATTAGCAAAAATTATTGGGAGATAAGAAAGGGCAGCTGAGACCTTGACCTCAGGTCTGGGAACCAGAGTTCAAAAACCTCTTTTTGACTCCTAGCTGCTTCATCTGTCAGCTTGCTCAGATGATTTATCTCTCTGAAACTGTTTCCTAAACTACAAACTGGAGAAGAATATTTCCACGTTAAAAGACTGTTGTAACTGTTGAATAGTTGATGTAAATTTGTATTATAAACCATAAAGCCTTTTATCAAAAACAGTGTGTGCATGTGCGTCTGTCTGTCTGTTTAGTTACCAAAGGGCATTGGGAATCCCTCTGCCACCTCTGTGATGTCGGTGTGACTGTGTGATGCCTGTTTTACAGATGAGGATTGGGTTAGGTGTAACTGTTAATCATGAAGAAAATAAAATTGCGTAAGATCTAAAAAAAAAATCACAGTTTGTTTTTATTGCTTCTCATTATTATTTCCATGATGCATTTATTTTTGAACTCTTGCCTGCCTTGGCTCTGCCAGCAAAGGCTTATGCCCATATTCCCATGGCATTTTCCCTTCCTCTAAGTAAACAAATTTCTTGTATAAGATCTCCCCAGTCTTTTTCAAAATATGAGCAAGTCTTTCTGATAACAGTGTATGTTATTTGGGATTCATTCTTCGTTATTATGATGCACGATGGCCTGCGTCATAAACTATCTTTAGATGGAGCACACGGAGAAGACAGGCAGAAGAGTTTGGGAAAAGGAGTTTTCTTCTTTCCAATAATGGAGACATATTGGTAATTGTCGATTTATATCATCAAGAGATTGTTCTGTCCCCTGTTGGTCAGTAAACAAATGTGTGGTTTTTCACATGCCTGTGGGTTTTAGGCTCTCTGCAGTGAGATCATGACGTCATTTTGCCATGATTGTGTTTTTGCAGATTTTATACACTTCAGGTCAAGACCACTTAGACAATAGCTTGAGTTTGTTAAGTATTTAGTTCTTTATACAGTTGCTCCAGAAACCATGAGAGTGACTACTTGATTTCTAAATTCCTTTTTCTAGTTTTCCAAATAATTGTAATTCAGCAACTCCGTAAACGTAAGCTGAACAAAACATGCAATAGGAAACACAATTACCCAGCCAAAGCCAGAATTACCTGGTGAGATTGTGCCCCTTGATTAGCGCCACTGGACGTCTTCAGGGTCCCTGTGGGGTGTGGCGTCCACCAGGGGACAGTGTGGCCCAGTGTGGCCGGAGCTGTCAGGTCAGCCTTGGCCTTCTCCAAAGCGGGCGACGTGTTCTCCATCTGTTATGGGTCTAAATAGCTACCCTTAGGACATGTTCTTACTTAAGGCAGTGCTTTTATGAAGTGGTGTCAAAAAGCATCCAGCTGCCAGCAGCCTGCCCACATGGCTCGCATTAGATCTGCGTGGAGGTGCTGACATTTCAGACGTCACAACATCTCCAAGAGCAGCTCATGGCATTAAGTTCCGTAGCCTGAAAATATCTTGATGTTACTGAAAAACAATTACCTTCTAAAATAACTGTATGTTCTGTACCATATGCCCAGATTCCTCAGAAGTACCGAGCTGACTGAAGTAAATGCAAAATCTAATCAGCATGTAAACTAATTAAGGGCCTCCGTGCTCAGAAAAACCAAGGAGATAAACCATTTCATATACGAGCATGTAAAAATATGGGCGGGGTTTCCCACTTCTGGTCATAAATGAAGGTGGGCTAGTCTCATTGGGCTAATTCTGAAGAGCAGGAAATGTACACACGTCCCGTCCGATTCCCTGCCAATGGCTAATGTCGAGTCCTAGCAGCAGGGGGGCCTCTGGGGGGTGGTGGGTCCCCCACAAGCCACTGGCCTGGGGTACTGGGGGACATGGATGGACGTGTGGTGAGCCGGGAGAGCAGGCCAGCGCTGCAGAATCCAAGTGCCTCCAGTTGCCAGGATGGGGATGTGATCAGGTGAGAATTAATAGGAGTAAAGGCGAATCCCACGCCTGGGCCTCCCAGACAGGCTGGAAATGGCACACATTGGCCTCGACACAGCGGGATGTCGGGACGCCGTCGACAAGCGCCGCCAGCGCACAGTGACGCCCCAGTCTTCGACAAGCAAGCCCTGTGCCTCCCAGCCTGCGCTGGCCAGGTGCCGCTGTCAGGGGGAGGGCTGCGCCCCGTTTCTAGCACCGTGTTGGACAGAAACTGTGGCGGTGGCTGGGCTTCCTGCAGGCTGGACAACAGCAGAAAATGGGAAACTCCGGTTGGCAGGAGAAGGCCTGGCAAGGGGGCCTGCAGGTGTCACCACAGCCGGGGGGGGAGCCTACAGGTGTCTGCACAGCCCGGGGGGGCCCTGCAGGTGTCAGCACAGCCGGGGGGGGCTGTAGGTGTCAGCACAGCCGGGGGGGAGGTGTAGGTGTCAGCACAGCCGGGGGGGGGCTGTAGGTGTCAGCACAGCCGGGGGGGGGGGGTGTAGGTGTCAGCACAGCCGGGGGGGGGGGTGTAGGTGTCAGCACAGCCGGGGTGGGGGGGTGGCGCTGCAGGTGTCAACACAGCCCGTGGGGTTCTGCAATGTGTCAGCACAGCCCAGGGGTCCCTGCAGGTGCTCAGCACTCTGCGTATGCTGTGGTTTGGGTCTGTCCTGGGTGCTGCAGGCCGGCGCTGAGACCGAGAGAAGGAAAGTGCCGGGGGGCGTTGAAGTTCACACGGCGTGGGGTGAGCCTGCCTCACCGCCTACAAGAACTAAGAGCCCACCGGGCGCTGGCGGTGCTGGGCAGAGGCGTACCCACCCCCCGCCTGCGGGGAACTCGGTCTCTGGATGGGGTTGCGGTGGGACACGTGATTCCAGTGTCCATCCTGGCCCCAGAATTCTCTGAGACTGTGAACGCTCTTCATCTTGGAAAAATATCAAGTGTTCACTATCTGACTTCTTTGGGGAAAAGAAGACATAACACCTGTAGAAATGTCATACGTTTATTTTACTCTTTGAGCATAATAAAATAAGACCTTTCCATTTTCAGAGGACCTGTTTGTAATTGAACCATTTTTCTCTTAAAACTGTCAGTCATCCGTTACCCTCAGCCAGACACCATTTGAAATGACTCGGGTAAGTCTCCATAAACACATACCTATACATTGAAAATAAGCAATTTTTAAAATAAGTGAACTTGTGTTAACCCTTTTTTTTTTTTTCCAGCATCTATAGGCCCGCGAGCGGATTGTGTCCATAGGCAGAGAAAGCACCGCTGGCGCCGGCTCTGAAGACACCACGCGTTTGCTGGTGTTTGGAAAACGCAGGTCACTGTTGATAAGGCAGTTTAGTGGATAATATTCCACAGGTTTAGAGAATATTACAGCTTAAAAGGTGTTTTCATACATTTTGGATCAGAGTTCTATGTTGAGTGTATAATATTCTTATTAAAAGAATAAGCTTTGGGAATTGAATACACAAATTGTGGGCATATCTGCTAGGAAACTCAGAGTCTATTCATTTGGGTGCTGGATGGAAGAATGTGTCTTTGTATTCTGAAATTTGAAACACCACAGGCAACACGGCACCCGCCACCGAAACACAGCGTGTCTACAGCATTAAGCACCATTGGCGATGGCACTGGGAGAGAGTCAGGGATCAGAGAGTCAGAAGACAAGGTCTGCATTTGAGACACTCACGTGCCACCTTCTGCTGGGAACACCACTGTGCCTACAGCAGAAGCAGTGGTGCAGGGGACAAAAGATGGCACTGCTCTGGAAGCCACACACCTTCCCCTAGATGCAGCAGGGTTCATGCTCATTTTCCCCAGACATCGACACCCTAACTCAGCCTTGTCTCCATCTCATATTCCAATATTATAAATGCCAGGTTCTCACCACAGACGCTTATCAAAGTCAGCAGAGCACAGCGTAGAAGCCACACACGCACAGTCCCTCCACTGGAGGCAGTGACAACATAGCACTACTGTCACACTAAGAAAACCTCTGCTTCAAGTCCCCGTCAGAACGCCTTCTAGCTGCCATATTCCAAATGTGGAATTTGGTTGCAAAGCCAGGCTCCCTGAAAGAAGATGGAAAAACGGCTCAAATCACCAGGCTTATTGAGGGGGGTTATGACATTGCAAACTAATGGGTCACCACCCAAAGTATGTGGCATTCAGGGGCTTTCTTGAGTAACCACAAAACGTCTAGAATATTCTACAGGGAAGCTGCTGAATCTCTGCTGTGGATTTAGCTTTCGTCCCCACACCCCAGAAGGAAACCTTCTTATGTTTGGTTGATTCCAACGCTCTGCAGTGATTGTGCTAGAACTTCCCCAGCTATGTAATTTATTTATATATTGTTTATGGAAACTAAAATCTCTGAATTTCCCACGTTGGACAGGTTGAGCATCAAGAGAATTATGTCAAATCTTTCTTCTCTCTTACCTTCTGCTCAGCAAAGGCTGGATGGAGTGGGGGGGTGGGTTTGAAGGGAGACAGATAAGCCGAGGAAATACAGGTGACCCTGCTTCTCGCCACGTCTTCATTAAAGGTCCACCTGCAGCGGCTGCTTCCCTCTGCTGCGTGGCCAGCCGCACCAGCGAAGTGGACACACCAGGACAGAGAAGGGGGTTCTTTTAGGACAAGGGGTGCTTCCTGCAGTGGCTTTCTCAAAGGATACCCGTGAGACAGAGCCGTTCGTTGTTCAGGTTTTGTCCCTGGCTGGGCTTGGTGCTCAGCGCCGTGTGGGCTCATCCTCTCAGCTCGTAGCTTCTTCGCTTTCACCCATCTCGGGTTGAAAGTCTCGGATGACGAGGGCGCTCTCAGGCCTGGCCTTGGCTCTTGCCTGTGCAGACATGTGGTGTGATTGTTAACGCCCTGCAGCCCGCTTGTCTCCAGGTGGAGTTAGCAAGGCCTCAGGAGGTGGTGAGGCTGGGGTGTTTTTCCAGACATTCCGTAAAGACAAACTGAAGGAAATTTTGTTTTATTGTATAAGAGCGGAAAAAATAATGGAGGAGACGCGATGGGCGCCATGTGTGAGGTCCCTTTGCAGGGGGGCTGTGGAGGGTGGGGGGTGTCACTAAAGCCTGCCGCCAGCCCCGACAGTGAGCTGAAGGACGCTGATGCCAAGAAAAGGGAATAAAAAGTCCTGGAACTTAAAAATTAACAATGAGCCTGGGACATTTGCCATAGCCCATTACTCAGTCTGTTAGGACGGTGGAGGGAGTTGGCTCTGGTGGAATGTTCTCAGAGCCTTGCTTTGGGGTACTAAGGCCGACCCGTTTGGGGTGTGGCTCCCTTGGCCCTGGCCAGGCTGCCGGGAGCCCCTGTGACCCAAGTGCTGTGTCTCTGTCTCTCGCCCATGCAGAGTGCCCAGCATGGCGGTTCCTCCAGCTCACTGGCGTCCACCAAGGTCTGCAGCTCCATGGACGAGAACGAGGGGCCCGGAGAAGGTAATGCACACTGGGCCTGGCCAAGCTCACTGCAGGGAGCTGGGCTTCTCAAGAGAAGGAGACAGAGAAGCCCGCAGCGGCTCCTGAGTGTCCTACAGGGGTACAGGTTGAGCCCAGCGCCTGGGGGACTGGAGCTGCGGCCGGGGGCACGCGGGGGGACGCAGGGGATGCGGGTGGGGGCCAGCACGGAGATTCGCCCTCCTCAGGTGTCTGCGCCAGCCAGGAGTGCCAGCTGGTGCCCGTGGTAGGATCAGGGCAGGTAGTTGCTGCCTTGCTTTCCTAAACTCGAAAAATAGGTGACCCTACTTCTCGCCACCTCTTCATTAGAGGTCCGCCTGCAGCTGCTGCTTCATAATATATTAAAGATGATATACTTTATACCTTACTTTATGTAATATACTCATAATATATTAAAGATGATTTCAGCTCCTGCCTGGTACAGCCCTGCAGGGGGTCTCTAACTGAAGAGAACGCACCACATGAAAATACAGCTTTACTGAAAGAAAGCATGTGGGATATTGCAAAAATAGTCTTTGTGCCTTAAGCCCATTTGCTTTAGAATTTCTCCAGGGTGTGGTCAAATACCCTCGGTTCCAGAGCTGAGTTTTCCCACCACTGGAAGGGTTCTCAGACCAGCCCCTCGTGCCCGCAACTTGGCTCCTCTTGCTGGAAGGTGCCTGGGGGCTGCTCCCCCCCCTCACCGCTGTGGGCAGTGCCTGGGCCCAGCTCAGTCAAGGGCAGCATTAGGGGAAGGGTCAGTGGGACACGCTCAGCCACTGTGCAAGAAGCAGCTCCTCTTACTTAGTTGAAATGATCTCTAATTTTTTTAACAGAAACCACCCTTTTGGGGCGAGGGCTTTTCCTATGCTACGTGAGATGTGGGTTTAGACAAGGGTACCAGAAGTTTTTGGGGGGAGAAGGATGAACAGTCCACTGCCAGCAGTCTCTTTTGCTGCCCTTGGCTAAGCCTTTGGCCAAAGCCTGAAGGATACATTTTATCAGGAGCCAGGGAAAATTCCCAAGCCACATGCTCTGCCAGGGGGCCTCAGGACCCCTCCCGTGGGTGGGAAGAAGGAACAGCCTTTTCCGTGTCCCTCCCAGAGGCGGGGACGGCCCCGGCGGCTGCAGTGGACCACCTCTGTCGGAGGGAGCCTTGGGGCTGGGCCGTGGGGAGCTGGTCTGTAAACAGTGCAAGGGCTTCCGTAGATTTGAAACATCTCAACCAGCAACTCTCACTCCCGTGGAGCAGAAACAGTCCCCAGAGAGAGAGGTGAAACCTTGGCTTCTATGGGGGCAAGACGGCGGGATGGGTGCAGAGGGGCCTCGCTTCTGTCCAGGCACCTCTGAGGTCAGGAGGAAACTCGCCCACAGGAAGTGAGACGCACACGGGAGATGAGGCGCCCACGGGAGGAGAGGTGCCCACGGGAGGTGAGACGTGCACGGGAGGAGAGGTGCCCACGGGAGGTGAGACGTGCACGGGAGGAGAGGTGCCCACGGGAGGTGAGACGTGCACGGGAGGAGAGGTGCCCACGGGAGATGAGACGTGCACGGGAGGAGAGGTGCCCACGGGAGGTGAGATGTGCACGGGAGGAGAGGTGCCCACGGGAGGTGAGACGTGCACGGGAGGAGAGGTGCCCACGGGAGGTAAGGCACCCATGGGAGGTGAGACGCACACGGGAGGAGAGGTGCCCACAGGAGGTGAGACATGTGTGGGAGGAGAGAGGTCCACGGGAGGTGAGACCGCATGAGCGCCGCAGCAGAGTTGACCACATGAGCTCTGCACCTGTGCATGCTCTTCAGCGACACGGCCGACAGGGGCTGTGGGAATCAGCCCAAGTGAGGGTCCCAGCGCTGGGGGCGATGACCGTGTGGCCTCTGCAGCTCCCCAACGAGACAGAACAAACTCCAGCTTGAGAATCACCAGGAAAGTCTACCCGCCCTACTGTCTTCCATTTTCCTTTGAGAAGACATTGTTAGTCTCAGTTTCTGAGTAAGGGCCACAAAAGGAGCACACTTAGAAACCGCTGGGCCTCCGTCACGTTGTCTCTTCAGGGGGCCAGAGGGAGAACCAGGATTTACAACCTTAAAGCGTATAAATTTTAGAACTTGGCTATAAAAGACTTTTTACACCCTGAGAAGTTAAAGGTTATCCAGCATATTTATGTGGCCTCAGCATGACTTATTTCGTTTTATGGCCTTATATATTTGAAGCATTATTTGTAAAATATTTCAAAATGCGTTCTAAGGGGGAAAATGTGTCGTGCTAGTGGCACCACCGTAATTGAAGCTACCTACTTGCTCGCTGCGCAGGTTGCTGGTGAGAACATCCGTGTGTGGTGGGCTCATAGGGGCGGGGCAGGGTGCTAGGGGCCCGGGACGGGGCAAAGCCAGGCGTGCGGCTGTGGGCGCAGTGCTGGAGCGGTGCCAGAAGCCCCGACACCCCCAGGACGCCGCTTCCCAGACGTGCGTGGTCCCGGGGAATGCTCTTGATGGAATCACCTCCGAGCACGCAATGCCACAGAGACCTTACATGGGGGCCATGTATTTGTCTTCACTTCTCGTTTGTCTTGGTCAAAACCGTGGCGTGGAAGATGGCGGCTTAGTAAGACGCGCGGATCTTAGTTTCTTCTCCAGGACAGCTACTAGGGGAGTAGAAACGATACAGAACAGCGCCCAAAGCCACAACAGAGATAAAAAAGACAGCGTACCCCATCCAGGAACGGCTGGCTGGCTGAGAGAAGCCGCTCGGGTGAGATCGCCGAGGCGCGCGGGCTTCACCGGGCGGGGCGGCAAGCAGCTGGAGTCACTCCCTTCCCCCTTCCCGGGCCGGCTGGGAGAAGTGGAGAGGCGGTCCCCTGAAACCGCGGCGGCTGGCGCCCACACCACGCGCGGCCCCCCGGACCAACTGAGAGAATTGGATCAGAAATCCCCAGGCCGCGGAGAACGGTGACGGGTGGGGGAGGCCCCTTCCAAACCCGTGACTCCCCGGGAACGTGCACTCTCCCGGGCGGGCCGCTGCCGCTGGCGCCCTCCCGCCACGCTTGTCGCCCGGGCGACTAGGAAATTTGGATGGGCGCTTTCCCGGGCTGCGGCGGCCAGCAACCCTCCCCGCATTCGGACCCCGGGCCGGCTCAAACCCTTCCAAGCCGCTTCGGCTAGCGAACCTCCCGGACGGCGAGAGTTTTCCAAAGTTAAAGGTCCCACAGCACCTTTTACTGGTGGGACCCGCAGACAAACGTGTGCCACGAGTGCCACCTACTGGGCAGGATAAGAAAAACAGAACCCAGAGATTTCACAGAAAAATCTTCCAAACTTTTGGATCCAATACCCAGGGAAATCTGTCTAAATGTGCAGACGCCAACAGAAGATAACGGATCACGCTCAAATAATTGAAAATATGGCCCAGTCAAAGGAACAAACCAATAGTTCAAATGAGATACAGGAGCTGAGACAACTAATGCTGAATATACGAACAGAAATGGAAAACCTCTTCAAAAATGAAATCGATAAATTGAGGGAGGACATGAAGAAGACATGGGCTGATAATAAAGAAGAAATAGAAAAACTGAAAAAACAAATCACAGAACTTATGGAAGTGAAGGACAAAGTAGAAAAGATAGAAAAAACAATGGATACCTACAATGATAGATTCAAAGAGACAGAAGATAGAATTAGTGATTTGGAGGATGGAACATCTGAATTCCAAAAACAAACAGAAACTATCGGGAAGAGAATGGAAAAATTTGAACAGGGTATCAGGGAACTCAAGGACAATATGAACCGCACAAATATACTTGTTGTGGTCGTCCCAGAAGGAGAAGAGAAGGGAAAAGGAGGAGAAAAACTAATGGAAGAAATTATCACTGAAAATTTCCCAACTCTTATTAAAGACCTAAAATTACAGATCCAAGAAGTGCAGCGCACCCCAAAGAGATTAGACCCAAATAGGCGTTCTCCAAGACACTTACTAGTTAGAATGTCAGAGGTCAAAGAGAAAGAGAGGATCTTGAAAGCAGCAAGAGAAAAACAATCCATCACATACAAGGGAAACCCAATAAGACTATGTGTAGATTTCTCAGCAGAAACCATGGAGGCTAGAAGACAGTGGGATGATATATTTAAATTACTAAAAGAGAAAAACTGCCAACCAAGACTCCTATATCCAGCAAAATTGTCCTTCAAAAATGAGGGAGAAATTAAAACATTCTCAGACAAAAAGTCACTGAGAGAATTTGTGACCAAGAGACCAGCTCTGCAAGAAATACTAAAGGGAGCACTAGAGTCAGAACCGAAAAGACAGAAGAGAGAGGTATGGAGAAGAGTGTAGAAAGAAGGAAAGTCAGATATGATATATATAATACAAAAGGCAAAATGGTAGAGGAAAATATTATCCAAACAATAATACTAAATGTTAATGGACTGAATTCCCCAATCAAAAGACATAGACTGGCAGAATGGATTAAAAAACAGGATCCTTCTATATGCTGTCTACAGGAAACACATCTTAGACCCAAAGATAAACATAGGTTGAAAGTGAAAGGTTGGGAAAAGATATTTCATGCAAATAACAACCAGAAAATAGCAGGAGTGGCTATACTAATATCCAACAAGTTAGACTTCAAATGTAAAACAGTTAAAAGAGACAAAGAAGGACACTATATACTAATAAAAGGAACAATTAAACAAGAAGACATAACAAACATAAATATTTACGCACCGAACCAGAATGCCCCAAGATACGTGAGGAATACACTGCAAACACTGAAAAAGGAAATAGACACAAATACCATAATAGTTGGAGACTTCAATTCCCCACTCTCATCAATGGACAGAACATCTAGACAGAGGATCAATAAAGAAATAGAGAATCTGAATATTACTATAAAGGAGCTAGACTTAACAGACATTTATAGGACATTACATCCCACAACAGCAGGATACACCTTTTTCTCAAGTGCTCATGGATCATTCTCAAAGATAGACCATATGCTGGGTCACAAAGCAAGTCTTAACAAATTTAAAAAGATTGAAATCATACACAACACTTTCTCGGATCATAAAGGAATGAAGTTGGAAATCAATAATAGGCGGAATGCCAGAAAATTCACAAATACGTGGAGGCTCAACAACACACTCTTAAACAACGAGTGGGTCAAAGAAGAAATTACAAGAGAAATTAGTAAATACCTCGAGGCGAATGAAAATGAAAACACAACATATCAAAACTTATGGGATGCAGCAAAGGCAGTGCTAAGAGGGAAATTTATTGCCCTAAATGCCTATATCAGAAAAGAAGAAAAGGCAAAAATGCAGGAATTAACTGTTCACTTGGAAGAACTGGAGAAAGAACAGCAAACTAATCCCAAAGCAAGCAAAAGGAAAGAAATAACAAAGATCAGAGCAGAAATAAATGAAATTGAAAACATGAAAACAATAGAGAAAATCAATAAGACCAGAAGTTGGTTCTATGAGAAAATCAAGAAGATTGATGGGCCCTTATCAAGATTGACAAAAAGAAGAAGAGAGAGGATGCAAATAAATAAGATCAGAAATGGAAGAGGAGACATAACTACTGACCTCACAGAAATAAAGGAGGTAATAACAGGATACTATGAACAACTTTACGCTAATAAATAAAACAATTTAGATGAAATGGACGGGTTCCTGGAAAGACATGAACAACCAACTTTGACTCAAGAAGACATAGATGACCTCAACAAACCAATCACAAGTAAAGAAACTGAATTAGTCATTCAAAAACTTCCTAAAAAGAAAAGTCCAGGACCAGACGGCTTCACATGTGAATTCTATCAGCCATTCCAGAAAGAATTAGTACCAACTCTCCTCAAACTCTTCAAAAAAATCGAAGTGGAGGGAAAACTACCTAATTCATTCTATGAAGCCAACATCACCCTCATACCAAAACTAGGCAAAGATATTACAAAAAAAGAAAACTACAGACCAATCTCTCTAATGAATATAGATGCAAAAATCCTCAATAAAATTCTAGCAAATCGTATCCAACAACACATTAAAAGAATTATACATCATGACCAAGTAGGATTCATCCCAGGTATGCAAGGATGGTTCAACATAAGAAAATCAATTAATGTAATACACCATATCAACAAATCAAAGCAGAAAAATCACATGATCATCTCAATTGATGCAGAGAAGGCATTTGACAAGATTCAACATCCTTTCCTGCTGAAAACACTTCAAAAGATAGGAATACAAGGGAACTTCCTTAAAATGATAGAGGGAATATATGAAAAACCCACAGCTAATATCATCCTCAATGGGGAAAAATTGAAAACTTTCCCCCTAAGATCAGGAACAAGACAAGGATGTCCACTATCACCACTATTATTCAACATTGTGTTGGAGGTTCTAGCCAGAGCAATTAGACAAGAAAAAGAAATACAAGGCATCAAAATTGGAAAGGAAGAAGTAAAACTATCACTGTTTGCAGACGATATGATACTATACGTCGAAAACCCGGAAAAATCCACAACAAAACTACTAGAGCTAATAAATGAGTACAGCAAAGTAGCAGGTTACAAGATCAACATTCAAAAATCTGTAGCATTTCTATACACTAGTAATGAACAAGCTGAGGGGGAAATCAAGAAACGAATCCCATTTACAATTGCAACTAAAAGAATAAAATACCTAGGAATAAATTTAACTAAAGAGACAAAAAACCTATATAAAGAAAACTACAAAAAACTGTTAAAAGAAATCACAGAAGACCTAAATAGATGGAAGGGCATACCGTGTTCATGGATTGGAAGACTAAATATAGTTAAGATGTCAATCCTACCTAAATTGATTTACAGATTCAATGCAATACCAATCAAAATCCCTACAACTTATTTTTCAGAAATAGAAAAACCAATAAGCAAATTTATCTGGAAGGGCAGGGTGCCCCGAATTGCTAAAAACATCTTGAGGAAAAAAAACGAAGCTGGAGGTCTAGCGCTGCCGGACTTTAAGGCATATTATGAAGCCACAGTGGTCAAAACAGCATGGTATTGGCATAAAGATAGATATATCGACCAATGGAATCAAATAGAGTGCTCAGATATAGACCCTCTCATCTATGGACATTTGATCTTTGATAAGGCAGTCAAGCCAACTCACCTGGGACAGAGCAGTCTCTTCAATAAATGGTGCCTAGAGAACTGGATATCCATATGCAAAAGAATGAAAGAAGACCCATCTCTCACACCCTATACAAAAGTTAACTCAAAATGGATCAAAGATCTAAACATTAGGTCTAAGACCATAAAACAGTTAGAGGAAAATGTTGGGAGATATCTTATGGATCTTACAACTGGAGGCGGTTTTATGGACCTTAAACCTAAAGCAAGAACACTGAAGAAGGAAATAAATAAATGGGAGCTCCTCAAAATTAAACACTTTTGTGCATCAAAGAACTTCATCAAGAAAGTAGAAAGACAGCCTACACAATGGGAGACAATATTTGGAAATGATATATCAGATAAAGGTCTAGTATCCAGAATTTATAAAGAGATTGTTCATCTCAACAACAAAAAGACAGCCAACCCAATTACAAAATGGGAAAAAGACTTGAACAGACACCTATCAGAAGAGGAAATACAAATGGCCAAAAGGCACATGAAGAGATGCTCAATGTCCCTGGCCATTAGAGAAATGCAAATCAAAACCACAATGAGATATCATCTCACACCCACCAGAATGGCCATTATCAACAAAACAGAAAATGACAAGTGCTGGAGAGGATGCGGAGAAAGAGGCACACTTATCCACTGTTGGTGGGAATGTCAAATGGTGCAACCACTGTGGAAGGCAGTTTGGTGGTTCCTCAAAAAGCTGAATATAGAATTGCCATATGACCCAGCAATACCATTGCTGGGAATATACTCAAAGGACTTAAGGGCAAAGACACAAACGGATATTTGCACACCAATGTTTATAGCAGCGTTATTTACAATTGCAAAGAGATGGAAACAGCCGAAATCTCCATCAACAGAAGAGTGGCTAAACAAACTGTGGTATATACATACGATGGAATACTATGCAGCTTTAAGACAGGATAAACTTATGAAGCATGTAATAACATGGATGGACCTAGAGAACATTTTGCTGAGTGAGTCTAGCCAAAAACTAAAGGATAAATACTGTATGGTCCCACTGATGTGAACAGACATTCGAGAATAAATTTGGAATATGTCATTGGTAACAGAGTCCAGCAGGAGGTAGAAACAGGGTAAGATAATGGGCAATTGGAGTTGAAGGGATACAGACTGTGCAACAGGACTAGATACAAAAACTCAAAAATGGACAGCACAATAATACCTAATTGTAAAGTAATCTTGTTAAAACACTGAATGAAGCTGCATCTGAGCTATAGGTTTTTGTTTTGTTTTGTTTTGCTTTGTTTTGACTTTACTATTATTACTTTTATTTTTGTCTCTATATTAACATTCTATATCTTTTTCGGTTATGTTGCTAGTTTTTCTAAACCGATGCAAATGTACTAAGAAATGATGATCATGCATCTATGTGATGATGTTAAGAATTACTGATTGCATATGTAGAATGGTATGATTTCTAAATGTTGGGTTAATTTCTTTTTTTCCGTTAATTAAAAAAAAAAAAAGAGAAGGGGTAATTGGAGCTGAAGGGATACAGACTGTACAACGGGACTGGATATAAAAACTCAGAAATGGACAGCACAATACTACCCAATTGTAATGCAATTATGTTAAAACACTGAATGAAGCTGCATGTGAGGTATAGGTTTTTTTGTTTTTTTTTTTCTTTCTATTAATGTTTTAATTCTTATTCTGTTGTCTTTTTTTTTCTTTTTCTAAATCGATGCAAATGTACTAAGAAATGATGAATATGCAACTATGTGATGTTATTAAGAATTACTGATTGTACATGTAGAATGGAATGATTTCTAATTGTTTTGTTAATTCTTTTTTTAATTAATAAAAAAAAAAAAGAAAAAAAAAAAAAACGTGGCGTATCTGCAGTGCCCGCAGGGGGCTTGCCGCCCTGCACAGAAAATGACATATTGATGCTGAATCCGTTCCAGTCTGTTAGATGGTGCTTTGAAATGTCTTCTTTGTGCAGCATCTGTGTTCCCTTTTCTACCAATAAAAATGTACTAATGATTCTTTCAGACGTGTCGGAGGAAGGCTTCCAGATTCCCGCCACGATAACAGAGCGATACAAAGTCGGAAGGACGATAGGAGATGGAAATTTTGCTGTTGTAAAGGAGTGTGTGGAAAGGTGAGACGGATATCATTAGCATTGAACTTTGAAGGAAATATTTGGCGCTGTGTTTTCCACGACTGCATCTTTATTTGCGGTCTGCAGCACATATGGAATAAGTTACTATCTCAACCCCAGTTGTAAAAAGAAAAAAAAATTAAAGAAAAGCCCGTCTAACAACAGATCTGAAAAATGGAATGTTTCCTGGGGACCATCTATAAATTAATGGCTTTGATTTTTTCTGTAATGTACTCAGCAAAACTTTCCAGATCTTTCGGGTAAGTCTTTTTATTTGGTTAAAAAGACATATCAAGTAGTTTTCCCTACCACTTTTTTGTGGCATGCTTTCATAGAGGTCAGGATGTTCCCATGCCGAGCTCACATCTTTTATATGTGCTACCATAAAATTCAATGTAATTGTAACTTTGGAAAGCTTTAGTGTGCCCCGATCCCCACAAAAACAGGGCTCAGGCTGCCGGGGTGCCACAGTGGGCAGGAGCCAGCGCTCCAGGGCCAAAAGGTGGCTGCACAGTCAGGGCTGTCCCTGAGGTTCTGATCCTGAATCGAAGATGGTAGCTGGTGACAACCCGACAGGGACGTGGCAAAAATGAGCCACAGCCCGACTAGCCCCTTGCTCGCCAGAGGCAGGGCTGGGGGCCTGGTGACCAGCAGCTTTGCCTCAGCGCTACAGGCCCAGGAGTGAAACCTCGGGGCGCTGCCTGCAGAGCTCCTGGGGGCTGAGACCCTCCCGGCCACAGACTGCACTCCCCCGGCAGCATGCCAGCCGCGCTGGACATGCCCAGCAGGGAGGCCACTGCTGAGCCACCCATGGTGGCCGAGCACCTGAGGGCCATGAGCAGGATGCAGCTTAGAGGGTCCAATGTCGTAACTGTCCGGCCACCTGCTCCTGTCTCCCCCCACCCCTGGGCCAGGGCGTGAGGCTGAGCTTGCTGCTACCCCTGGCAAAGGGGGATGCTGCTCGCTGAGCCCGCTCTCCTCCCTGGGGTCCTGCCCTCCTCCAGGGGTCCTGCCCGCCACCCCCTCTGCCAGGGTCCCGTCCTCCTCCAGGGGTCCTGCCCACCGCCCCCCTCCCCTGGGATCCCACTGTGCAAACTGCTGCCCTGCCCGGCCCACTGGGCACTTCTGAAGCTGTGGGAGAAGCACCCACAGCCCTGCCCTGAGGCCCTGCCCGGCAGCTGAGGTGACCTGCAGTGGGTGTCCCGGCAGAGAGCTGCTTGGGAAGCAGCGTTTCCGTTTCCGCACAACACTTAAAAACCTTCAAAAAGCAGATGTGAAAACACACCCCTAGGTGTCGCCTCTGTCCTCCCGGCCCGGGGTGGCTCCTGCACTTCCAGGCGCAGGAGGAGGGCACGAGGCCTCCTCCGCTGAGCTCTGCTAACTTCGTTTTTACAACTCACGGAATCAGCTGGATTGAAAGTTTGTCAGACAGCCCTCCGGAAGGTTCTAGTAGTTCTGGCTCTGGCCTTGGGTCAAACTTAGCATGAAGCCGACCTAACAAACTGATTCCCGTCGGAGAGCAGGAGGAAAAGGTGTCTTTGTTTGCTGCTGCTGCTGCTTTGTTGTAGACAGAATGTTCCAGAAAAGGTCAGGGTTCTAGTGTCAGGAACAAGCAAGCAAATGGCCTGTATTGGGCCAGCGGTCCAGCTCTCTAGTGTTCTCAGCACTGCAAGGCATGGACAAGGCTGTCTTTCACCTCCCTAAGTGCTCGCAGCAGTGCCCGGAACTCTAAGATGATTTTAGAGGTTTCATTTCTTCCCCAATGATTTCCTTTACCAACTTGAAGCAAACGGTTAGAGTTATACCCTCATTTCATACTATCGCCTAGACTCGTTTAGACTTGCTTTTCCAGGTTCAGCAACTTTCCTAGAAACATCTTCTTACAGGACGGAAGGATTTTATTCTATAACGTAATAGTCCTAACCCTCAGGGGAATCTCTCAGTATTCCCTTGGTGGCCTCTCGGGGGCTCGCTCTCTGGTGGAAAGTATGGATGAACGCAGGGGGGCGTCGACTCCTTGCAGGCGAGGCTGGAGGTGGGGGCCCGAGGTGCTGTGTCCTGGTGAGCCCAAGGACACCCCTGCCAGGTGCTCTCATCTTCCCCTTGGCATCATCCCCGGGGCCAGCAACCCCCCTCCCCAGGGCCTGCTCCCTGCCTGGCTCCCCCACCCGTTCCCCTGGAGTCCTCCCTCCCTCAAGGGAAGCAAACGCTCAAAAGGCAGATGGGGCTTCGCAGAGCCGAGGGCCCAAGCCCCCTTCCCTAGCCTGGCTGGCTTGGGTCGCCACCTTGCCCAAGCAGCTGCCTGCTGGCCTCACCCCCTACACCCATTCACCCCCTCTACCCCTTACACCCCCTGTCCCCCCTTGCACCTCTGCCCCCTCTACCCCTTGCACTGCCTGTACCCCTGGCCTCCCCTGCACCCCCTGTCCCCCTTGCACCCCCCTGCACCCCCCACACCCCTCGCAACCCTGTGGTAAAATGAGGTATTTGAAAGCAGATACAAGGTTGCCTAAGCTCGTATCTGGATGTCACAGGGTTTTAGGGTTCGTGTGAAGCAGAAAACCGCAAGCCTTTAGTTTTCCTTAAGCACTTTCTAGTTGGTGAACTGACTCCCAAGTTCCTGGCAGAGGCGCGGAGCCCTGTGGCAGCTCCCGCCTCTGTGTGCTGGCACATGCCCACTCGCGCTCCTGTTACCCGCGAGGCGCTGCGCAAAAGTTGCGCAGGCCCGAGGGGCTGGTCGCGGAACTGCTGCCCTGGGCATGGGTGGTCCCGCCCCGCGGCTTCCCCCACGGCTTCCCACCACATCACCACACAGGGCAGAGGCGCGCGGGCGTGGCCGTGGGGCGCGGCTGACCTGGGAGGGCAGGGAGCTCGTCCGTGCCAAGCCTGGAGACCACGTTAAGCAAAAGGCCAAAATGCAAAGGAAAAGTGGCACGCGCACTGTGAAAGGTCACTCTTCCCCTGTGACGTCCGAGAGGAAACGGCAGGCGGAGGCCGAGCTCCCCGCGAGATCCCAGCAGGAGGCGGAGCCACAGCCCTGCGTCTGCAGCCGCCCACCCCTGCGTTGGGAGGCGCTTTGTGGGGGTCTGGGGCCTGTACCCTGCGCAGCCCTGCCCTGGGCACGGCTGTCGGTCCCGGTTGCCCCGTCTCCGGGCACAGGCAGCGCCAGGTCCTCTGGACGCCGCTCTCCGCAGGGGCCCCGGGGCAGGGGCCTTGGCTCCCCCACCCACTTCTGAGTGATCCCACCCTGGCCTGGCTCACCAGGAGAGCCTTCAGTTCCCGCAGCCTTGCGTGGTTTTCACACTTGCAACAACCTGGAGCCTCGAAGGGCGGTGGAGGAAGCATTTTAAAGGAAACGGCGCAAATGACTTCTAGAAGGCCCTGGAAACGCAGTTTTACTATTGGGCCCTTAACTGGCCCTCTCCAGGCACGTCGGCTTCCTGCACTCAGCGCACAGCTAGGAAATAACTACACCCGCCTTTGAAATGAGGTTGCAGCCCCTCACCCTCGCTGTCTTCACCAGCACTCGCTGCACTGGCCTTGGCCTGCAGGGGTGGAGCTGGCCTCTCCGGTTAGCGCAGACCCGTGAGCAGCAGCGGTCGCTTACGCGTGTGCCCTGCCCTTTGCCAGAACACATGGCCTTACACGTGCCGTCACAGTATCGCAACGCATCCATCACCGAGGCGGGGGCAGCGTGGCCCAGCCCCCCGGGAGGCAGAGACACGCCCCCCCAGATCCGATTGGCGTGGGCGCGGGGCTTTGGGCAGGTGGCTGGTGGCGGCTGCAGGCGCTCCCCTCACTCTTCCTGTGAAACGAGACAGCACGAAGACCCCGGCAGCTCGTGCAGATGCGATCAGGGTTTGCGATCGGGGTTTCCTGTGGCCCTTTCGGTGCCCTCTGACCCTGTACTGCCCATGTGGAACTCACAGCCTTGCACACTCAACCGAGGGCTGCAGGGTGTGTGTTGCATCATGAGAGTTTCCCGTGTGTCCATGGCAGCCATTCAGAAAACCGTCCCCTGCACCTCATGGCCCTGACTGGTCACTCTCTGCCTACTGCCATTCCCAGGGTGCGGCCGCCGGTGGGCACCGCACGAGTCTGTTTCCTTGTCTGAGTGCAGCGGTGCCCACAGAACCAGCTTACTACTTGCCATGTGGCACACTTCTTGTCCTTACACTTGGTCAACCTGTAGGCGGCCACACGTTTCTTTTTTTGTTTGTTTGTGTGCTCGGGCAGCACTGGGAATCGAGCCCGGGTCTCCGGCATGGCAGGCGAGAACTCTGCCACTGCGCCACCCTTGCAGTGCCCACATTTCTTTTTAAAAGGGGGAAAACAGAGTCTTTGTTTTTTAATATGTTTACATAATGATGCAATACCCGTGGCTAAGAAGTTGATCCCCAACAAACTGGCTCCATAGGTATGAAATTGTTTTATTTTTTAAAAAACAAACCCTCTCTCTTTTCAGGTCGACTGCTAGGGAGTATGCGCTGAAAATTATCAAGAAAAGCAAATGTCGGGGCAAAGTATGTATAATAAGGCTTATGCTTATGAAAATGTAGTAATTAGGAGATATAAAGATATGCTCCCAGATAAATTCTAGATAAATATAAGTTCATCCTAAGAGTTGCATTTTGATGGAATATAATGTATACCTATAATGGCAGTCTCACTTTATTCTGTAATATTCCTGGAATAGTTGAAATGGTCAGATATTATTCCTGCTCCTTGCCTTTATTTGTCTGTTTCCCTTGATTTTGTGATCTCAGTGTCATTGTGTCCTTCCATGTGAAGGAGAGTTATTGTGACAGGTGCCTTGCAGGCAGCCTCTAAGGACCTTCCACGTATTTTGGAAGTTCCAGACTATGTGAATATCGGAATCAAGATAGATTCACTGTATTTTATCCAAGCACATCCTGATCCTCACGTAGGGTGGTTTGCTCATTTGGGTTCGTTCCTCCCGTGTTCCGAATCTCCTGCTGACTGAGTTCATTTTCGCTTGGTCAGGAGCACATGATCCAGAACGAAGTGTCCATCTTAAGAAGAGTGAAGCATCCCAACATCGTCCTTCTCATTGAGGAGATGGATGTGCCGACGGAGCTGTACCTGGTGATGGAGCTGGTAAAGGTAGGCATTTGGGAAAGGAGATGGCGTGCGGGGCGCGGCACACCCTGCCTGCCGAGCTGCTCCTCTCCCGCTGGCGCAGTCTGAGCCCCGCGATGGCCTCTCGTGCCCGCACCCTGGGGTGCGGCGGGCACACAGCGCTGGCTGCGGGGTGGAAGGGCTCGCAGGACGCGTTTCCACTGGCTCGTGGCGGAGGATGCGCGGGTTTTTACTGCTGGAGGAAACTCGCTTGCCCCTGAGCCACGGGGCCGCCCCGCTAGCTAAGACGAGCTTTAAACTCTCAGTCGCCGAGGCCGCAAAAAATAGCCCCCCACCTCGCAAAAATGTGACGTCTCCAGCCTGTCCAAGAATGCTTCCCTCTCATCCCCACACATGAAATCACACTTTTATTCTGTAACAACGTAGAATGTGGGAGTGGCCAAATGCACTGCTTGCTGAGATGGAGGAAGGTCCTATGCCATCTCCTATCTCTGTCTGGAAATTTTCAGTTAGAAATTTAGAAAAATGGAAGGTTTGCTTTTTGTGGACTTGTGTTTTTCTCAAGTCTTTCCTGTTATTTCCATGTAACCTACGCTAGTGGTAAAATCCTGTAAGTTCATGTGCCATCCTTTTCACACCTGTGGGCTCGGCTGGGGATTCGGGGCGGGAGCCCTGGGCGATGTGGCCGTGGTGGAGGTTCATCACCGCAATGACAGCACCGAAGCTAACCGACTGTATAAAACACGCTCTCGTTATTCAGAGGTGATTTCCTTGAGGTCTGCTGGTATTTCCTTTTTGCTTTATAGCTTTAGAGGGAGCCTGTTTTGGGACTTCAGGTTGTATCTGTGTCTTTCAGCAGGACACGGGATTGTTTTAGTAGCATAAGAGTTACCTGTTTGAGGCTGAGGGGGGTAAAAATGGTAAACTGTTATTCCAGCAAAGAAACGTCAATTTCATTTATTCAAAAGATTTTCATCTTGGCACTTTTATTAACAAAATTCTCACTTAACCAACGTGGTAAATTGCCTTCTTGCTGGCTCCAAGGACAGTGTTTTTACCACATTAATTTCTCGACCAAGAACTTCAAACCATAGATGTTACCTCTCTGTGAGCTAAAAAATAAAATAGAAAGGATTACCCCCGCTATTGGCTAATTTTTCTAGAGCTGACACTAAAATTCATTGGAAGATGAGTCAGGGCTGTGGAAATCTCGTCGGTTCCGCGGGCGCTGCGGGCCGGTGTGTCGGCTGTGGCCGGTGCGGGGCTGCACACACAAACACCCCTGTCAGGCGGGCAGGTGCGCGGGGCCTGGTGAGCGTGGACAGCCCCGCTCTGGGCCCCTCGTCCAGCCCACGGGCGCCGCATTCGCGGGAGGTGCGAGGGCATGTCCCTGGAGCTGCGAAGTAGCGGTTTGCAAGCGTGAAACTGCGTGGTCGTATGAGGCGGGCTCTGCTTCCGACTGCCGGACTGGTGCGGAGACACTGCGCGGTGGCCCCGAAGTCACCCGGGTCAGGGCAGGGTCGAAGGGCAGCGGGAGGTGTACGGCCCCCGCAGGCTGCGGCCGGAGGAAGTGCCTGCAGGCGCCCAAGGCGGCTGTGCACGGGGAGGTGGCCGGAGAGTCGGAATCCCGCAGGCGGCCTCTCCCTCCACCGCGGGGAAGGGGCGGTGCCTCTTAGCGAGGACGGGGTTCCACGAGTGAGTGTGGGGAGTCGTGTCTGCATTAGGCGAGCTCGGACTGTGCAGGGCAGCCTGGGGGGACGGCAGGTAGACCCCCCCAGGAGGGGGGACGGCCAGGCACCGGGGCAGAGGGGGGCTTTGTGGGGCCCCCTAGACAGCCACACATGCAGGTTCACATGTACCAACACACGCACACACACCTGGACACAGGCACAAACATGCACACGTGCACGCACAGTGGACACAGGCACAGGCATGCACACACACAACCATGCATAAACAGACACCCACGGCCATGCACTCACAGACACACAACAGGCATGCACAAGCACACATGGACACACAGCCATGCCCTCATGGACATACAACAGGAACACGAACACACATGCATGGACATGCCTGACCGTGCACACATACAGCCATGCATGCATGGACACACAGCCAGCCATGTACACATGGGTACACACCACGCATGGTCACACAATGGATACACACATGGACAGGCACAGACATGCTCACACACACCATGCACATATGGACACACGTGGACACACGCAGATGCATGCACACACGCATGGATGCCCCTGTGGCAGGCCTGTGGAGCGGGGTGTGGACCCGCTTCTGGGTGCAGCTGGCCTGAGGGGCACAGCGAGGTGAGTGGGTGTGCTGGAGCCGTGGCTGGGGTCAGGGGTCAGGGGGTGCAGGCTGGGCACACCCGGCACCGTGGCATCGGCACCAGGCTCGTCCTGCTTTTGCGGTGGATAGGGATGGGGCGCCCCCGGGAGGTGGGTGGGAGAGGAGCCCGGCGCTTGGCGCGGCAGATGCGGAAATCGCGCTGGGCGCCGGCCCCACCCCATCGGAAGGGGTCGGCTCTCTCCTCCCCCTCCCACCCCCCCCACCCCCACCCCCCACCTCCCGGCCCCGTGGAAACTCTCCAAGTTTCTCCTCCCACAGCCTTCCCCACTCCCGCAAGTTTGCCTGGCCCCGGGCGTCTGTGTGATGTCTCCCCCCGCCAGGTCGCCAGCCAGGGCACGGGCCTTACTTGGCGCGTAGGCTGCGGGTTTGGACCTGGCCACGCGTGGGTCCGCGGCAAGGCCCACCAGCCTGCCTGAGCCCGGAGGGGTAAGACCCCGAGGGGCGGTGGGAGCCCCCTGCAGCCGAGACCGGCTCTGATGCCGCGCCTGCTCCTCTGTCCTCAGGGAGGAGACCTCTTCGACGCCATCACGTCCACCAACAAGTACACGGAGCGGGACGCCAGCGGGATGCTTTACAACCTGGCCAGCGCCGTCAAGTACCTGCACGGGCTCAACATCGTGCACCGCGACATCAAGCCCGAGAACCTGCTGGTAAGAGACCGGCCGGCTGAGCGGCTCTGCGTACTCGCCTTTCTGTGTGTCCTTTCCTAGTTTATCTCAAAGCCTCCTTTCCTCATTACCACTGGGGACCCCTGAGCGTCCCCATGGGGTGGCAGGGCCCCTGTGCCGGCTCACTGAGGGGACAGCGTGCGGGAAAGGGCCGAGGGTGCAGGGTGCCTCCTGCGTAAATAGTGCTGCAGCCCCCCCCATCCCACCCACAGTGCACGCACCCCTGTCTCCGGGAGCTGGTGTTGGGGCACCTTGGCCGCAGCCCTTCACTGCTGGAGACCGCACGTCCAGGAGGGGCTCGGGGTGCGGGCGCTGTCCAGTGCTAGGCTGGGGCGGGGCACGCGTCACCCAGTTCACGTTGGAGCCGCTCCAGAAATGCACCCCTCGGGCGAGTCCCCACCAGCGTGGCCATCCCGCAGGCCCAGGCCAAGGCTGGCCGCTGCGCTGGAAGAGCTTGCTCTGACCTAGTTGCCCCCGGACCCCGCAGCGGCAGCCCCTGGGCCCCCTCAGCTCAGTGCCTTCCCTCGCGGGCATCCGAGCAGGCGGGACTGCCCCAAGGGTCTGCTGACTTGCAGCCAGGCCTTTGCTCAGAACTTCCGCCACAAGTTGGGTGACTGGAAATTAGTGTTTCACTTGCCTCCCCCTGCGCAGATGTTTTGTGCACCGTTAGCTGCGCTCCCCATGGGACAGCAAACTGTTTCTGCAAAAGCCCTGGGGACTTTTATTGAAATTGCAATTCACGGGGTTCTTACTGCATAAGGCATTTGTTCTTTTGAACATACTTCAAATTACCCTAAAAGATCCTTTCTTTTCCAATTCTTGGACAAGAATTATATTTCAGTGCAGTCATTTGTAACAGAGGTTTAAACTATCTATATGAAAACTTAAAGGAAGTCAGCTCCTCCATGGCATGCTGTTACCCGGGAGGGGCAAGACGGCAGGGCGGTGAGTCCTGTGGGGACGCATCTGTTGTAGGGTGCAGCCAGGACAAGGAGAAAGTAAGTCAAACGAAATCAGATGACACCGCTAACTGCAGGTGAGGCCTCTTAACTCACGTGGAAATAACAGAACACCGTCGTGGGGCAGCAACCACACACCCGGGATTTATAGTTTGGCTGACAAGTTCAAAGCCGTGTGCTCTGCTCTTCCACCGACTGGTCTTGTGACCTTGAGGAAGTTACTCAACTCCCCAAACCATCATCTTCCATGGGGCTTTTATAAGATAGCCGTAACATGCATCTGTTAGTTCACTAACTTCTTTTTATCCCCCCTTTACTTGTAATGAATATTAAATTATTGACCCTAAAAATAACACTGCTTAACAATAGAACTGCACATAGTAAAAGTCACCTTTCAGCTCTTTCTGACATTCTTTTAAAATTTTATTATTTGCCCATGCATGGATTTGCCATCTCATTGCAAAAGGTAGAACTGTTGACCAATCTTGAAAAGTGCTTTGATAAAGTTAATGTGAAGATTTTTAATCCATTCGCTTACTACAGAGAAATTTGCAGAATAAATTAACAGCATCACTTCACACTTTGCTTTACTGTTTTATTAAGGGCTCAGAAACACCTTCCACATTCTTAGTCCAGTACCAAGACTTCTGCTAACTGAATGTTTGATTAATATTTAACTATCAAAGTGTCATTGATAAAAGTCTAATTCAGCTGTAGATAGCATTTTACATGATATAATTGTATATATGGAAATTTTAGGGGTTTTATTTTTAATTTTTATAGAAGAATATAAAAATATTGACGTTTCATCTTAAGGTTTCATACTGACCATATAGTATGACTTATTTAATTCCAAGTATTTGACCAGGAATGAACATTTGGTCAGGTTCAAAGCATTTTAACAAAAAATATGATGTGATTAAAGTCATATTTCTAGCCACATTCTGGTGAAAACTGGGCATTGACCCAATATAGCTCTTAAATTTTTATTATTATATCATTAGTGAGGGTGCCCCATTAATTATGACAATGATTCTTTCATAATTTTAAAAATGTAATTGTCTAGTGTGGTGTTTAGTGATGACATGGTGGGTGAGCAAGTGGGTGGAGGTGGGCCAGGAGGGTGGACGTGGGCCAGGAGGGTGGAGGTGGACCAGGAGGGTGGAGGTAGACCAGGAGGGTGGACGTGGGCCAGGAGGGTGGACGTGGGCCAGGAGGGTGGACATGGGCCAGGAGGGTGGACGTGGGCCAGGAGGGTGGAGGTAGACCAGGAGGGTAGACGTGGGCCAGGAGGGTGGACGTGGGCCAGGAGGGTGGAGGTGGACCAGGAGGGTGGAGGTAGACCAGGAGGGTGGAGGTGGGCCAGGAGGGTGGACGTGGGCCAGGAGGGTGGAGGTGGACCAGGAGGGTGGAGGTAGACCAGGAGGGTGGAGGTGGGCCAGGAGGGTGGACGTGGGCCAGGAGGGTGGACATGGGCCAGGAGGGTGGACGTGGGCCAGGAGGGTGGAGGTGGACCAGGAGGGTGGAGGTGGACCAGGAGGGTGGAGGTGGACCAGGAGGGTGGACGTGGGCCAGGAGGGCCGAGGTGGGCCAGGAGGGTGGAGGTGGACCAGGAGGGTGGAGGTGGACCAGGAGGGCGGAGGCAGGCCAGGTGGGCGGCTGGCAGAAGGGAGAAGTTTCCACCTAAGAGCTGACCTGTACCCCGCAGCCTCACTGGGTGGGGAGCGGGCACGGCGCCCTTGCTACGCCGTGCCTGGGTGTCATGTCCACGCGTGTCCTTCGCTGGTCTGCGTGCCTTGGTCGTCTGATCGGGAAGCGTCACTGGCTTTCCCTCAGAGCAGGACCGGCGGCGGCCTCAGTTCCGGCGCACACCACCAGGTGGCAGGCCCGCCCCTCGCTGCGGCGCCCCCACTCAGCCGCGTCCCCGGGAGTGGGGCCCGCCACCGCCCAAGGCAGGCTCACGCCTCTCTGGCAACGGCGCAGCTCACACCCCTGGGTTTTACTGGGTCCGGCGTGGAGCACAGCCATTTCCCTGCGCTTGTGCTCGTAGGCTCCCGGGACTCTGCAGAGCCAGCAGTCTCTGGAGGCGGGGGCGGGGGCGGGCCGGGCCGGGGGCGCTGAGCCTCTGCCAGGGTCTGCGGCCCCCGGGGCGGGCACAGCTGCGCAGGCCGGTCTCCCCGCCTGGCCATCGGTCCCCCAGCTGTGCCCCCAGCTCTGACTGCTGAGCTCAGGGACGCGCTTCCCTGGGGCACTGGGTGGGGGGTGGGGGCGGCTGAGCAGGCGGTGGCTGCGCTCCCCGGGGCCAGGGCATGTGGCCAGCCCCTGCGCTGGTGGACATGCGCCCAGTCCACCCTCTGTGAGCTGTGGCCGGGAGAGCGAGTGGCTAGTGGCCTGGGCAGCACCCAAGGGCAGGAGTGGCCAGTGGGGTGGCCCTGGGCCGGTCCTGCCCAGCACAGCCGTGCCTGGACAAGTCGGCCTTGTGGCACAGGAGGTGAAATCCAGCCAGAGACAAAGCGGGGTCCCCTGGAGAGACAGGTCAGAGTGTTCAGTGCCGCCATGGGGACCTCCCAGGGCATGCTCCCCGACCGGCAGGGCACCAGCCACACACACCGCATGGGCCAGGGTGGGGGTCGGGGCGCAGGGGGCACTGGACCGGGCCCGAGAGAGGCCTGCGATGGGTTCGCGGCCGGTGTGACCGTAAGGAGAGCCCCCAGACCCGATGGCACGGCCGGCCTCCCCCCAGGAAGCCTAAGGGCGCCTGTGGCTGCCCGGACCTGCCAGGACGAATGTGGATGAGTCTGAGGGGATGAAGAGGGTGCTGAGCCCCTCCCCATGGCCCGAGGTCCCCCTGGCAGGGCACAGGGAGCCAAGTCGGGGGCTTCTGGGGCGGCTGTGCCTGCGTCCCCCACCAGCACCGCAGGCTTAGATGTTTCACTTTCAGTGGCTCAGCCCTGTGGGGCCGGCGACGACACGGGGTGGCCGGTGGCTGTGGGGAAGCCTGGAGAAGGGCAGCGGCCACGCGCGTCAGCGGAGAGGAGCTTCCGGCCCTTCTGAAAGGCACTGGGGGGCCTCGGCTCCCGGGCTGCTCGGCAGGGCCACTGGAGTGTCGGGGCGTCACCCCCTCAGAGAATGCGCCAGGCCCCCCCGCCCCAGCCTCTGGGGGTTGCCGGCGCCCTTGGGACCCCTTGGCTGGCACACGCAGCTCCCCCTCTCTGCCTCCATTTCACGTGGCCTTGTCCCCTGCATCTACTGTCCCTGTGTCCAAAGTTTCTCTCCTTGTGCGCACCCCAGTCGCACTGCGCCATGGCCCCTCCCCAGCGCGGCCTCAGCTGAGCGCATCACTTCTTCAGGGACCCTATTTCCCGATCAGCTCGGCCACAGGGCCGGCCTGAGTAGGTGAACACGGCTTTACTTCTGGAAATGCAACCTGGGAGAAATCATAAAGGTGTTCCTCTCGGTCCTTGTGGGGTAGAGGACAATGGACGGCAGCCCTTACGCCAGAGCATCGATTAAATAACGGTCGACCGGGAGGCGGCACAGCCGGGTGGGAGGCGGCTCGGGCAGGTGCCCGAGGAGTTCTGGCTCTGACACTTGCCATCTGCTCCCACTGGGCAGGTTACTTGATGCCTCTAGGCCGTTTCCATCAGCAAATGCCCACGAGAGCCCTCAATTATTGGGGTTTTGTGAATATAAAACGAGGCAGTGTGTGTGAAACCCTCAGCACACAGCAGCGTGCCCCGTGAGGAAGGCAGTAGAGGGACTCGTCGTGTTATGATGCGGCGTCCACGCAGCAGAGTATTCAGCAGGCCCTAAAATAACGCCGCGGGAGATGCTTGCCCAGTTGGGAACAGTCCGGATACATTGTCCAGTGGGAAACCAAAGCAAAAAAGAGAAAGAAAGTCCTGGGATTCCAATCCCAAAAAGGTTAACGATGGTTATTTCTGGGTGTCAAGATTGTGGATGAGTTTAATTCCTTTTCCTTATAATTACCTGTCTTCTCTAATTTTCCTATAGTGACGTATTGTACATTATTCATGTGACAAAACATAATACAATTTTTAAGAGTGCAGTGACAGTGAGTTCCCGCAGTTTTAGCACAGCTCCAGGCTGAGCAGGTCTTAATGGAAGCTGGGATGGGCAGGTCCCACTGGCCTGCTGTAGCTGTGTAGGAGTCCTTTGCAGAGTGTCACAGCTATTTAAAGTGGTAGGAGAGTCAGGCTTCCTGAATCTTCCACCCACCCCGGTGTCTTTCTAGATGTCTTACCAAAGTGTAGCACTTTGAAAAGCTGTTTTGTCTTATCTCTAATATCGTTATCCTTCTTCTGACTTAGCTTTCTCTCACGTCTGCACAGCTTTCATTATTTTCATTCGTTCTTTTTACTTTGCTTCAGGAAGATCTCACATGTAGGTATGAAACAAATTTTTTTAGCATTATTTTTTCCAGGAGATGTGGCTCATAACCTGCATTTCACAAAATAAGTCCTTGCTTAAATGTTGCTGTATTTCACTTCCTCAAGATTAAAGGTCGAAATTCAATCCATTTTCCTGAGAAGGCCATAAAAGCCCGAGGCCATGGCTTGAAATGGTTACCGTATTTGTTGTATTTGTCACGCAGTAAATTGGCCTTTGTTCCAGGTGTCACGGCCCGTGCCACTTTGCTGGGCTCTGTTATATGCGCAGTGGGGTCCCCTGTGGGGTGCCCGTGGCCCCCAGCTGCTCTGAGCCTCCGCGGGTCTCAGAAGCCACAGGGCTGAACTCCGTCTTTCTCCACACAGCCCGCTGCAGTTTTGGACAATGTGGTACATCTTCTGTTTTTTCAGATAACTTTTCCAAATGGTCTCAGTTTCTAATCCAAAGGAAATCAGGCATCTGCCCAAACATCCACTGTTCAGGAAGTTGCAGTTTGTGCAAAATCCCAATTAAGTGAAAAACAAACAAAAATAAAACCCTTCTTAAAAAAAGAAAAAGAAAAATCCTCTGTAAAACACCAGTGTGCCCAAAATCCACACACTGACCTTTCACTCTGCCTCTGCCTGGCAGGACCTGCCTTCAGCTTTTAATTGGGACTTTTCTCATAATTGTTGCCATTTAACACATTTGGCCTGTCAAGTCGTGGACGTCTTTATAGCCGTATAATCAACCCGGAGAGCAGCTCCTCCTGCTCTGCGCTCGGGAGTGGTCCACGGAACCTGCCGTCTTCATGGCGCGAGGGCGCATGTGGCGGCCCCCACCCAGTGTTGCTGCCTCCGCGTAGTGTGTGCATTGCACAGCTTTACTGCTTAGTTACCACGGGGAGAGTGCTGCGTGCTGGGGGATGTGCACACATTCCCGTCTCTCCACCAGCACCTCATGTTTAAAACAAGGGGGCGCCTCTGCAGGTGTTGGAGGTTTGCAATCGGCGTGGAATTGCCCCGCGGGCAGGCGCCCCCCCCCCCCCCGTCGGGCTTTACTGAGGCTGCTGAAGACCGTCATGGCCCCACGGCCGCCTCACCCTGGAAACCCACTTGCTGGCTCCAGGCACCCGTGCCCAACTCGCATCTGCCAGCATCCCTTCCAGAAGAGGCTCCGACCGGGGAGGGAGGCTGGGCAGTAACCAGCGTCCATTCAAGGAGTGACATCGGCGAGGGACTCGGCATTTTAAATGTGAACATGCTGGAAGCTTTGCAACTTTCTAACTTTCAATTAAAAAGTGAGTTTGAAGTGAATTTATAGCTGCCATTTGGTTTTGTGAGGATGTGTGTGTGTTGGAAACAGATGTATTGGGCAATCTGTGATTTTCACAAAGTTTTAATTGCGTTTGTACGTGGCCTCCCCGAGCCCCTCTAATTGGCTCCGTTTGCAGCCAGCACAGGGCAGCCCCGTCCCACTGGGGGCCGAAGCCGGGAGAACAGGCTCTGCTCGTCCTCCTGAAGCCTTGGCAGCACGAAGCCCCGGGTGGCCTTGCGTCCTGCCCTGGTACAGCAGACCCCGAGTCCAGGCCAGGCGCCAGCCGCTGCTCCCCTGTGGAACGGAAGCCTTCCTAATGCACTCGTGTCTAGAAGCGTTTTCAGTTGCGGGTGTCCCTAAGCTCTTATTCTGCTCCTGAGCGTCACTTTAACCTCTTTTTGTTCAGGAAAATTCTACTGGGGGGGCATTGTAGAAGTGATTAAAGTCAGAGAAAAAGGAAGTTCCAGCTATAGGTTCTATGTATTTTATTTAAATTGGTTTTTGCTTATTTTAAAAGTATAATTACTCTTAGGTAATCCTCATTGTCTTTATTTTAGGTAGTTTTATCATGCTTTTTTCCCTTCGCTATTGAAGCTTCCAATTGTCTATTCAGGTATATTAAATATAATTGGCATTGCCTTTTGGGAAGTCCTAAAACATCGATGCTCAAAAGTAAAACCCTTGCTACGTGTAAGCAAATTAAATAGTCGGATTCAGAACTAAAGCATGACTCAGGACAGGCTTGTCCAATTCCTGAACAAAGTGTGGTGATGTGGCCGCAACGTCTGGACAGGAGCCACGGTCCTGCCTAGGTGGCTTGTCTCCCTGTGAGGTGGACACCCGCCTGCCACGCCAGTGGCACAGTGCAGGGTCGCAGCGGGCGTTTGTGCCGCGGGAAGGCCGTGTTGACAGGACGCGGGCACAGAACTGAACGCGTCTGCTCTGTCCGGGAGATAAGCCGATGACCCCGTGGTGCCTCTTTTCTTGAGAAGCATTTGCTTGTCCTTGGAGGCCCAGGGAGCGGTCGCCTAGGAGCGGACTTTGGGCGTCTCTCCTGGCGAGACCTGTGCAGCTGGTCGGGGCTGAGCCTTGCAGCTCCGATGCAGGTGACCCTAACCCCACCCTGTTCGTAGCCACCATGGACAGACAGCCACTTTGGGAAAGAGGGAGGGTGGCAGCCGTGCAGGCAACCACTGGCCAAGCCTCTCAAGGGCCGATGACCCCACCAGCTTCTGGACACTGCCTGGGGCAGCCCTGGCCAGGCTGCGGTTCAGCCCTCAGGGAGAAGACGCCCTGTTCTCAGTGTGGAGAAGACACTCGTGGGGTGTGCTCTCTGCCCAGAGCAGCCATTGTTTCCTGAGATGCGCACTGGCTGCCTCGGCCACACTGCCTGACTCCAGCCTACTGGAGGCCGGCAGCCCTGGCTGGACCTGAGCGTCACGAGCTACTGCGAGGTGGGGACTGGCGGCCACTGCACAGGGAGGTGGCACCGGCGGCCGCATGGGTGTGGCGCTTCCTGGGCAGAGGTTGTGCTGCTGTCGCAGGCCACTGGCCATTGCCAAGCAGCAGTGAGGAACAGGGTGACTGAGAGCATGGGCACAGGACCTCGGTGCCCAGGGCAGGTAGGCGTGGGGTCTCGGTACTCATGGCACATCTGTGTGGGGTCACCATGCCCAGGGTGCGTCATGTGGGGTCTCTGTGCCCAAGGCGGGTCGGCGCGGGGTCTCGGTGCCCAGGGCACGTCAGCGCGGGGTCTCGGTGCCCAGGGTGCGTCTGTGTGGGGTTTCGGTGCCCAGGGCGCATCTGTGCGGGGTCTCGGTACCTTAGGGCAGGTCAGCGCGGGGTCTCGGTGCCCAGGGCGCGTCTGTGTGGGGTCTCGGTGCCCAGGGCGCGTCTGTGTGGGGTCTCGGTGCCCAAGGCGTGTCCCCCTCCTGGGGCATCTCCTGCAGACATGAGCATTTCACTGCACTTTTTTCTTCTTTATCTCCTGATTCCAAGGGAGGGCAGCAAACTTAAGTCTGGATGCATTTAGATCTTTTCTTTGAAATAAAAGAAGTCATTTAGGATATTTTTTGTAGGTAATCCACATTTTCATTGTGAGTGAAAATTAAGTGTATATGGACCTTCCCGTAGCCACATGCAGCCTGGCCTTGATTTGTGGGTGAAAGGCTTAGAGACTTTAACTGGCTTAACAGGGCAACCCAGACAGAATGCTGAGTCTGCATCTGATAAATCTTTCCAGGTGAAATAAAATGTTAGTATCACTTTCAGTTATTAATAAAAATTATAAATAAATCTTGTCAGAAACTTGCAGCACTAAAAATAAGGCATTTTAATGCATGGCATAGATGTTTTTTTTGTTCAGTTACCAAGGAACTGCATTTGCAAAGCGTCTGTATTGGGATAAAGAGGTAATTATTTTCATGAATTGCAGATACTGTACCAGAGAATTGTTGTAGTACGTGTCACCACGCAAGCTGATGTTAATCATAAAAAGTGTCAAATACAAATAAGCGCAAGGGAAGAGTAAATTCCCACAGCCACACCACCCACGGACAGACACACCCACCCTTTGTATTCTTTCAGACTTTTTTCCTTGCACATGTTTTTTTCTTTAAAGGTATTCTGTTCAAACCTATCTGAAATGTACTGTTCATCCAAAACACAATTTATTTCAATACATGTGGACCCGCCTCGGCCTTCGTGCTCGGGAGGCACCCCCTGTGGAATGCAGCTCCCCCCAGGCTGCGGCAGCCTAAAGAAGGGTTCAGAGGTGTCGGCTGGCAGCACTGTCTGGTTTTTTTGTTTTTGTTTTTTACTTTTTGATAAATACTTTCAACGTGAACCGTCAGGCCCCTCACTTCTTAGGAAGAGAGCCTTAGAGCGCGTGGCTTCCAGGTGGTTGTGCGTCTCTTTCAGGTGTACGAGCACCAGGACGGCAGCAAGTCCCTGAAGCTGGGTGACTTTGGACTGGCCACCATCGTGGACGGCCCCCTGTACACCGTGTGTGGCACCCCGACTTACGTCGCCCCAGAAATCATTGCGGAGACTGGGTAAATGCTTCTCTCTGCTTCTTTTAAGTGCTCCGTGTGAAAAGCACAGGGCCCCACGAGAGCTGGAGAAGGCACTGGTGGGTCCCACTTGGACAGAATCATATCGGGTTGCTTTCACTCTCGTAGTGTTGTTGTTTCCTGTTTTTTCCCATCAAGCTGTCAATTCCTGGCATCTTGTTTAAGGCTTCCATTGGGGCTCCGTTAAAGGTGGATGCACAGTTATTAACCCCAGAGTGGAAAATGTTCTGATTAATAGAGAGACACACTGGTTTCTGCAGAGAGGAGAAGCCATCCTGCTGGGCCGGTTAGTGTGTCCTGCGGCGACATCATGTTGCCTTGTTTTCCATCCGGCTGCCATCCCACCCTCTTGGGAATCCGTGGATCTTTCTATGGAGTGTGACCCCCAGAGTCTGCTGGTTTCTCTGCACAGGATCAGACAAATGCACCCCCCACCCCAGGAGAAAGGGGGAGGACAGGGGCTGCCCAGCTGAAAGGCCCTTTGGGGGACGAGCCCTACTCCCCATTGAGGGCCACGGGCAGGGCTCCTGAGGTGCACAATGGAAATGTGGCACTGGGGACACCAGTGCCGAGGGGGCCAGCCCTACTCTTTCTTCCTGCTGGTACATCAGCCCACGGCTGGGGGTCTCGGTTGTCCCCACCACGTGGCCAGCTGGAGATGGGTTTTCCACCCTCTCTGGAGCAGGAGATGCAGAGCAGACAAGCAGGGACCACAGCAGGCAGGGCAGGAGCTTTGGCTCTCGGTCAGGGCCCAGCTCTGCCACTGACTAGCTGTGTGCTCTTGGGCAGGATTACCTGGCACCCTGAAACTTAGTTTTCTCTTCTGTAAAATGGGCAAGAATACTTGTCTTGGCCAACATACAGAGTTGTTGGGAAAACAAAGTAAGATAATGTATGCCAATGCTTTATATATCAGAAAATGTTCTAATGTAGGTATCAACATTTCTAAAATTAGGGAGTTGGTGTCAAGTGTCCTTCCGTCTCAGAATTTAGATGGCTCTACTAAGCCTTTCTGCACTTATTGGTATCTGTGAGCCTAAGCACTCATCACTCTGATCTTTATTTGTGGACCTTAGGTGGTCCGCGTCCCCCTCTTCTCGAGCACCATTTAGCTGGTGGGTCTTAGCGTTTGTTTCTGGGTTTCTTTGGTCTGATTTGTGTTTGATGTGAAACAGAAGGCTCAATCCCATGGCCCTCGGCTTGCCTGGGCCTGAGCCACTGACTCCAACGTCCCTTACTTTGCAGATACGGCCTCAAGGTGGACATCTGGGCAGCTGGTGTCATCACCTACATCCTGCTCTGTGGCTTTCCTCCGTTCCGTGGGTACGGGCAGCAGGCCTCGTTCAGCGCCGCAGCACACCCCAGCAGCACGCTGGCCCTTCTCGCAGAGAACCCTGCCACTGAGAACAGCCTAATGCACGCTTTCCCTGCCATGCCTGTTGTCTTCTCCACGCTGCACATGCTGATTTATGTGTCTTCTGTAAATCTCCCTGATACGGTTTAAAAACTCCTTCTTTCTTGGCTTACCCGACGGCTCCCTGCTGGCCCTTTGCATTGCTTGACACACGTTTTGCACGTTCGTGGGGACAGGAGGGCGTGTGGCCGGCGGGGACACAGTGGCGGCATACGCCCAGCTGACAATTGGCACTCCCCTGTCATTCCTCCAAACAGCAGTGGTGACGGCCAGGAGGTGCTTTTCGACCAGATCCTCATGGGGCAGGTGGACTTTCCTTCTCCATACTGGGATAACGTGTCCGATTCTGCAAAGGTAGGTTTCTGGTGCCCTCTGCCTCCAGCCAGCCTGTGTGTCTTCACAGAGATGAGATTTCTGAGTCATCGTGTGCAGAGACACGAATGAATCAGAACTGTGGTTTCTGTGCACATTTTGGCTGTATTTACTGGATTTTCCAAAGTTTCATCAGTGTTGTCCAGCCCTCTGTTCAGAGCCACCCCAGTGAGCATCTCCAACCCCGCAGCTGCCTGGCCTCCTCTCCCCCTTGGCAGGCCTCGCCCAGAGAGCATGGCTGCTCCCACCTCTGTCCTGTCTTTACTTCATGTCATCTTCCCCTGAAACCATCCCTGAGCATCCTGCTTAAAACCACAGCCGTAGACACTTCCCGGCTCTCCATATCCTCCTTGCTTGTTCTGCTTTTCTCCATAGCATTGTACCCTTATGTCTACCTGGCATTCAATAGATAGATAGTTGGATGACAGATAAAGGTAAATAAATCTTGTTGATGTAGCGTATTTGTCTTCCTTCCCCACTGGAATGCAGGTGCCACGAAAGCAGGACCTGCTATTTGTCTATTTTGCTCATTCCTGTATCCTCAGAACCCAGAATAGTGACTAGTACATAATTGGTGCTCAGTTTATCAGTCAGTTAATCAAAGTGAAGAAAATTCAGGGTTCACTGATATGATCAAGAAAGACTTAATATTTAATTTAATCATTGGGCGGGCCACGGTGGCTCAGCAGGCAGAGTTCTCGCCTGCCACGCCAGAGACCCGGGTTCGATTCCCGGTGCCTGCCTGTGCGGAAAAAAAAAAAGAAAGACAGACAGACTTCATGGGGAAGCTACGGTCTGAGCTGGACCTTGAAGACTGGCCGAGATTTAGAGGCAGAGGGAATGAGGCGCGTGGTTTTTATCTTATAGACTGAAAGATCACCCTTTAAGAAAACTGTAAAACCTTACACTGAGATAGTAGTAGAGTTTGGCAGGGGGAAGTGGACTTTTAAACTAATTTCTTTATGTCTCCACACAATGACTTACATTTTTTTGCAAGTTTGATGTTGAGATACAATTATCTTTTAATTGTTGAGTTCAATATATATTTTCTTTTGCTAAATCCTGAGTTTGAGACAATTTGAAATATAACTCCTTAGACCTGGCCACTTTCCATAGAAATGATGCATATTGGTCCCAGGTTTTAATTTCCTTCAGCTGTACGGGGATCTGCCTCTGGACTTGGGAAACTGTGAGGAATGTTGAGAAGTGTCAGAGAAAAGCCAGAGAGGTAAAAGGAGACGGACCGCACAGCTGCTCACTGGTGTTCCGGTTTCCTGGGATTGCCATAACAAAGTCCCCCAAACCACATTGCTTAAAACAGCAGGACTTTATTCTCTCCCCTTCCTAAATGTCTTGAAAGGTCAAACTCAAGGTGCCAGCCAAGCCGTGAGCCCTGTGCGGCATAGGGAAGCCTCTCCCAGCCTCGCTCCTGGATCTGGAGGCTTCCCTGGACCCTGGCGCTCCTGGGCTTTGCCTTCCCAGCCACATCCGCCTCCATCCCCCGAGCGGCTGGCTGCATTTCCCTTCTCTCAAGGACAGCAGTCCAGCTGGGTTGGGGCCTCCCTGCTCCGGGGTGACCGCCTTTAACTTAAGTAACTGCACCTGCAGTGACCCTATTTCCAGATAAGTCCACGTTCCGAGGTACGTCAGCGTCCCCTCTGTGGGGCAGCGGCGTCACCCCTGGCACACCAGCCTGCGCCCAGGCACGGCGGTCAGCGCCCCTTGGGGAAAGGACCAGCCTGTCCACCCCACCGCCTGGGCAGGTGCTTTCGGGCGTTCTGATGCACGTTGGGAAGTGAAGGAAGTAACCTAAAGCATCCCAAGTCTTTGTGCCAGTGAGGCTCACCTGGGGGGGGGGTCTCCCCTGGGAGGTAGGGCTCTGCTGGCCCAGGCGTCCTTTTGTGGTCAGGTCAGCTTCCTCCCTGGGAGGGGAGGGGCATGAACTTCAGAACCAGTGAATATTCAGTACCTCTGTTTTCCCAGTATGGATTGGTCTAGAAAATGTTTAAGCTATTGTAACACATTCCCTTAGAAATTTCTGGTTGCCAAATAAGATTCTCTCTACCAGCTCCCTGAGGGCAGCTCTATTTGCCAGTCTCAAGCCGGTGCTTTTCGTTCCTCTTTCAGACCTGAACAGGCCGTCTTGCCGTTAGGAGGGAAACAAGCCACATTTCCTTTCAGCTGCCAAAATGAAAATTTAATTAAAATGTTTTTTTAATATGATTCCTATATCAAACTAATTTAGTAACCTGTTCTTTAAATGCAGAATCTTAGGCAAAGAAAGAAACATTGATACTTTGGCATATATAACTTCTGTTCTACTAAAAACTTAGGAAATTTATTTTAATGCTAATCCCATTTTACTTTTTTCTGTCAACTGCACTGCAAGCTGTGTATTTGTAATTCCAGACATTTGCCTTTCCTTTTCTTTCTGAGGGTTATTCAGGTAGCAATAGGTGAGTTGAGGTGGGATGTTCATGAAGCTTTAGGGCTTTCGCACCTGCTTTTCTGCACTGCTGGGCACCGTGTGCACGCAGCTGTGCGCCCAGCCGGCCGACGGCTCTGCTGTCCTCACACAGGAGCTCATCCACATGATGCTTCTCGTGGACGTGGAGCAGCGGTTCAGCGCCGTGCAGGTCCTGGAGCACCCATGGGTCAAGGTGAGTGACTCCCTTCCCCCGTGCCCGGGAGCCCTGTCCTCAGCCGTTCGCCACCCCCACCCCACTCAGCCACGGCGGGTCCAGCAGGGCATCAGCCCCCATCGCAGCCCGGGGTACGGTGCCTCGTGGACTAGCCTCTGACCAGGGCGGAGCGGGGGTGGGGGGAGGCTGCCGGCCGTGTCCTCCCCTCCGGATGAGAGTGTGTGTCAGCCCGCCCTGCCCGCGGCCAGCTCCAGCCGGGGAGGATCCAGGGCCTCCGCCACCCGGGGCTGCGGCAGGCACCTGTGCTGGGAGCTGAGAACGGGTTCGCGACCCGGCACTTGGTGAGCTCCGCCCGCGCCCAGGACTGTGCTTTCCCTGGCGGTGAGGAGCCTGCGGCGCCATAGCCAGAGGTGACAGGAGACATTGTTTGGGAAGATGTGGGTGGGACAGACCTGACCAGCAGAGAATCCGCAGCCCATGGACTGACGCTTCCTCGCTGCGTTCCATGATCTGCTCATGGGCCCGGCCACGAAGGGTCCCACTGGCGGTTGTTCCTTGGCCAGAGCGGCCAAGCCCCTCTGTCCCCATGCCGGAGGCCCTGAAGACCGGACAGGAGGATGTGGAGGGGGGAGTGGGCCACCACGTGCGGCCTCGGGGAGGCTTTGCTTTCACCCCAGGTGCCCCAAATGCCCCTTTTCCATGAACTGGATACGCTTAGGGGGCGTCTCATTTAAGCCTGTACCCACGTGTAGGTGGGGACACTGAGCCCTCGGCGGCGATTTGCGGGACGCAGCCAGGTCGTGGCCGGGCCAGGTCCCACGGAGGCGTCCCGGCACGGACACATGGCCAGTGTCGTGGGGGCGCCGCCAGGCGGCTCTCTTGGTCCTGGCCGGGGCTGCGTGTCCAGTGAAAGCGCAGGGGCCGCAGGGTGACAGACCCGGCGCCAGGTGCCTCGGAAATCAGCCGGAAGAGGCGAGGTTGAGCTACGGCCTTTGAAGGCCATGGAGAGCCTGGAAGAAGGAGACATCCGGATTCCAGCAGGCGCCCCGTGCTTCCGAGGGCGCAGTCATGGCAGGACCAGGCGCCCCGCGGGAGCACGGAAGACACGCCGGCCCAGCCACCTCGGCCGCGGGGCTGGAAGCTGCTGGTGCTCCCTTGGTGGACAACGGCACATTTCGTCCATTACATGAGGAGCTGGACGCTGCTGGGAAGAGCCTCACGTCCAGCGCCCAATTCCGAGGGAAACCTCCCGTATCAGCCATTTCCCAGCTCAGTGTGGGAGAGAGACAAAGTTAGGAAGTCCCGCAGCTGTCACCTTGGAAAACCGAGGCTGCGGATCTTCCCAGGGCCACCCCCGCACCTGCCCCCGCGCCATGTGCGGTACCGGTGGCGGTGGTTCCGCAGCTCGGCATGGAACCCGCACGTCTGTTTCTCCCTCTCAAGCTCCTAGCGCCATTTCCTGAAAGCAAGGATGGCATTTAAGTAATCATCCAGGAGATCTGATACTAAAAAATGCGTTTACTTAATTCAGACAGATCTTAGAGCCTACAGAGGAAATAGACTGGCTTTAGCAAAAATGTTTTTAAACTTGATAACTGATGGCTTAACTTTCAAAATGATATTTGTGTAGTAACTAAATCTGAAAACTGATTCTTCTGTGTCAAAATTAAAGAATGAAAAAAAAGGGAAAAAAGGGTAGGTTTTCTCAGCAGAGTTTAGTATTTGAGTGCAACAAATGAGCAACAAGCAATCAAAATAAATAAATTAGGAACTGGATTTACTCAACAAGACACTCAACAAGACAGCTCGCATCTGGCAGTGCAATCTCAACAGAGGACACGGGCAAACGGGGAAAGTAACAACAATATGTAACCTTAAAGAAGTAGTTAAAAGGCCCTTCCCGTGCTCTTGTTTGCTTGAATTTTCTCTGCGGCTTATCTGTGGAGCTCTTCACGGGCGCGCTGGAATTGAACAGGCAGTCTCTTTCGAGCAGGGCAGAGTACTCCCCTCCCAGAGCATCCTCTCTGGTGAGCGTCCCCCTCTCCTCAGTGCCTGGGGCCCGCACTGCGGGTGGAAGAGTCTCGCTCACAGTCCTGCCAGCTCCTTCCACAGAGGGTCTCCCACTTGCAGCCGAGCTCTGGGAGAGGAGCGCAGAGTTTTCTGGAAGAAGCACCAGCTTGCTCCTGGGTAAGCGTGGGCCTGTCCCTGCACTCCGTCAAGCCATTTCCCCACCCGAATAAAGGCTGGTCAGCGACTCTCAGCTGCAAGAGGATGGAAGTACGACTGTCTGGACAACTGTGTGCTGGCCGGGGGTCAGGGAAGCCCTACCGCCCTGATGAACTTACGCATTTGCTTTGCGTCTGTGTGCGGCGCCGACTCTATCGTGTGTTCCTGTGTGCTGACGAGATGCACGCTGTGGTCATTGGCACTGACAAGGAGGAAGGACCCTCCAGACATGGGGTCCCATGTGCACACAGGCTTCACGCCGTCCACATGGCCTGGATCTGTCCATCCCGCTGTCATGGCGACATCCTTCCATGTAGCTGTGAGCCACTGCTGCAGCGTCCCCCTCAGCTCACTCCTTACCATCTTACCCATCTCATGGAGAACTACATGCTTCAGCACATATAGTGTAAGGCTGGAACAGGGTAAATCTCTTAATTATTCCAGGAAGTGGGGAGAAGACGGAGCCAATTTCCCCTCAAATGATGCTTTCCTGAGAAAAACAATAGGCAGTGAGTGACCAGTTCACAAGCTTAACTGACGTTCCATGATAATTTATGATTGATAATTAGGGTTAAAACATCCACGTTGTAATATGGCAGGCACACTGCTGTTCGAGCTGCTGGCCTGCCTGTTCCCGCTCCCCTGCTGCTAGGGAAGGAAGGCCCCACCTCAGTGTGCACCTGCAAATGTGAGTTTTACCTCCAGTTGTTTTCCCAGTTTCAGTGGGAAGGAAACAAGCATCAGAGGAGTGTCCAGCAGAAAGTGCATCAGTGCCCCTGGCCAAGGCCCACGGACACTCCAGGAGATTCTAACGCGGAGCCGAGATGCAGAATGCATCCCGAGTGGAAAGCACTGAAAGAAGTGATGTTTTGGGGGCCAGTCCAAGCCTCTGTCACCTCCTTGGCCTTTGAATCTTATCTTATGCCCTTCATGCTCCTTCCCTACTCTTTGGAAAATACGTCCCTGAGCCAAGATATTTGAAAAGGAAAAAGAACAAGAGGATGGAGAAAACCAAGGCCTGGCTAACCTAGCAGGTATTCCATGCCGACTGCTGAAACCAACCCTGCCCAACAAGAACATGTAAGCGTTCCCCTACTGAGCTGGCGGAACTTGTTAGAAATGAAGTGAACCTCAAAGATAGTATAATAAAAACGCCACTTATCTGTACTGGTGGCAAACGATGACATGGAACTTCACCTTCCATTTGGGCATCTTCTCCCCCTCGTTGAGCCGATCCAGATGCTCGCCCAGCTGCAGTCTGCTTTGCAAATACAGAGGCTGCCTGAGGACAGGCTGACGTGGGAAGGGTTGGGGCGTGGGCCAGCGGGGGTGGGCATCCAGCCTGGAGCTGCACCCCGGGGATGCAAAGGGCAGCAGCAATTGAAGAGTGTGCTAATGACGTGGATCTGTTTAAAACTAAATCTGGATATTCTGGTGGGAAACTGCTCACGACTCCTACACCTCTCATAAGTTTACAGCTATTATTAATAATAAGGCCTGGCAATGAAGGAGACTGAAAACTGGATTCATGATTGAAAAACAAAAATCTGTCAGAGGAGGAGGGCTAGCTGGAGCAAGGCCCCTGGAGCGGTGTCCCTGGAGGAGCGAGGGGCCCCTCCTGAGTGACTTTACATCCTCGCCTGCTTCTCCAGCCGGCCAGCCCCTGGGGGAACTGAGACCAGGGGCCAGGCTCCAGCAGACAGCTGGGAGAGCTCATTTTCCATTTTGCAAGCTAATTTCTTTCTTGTCAGTTGCAGTGTTCTGCCAAATGGTGGATGGAAGTTTCTAAATCAAACACCACTAACCTCAAACCACAGGCAGCCTGTGTCAAACTTCAGGAACTACTCCCAAGCCAGAACGCCTGGAAATAATGCTCTGTCTACAGCGTGCTGCCAGGTTCCTCACGTGTAGAAAATCCATAGCACGTTTTTGGCACATGATCTATTCTGAATAATGGTGATAAAGATGTAAATATAAAAATACATATTTTTAATGGCCCTATTCATGTTATTGATGGAAGGCAGCGACCTAACTAAATCTTCTTCATCAGTTGGTACAGATCGGGTTTCTGTAAAGCCAATTGTTAATTTCTTTTAATCCAATTATACCCAAAACCTTAGGAATTTCTGTAGAAACGCTGCGTGCAAACTGTTTAGTTGCAGTGAGGAGTAGTTGTTGGGATTTCTTTAGCCCAAACCTTTTCCACATGAGGCCCTTATTTTGTCAGGGAAAATGTCCCCAGGTGTTTTAAGACCCATGGAATTATAGCCAGGTCTGCAACTGTTGAGGGTTGTCTTGCTGCTTTTCATTGTGGTGACCCGAGCTGGCCAGGGGCCTCAGCCCTTCACCAGAATTGACCTCTGGGGCCACCAGCTCCGGACAGTGGCACAGGTGCAGAAGCCAGAGCAGGGTGGCGGGATGGAGCACTGCCTCTCCTTGCCCAGCGCGAGGCCGCAGGGGCAGGAGAGGCAGTCCTGGGGCCGCAGTGCCTGGAGGAGGGCCCCTTGTCGTGCCGCCCACTGGTCAGCGGCCCTTCCCCACCCAGCCGCCGCATGGGCTGCCCGGGCCGCGAGGACACGCGCTCGGGGCTCGTCCTAAAGACACCGGCCTTCCCTCCACTGCCTGGTCTCTAGGTGTCCTCGCTGACCATCCCCGCGCTGCAGGGCCTGGTCTCTAGGTGTGAGTTTACTCCGAGCGGGTGCAGAACCTCCAGGTTTCGGGTGCGAGTCACAGGTCTATTGCCCACCGTCTGCGGCTGTCCCGAGGTGTGCGGGGCCGTGTGGTCGAGGGCTCAGGTTCCGCACCTGTGATGCCGGCTGAGGTGACCAGTGCAAGCAGACGTAGTGAAAGGCATTTCAGGGTTCACCAAAGACCCGTTAAAATGGATCTTTTAGTTGGAGGAGCAGAGAGCAGAGAGCAGAGCCGGTGCTGTTTGCCTCCCCCCTCCACCTCCCGCCCCCGGGATGGAGCCTGCACGCCCGAGGACATGCAGCCCTGGCACGGAGGAAACAGATGGTGGGGGCTGAGGGAGGGACTGAGGCCAGGAGGGGCCCAGGACGTCCTGCAATGCGGTGGCGAGCGGGAGAAGGAAGTGCTGAGGGCGCCAAGGGACCTGCCTGGAATTTTGGCTTGTCAGAGGGCAAACGCTTTGGCCTCCACTCGTTCACATTTCCACCCAGGTCCATTGAGCTTGAGCGTGGACCACGTGCCAGGCCTTGTGTCTGCACCTGGGCTGCAGGAGTGGACAGGACGCAGGCTGCACCGTGCAGGGGACAGGCAGAGCAGAAGCCCTGGCGGAAGCGAGTGCCCACGGGGACCCGTCGGCGAGGCCGGGCCTCGGAGCAGCAGCGAGACTTTAGGACTTGCGGGGGGGGTGCGCTATGGGGCAGGGCCGGCGGGGCGGAGCCTGCGGGGGTCCTGGTCCGGCGGGGGCGGGGCAGGGGGCGGGGCATGCGGGGTCCTGGTCCGGTGGGGGCGGGGCAGGGGGCGGGGCCTGCGGGGTCCTGGTCCGGCGGGGGCGGGGCAGGAGCGCGGGGCCTGTGGGGGTCCTGGTCCGGCGGGGGCGGGGCAAGGGCGCGGGGCCTGCGGGGGTCCTGGTCCGGCGGGGGCGGGGCAGGGGCGCGGGGCCTGCGGGGGTCCTGGTCCGGCGGGGGCGGGGCAGGGGCGCGGGGCCTGCGGGGGTCCTGGTCCGGCGGGGGCGGGGCAGGGGGCGGGGCCGGCGGGGGCGGGGAAGGGGGCGGGGCCGGCGGGGGTCCCCGGCTGGCGGGGGTCGGGGGCAGGTCAGGGGTGGGGCCGGAGGGGGTGGGGGCAGCCTGAGCCCTAGGCCCAGGCCCACCCTCCGTCCCCTTGTCTGGGGGTTCGAAGGACGGACTAAGAGGATCCAGAAAGAAAAAAAGATTTTACATTGATTTGGGGGGGCTTTCCAGATTAACTTGTTCTCTGACGTGTATTCCCATAGCCATGGTTGAGAAATCGTTTATATTCGAAACTATAAGCAGAAATGAAGTTTTAGTTAAATCAAACCTCTGAGGGTCAGATAACAGAGGAAATTAGTTTGGGAGCAGATGTGAAAACGAACGAGACTCGGAGCCGTGGTTTACTGAGACGCCAGACGTCCTGTGAGCTCCAAGGTCACTGCCTGTTGCTAGGAGATTTGGGGCTCATTTTACATTTATCTCATTTTTTCCCCCTGTTTTCTCCTTCTTTCCCCCTCCCCACAGGACGACGGCCTCCCGGAAAATGAGCATCAGCTGTCAGTGGCTGGGAAGATAAAGAAGCATTTCAACACAGGCCCCAAGCCGGACAGCACGGCTGCAGGAGTTTCTGTCTTAGCAGTAAGCATCTTTAGCACCCACTGTAGCTGTGCCCAGGGCAGTGGGCGCCCTTGGGACCTTCCACCCCGAGACAGTGCAGGGCTTGTTCCTTAGCCTCTGGGCAGCGAGGGGCTGCTGTGTCCCCGGACGTTGCAGCATTACCTGATGCCTCCAGGGTGTCTCGCCGTGTGGGAAGGCCTTACCAGAAACCCCACCACACCCCCGGGACCCGGCCAGGGCGGACTTCTTGGTGTGAGGCAGGAGCTTGCAGGATCCCTTGGGAGCACCCGCGGCAGGGGCCCAGGAGGCGCCACAGGGACGCAGCGGTCCCTGAGCTGGACCCACGGCCTGGCTGCCCGGAGGTTCCAGCTCCACAGGGAGCGTTTTCACCTCGCCCTGCGGCCGCGGACTTGGATTTTCTCTTCTCGGCGCAGAAGCGCTGCGGCAACTCGGGCACAACCCTGGGCAGAGAGAATCGGGCCACAGGACTGAGAACTCACACGCCCCGCGCACACCACTGAGGGAATACACTCAGGCCCCACATACTTTGGGCTTCTAATAATTTCCCCGTTTTTCAGAGTTACGTAAATAGTCAGTGTGAGCATCATGTGAGGTGTTTGGGTCTTTTTTTTCTTTTTTGAAGACAAAACGTAGACATTGCGATGCAGAATTTCAGAAGTAGCTGCTGTTAGGCAGTGCTTCACTCTCATGGGCAGCACTGATTGTCACCTATGTCTGTGGGTGTGTTTAGTTTCCTCCTTTT